>NC_045989.1:15237527-15567527 GCF_010909765.2 Amblyraja radiata | reverse complement strand
TTGCTGGCTTGTGTAAAGCCCCAGCTGCGGAGACGGACGCGCTGCTATTTGGGAAAGATTTCAATAAAAAACTGAAGGAGATGCAGGAAGCATCAAAAACCTTCGGCCTAATGAGGGCAGGCCCCGGGACGAGCAAACCAAGACCTCCGATACCCAAGCGGCAGCACCCCACGGCATCCACCAGTCGACGTCCGCAATATGGGACTGGTGAACGCTTGGGGTCCGCACATTATCCCCAAAGATCTTTTAGATCAGGGCCCGCAGCGGACCCTCTGGAAAATGCGCCTCCCCCCAACATCGCCAGCACGTCAGAACAAAATCTTCAGGAAAATGAAGAAACAGAATCGCCAATAACCATGGAGGTAGGTGGGTCTGGTCCGTACCAGCATATAGAGAATAAGGGTGCTTTATTAACAGGGGGGAGATTACACTTGTTTAAAGAAGCATGGGGTATGGTCACGAGTGACAAGTATATACTCAACAACATTACAGGATATAAAATACAATTCATGTCAGAAAAAACGCCGCCAGTTCAACAATGGCCCCAAAGGGTATTTCTCCCTCCGTCAAAGAGAAACGTGAGGGACAAGCTGAACTGGTGAGACTTATCACAAAGGGGGTCATCGAAAAGACCAAACATGAACCTTTGGAATTTGTATCGAATATATTCACTAAAACCAAAAAAGATGGTGTCTGTCGCATCATCATTGACTTGACATCATTAAACAAATTTGTTAAGTATATACATTTCAAAATGGAGACATATGTTACTGCCAAACAACTGAATTCCAAAGGACACTTCATGGCAAGCATTTATCTTAAATATGCTTACTATCTAGTACCCATATACAAGGATCATCGCAGATACCTAAAATTTATCTGGATGGTACAAAGCATTGCCCTATGGGCGAACTTCAGCCCAAGATTATTCACCAAAATATTGAACCCAGCCATGGCAATACTAAGAAAACAAAAACATATTGTCATGGCATATCTGGAGGATATTCTGATAGTAGGGAAAACGATGGAATTGGCTGTGGCAGCAGTATCAGCTACAAAACAGCTCCTCGAAACTCTGGGGTTCGTCCTACATCCAGATAAATCTAAGTTGAAGCCATCCACTATCATGGACTACCTGGGCTTCACAATGAACTCAGTCCATATGACTGTTACCTTGCCAAAGGCAAAAATGGTTGAATTAGCACAATCATGCAACAAATTAATGGTCAACGAGCGACGAACTATTCGACAAGTAGCAAGAGTAATTGGGGAAATGGTAGCAGCATTTCCGGCTACACAATTCGGACCTTTGCACTATCAAAAAATTTACAGAGAGCAAAGGTACGGGCAATAAAACGACATACAGGTCACTATGATCGTGTCATGAACTTACCCACTGAAGCAATATCAGAGCTACAGTGGTGGGCAGAAAACGTTTGGCATAGTTTCAGCCCTATCTTTATCACTAACCCTACTTTAGTTATTCAAACAGATGCCAGTGCTCAAGGCTGGGGAGCGACTAACTCCATATCCAGCACAAGTGGTAGATGGACTAACCTAGAGTCATCATTACTACTTACACTGGGCATTAACTATCTAGAGATGTTGGGCGCCTTTTATGGTTTAAAAGCATATGTATCTAATATGCAGCACTTGCATGTTCGGTTACAAATTGATAAATACTACGGTGATGGTTATATTAACCATATGGGTGGCATAAAATCATTATCATGCGACAAATTGGTCAACATGATTTGGCAATGGAATGTCGAAAGACATATTTGGCTATCAGCTACTTACCAACCAGGTAAGCTAAACACCCATGCCATGAGGAAATTAAACGCCTGGGTTGCAAGTTTGAACAGACCTTACCTGGAACTGGGATTGTCCAAACAAACCATCACCACCATGTCGGCATCCCTTCGAACATCCACCAAGAGGCAGTACTTAACCAGCATCAAAAAAGGGAGAAGCACTGCCAGGAAACATGGACAACATACGCAACAGCTACAGCCACCAACATACTGGAGTTCCTGGCCATCTACACCACGATGTAGGGATCAGCTACAGTGCCATCAACACAGCGCAGAGTGCTCTTTCTGCTTATCTCAAACCAGCGCCAGGACAACAGGCGATGGGATCCCATCCACTGGTGGTAAAACTGATGAAGGCCATTTACAATATCAAGCCCTAAGCCCAGGTATACCCATATTTGGGATATCAGTGTGGTCCTGACATATCTCAGGGAATGGCCACCAGCCAGATCCCCCGGCCTCGAGCAAGCTACACTAAAGACGCTCATGTTGATGGCACTTGTATCCGCTCAGAGGGTCCAGTCACTACACCTATTGCGACTGGACAACATGATCACAGCTCCAGACCAGATCTGTCGTTATCCAGCGACTGGTCAAACAGAGCAGACCAGGAACACCTAATCCAGTCGTGGCTTACCCACCAGAACCACGGTTATGTGCCATGACCCACCTACTATCCTACATAGACGCAACCAGAATATTTGAGGGAGATGAAAAGCCTTGTGGGTCAGTCACAAAAACCTTATGGTGGGGTACGAGCCAAACCATTACGAGATGGCTCAAGCAGGTGCTAGAAACTGCTGGGATAAACACTAACATGTACAAATTTTATTCCACCAGGGCAGCATCCATGTCGACGGCTAAAGAATGGACATGCCTATAGACCACATCCTGGCTACAGCAGGATGGTGGGAAGGGAAAAGACCGTTCAGAAATTTTATAATAAGCCGTTGGCAAAGCCTGGTTTATTTGCAGTAAAGATTTACGAACTGCAAATATTTAATTTAAGCCCAGGGGAGCAACTTAATTCTTTGTTGTTATTGTTTAAAAAATACCATTGTGTTTTTCTACAAATAGACTCATTGGTTCATTACGATAACACTTCCTCCCTCAAGAACTTCGGCAGTGAGTGAAATGAAACTGTTACACGGTTTGAAATCACAGAGCTTTGAAATCTTCACGTAGTCACTCACGTGACTCCGAAGTAAAATAGTAAGATTAAACGAGAACTTACCAGTTTGAAGTTTGATCTGTATTTTATGAGGAGTTACGATGAGGGATTACGTGCCCTCCGCTCCCACCCTCATTATATGGATCAAACTAATAAATTGATGTCTCCTTATCTTTACTATGTTTACTTCAAAATAACTGTGTCTATCTGTGATTCCACACCGCTGCTTGGAAGTATGCCGCGCCTGCTCACTGAGCGGGTTCTTCACGTAATCCCTCATCGTAACTCCTCATAAAATACAGATCAAACTTCAAACTGGTAAGTTCTCGTTTAATCTTACTATTATCCATGAATCTGTGGTGTGGGCCAGATTGGAAAGCAATGTGTGACCTCCTATTGAAGGTAGGCACAAAATGCTGGAGTAACTCAGCAGGACAGGCAGCATCTCTGGTGAGAAGGAATGGGCGACGTTTCGGGTCAAGACCCTTCTTCAAACCCCTTCAGTTTTCACCCTCTTCACCAGATACATGACCCGCATTTTTCCATGCACTTCCCCAAGTGCCTCTCCAAGTTATCTGCCAAACATACTGTTGTTTACAATGGATGGGATTTGATGGTTTGTTATGTTATTAAGGTTAGTGTGTACCTGATCAAATACGCCACTCCATGAAAAGCTTGTGCAAAAACTCTACTGATATTCTTCTCAACTCTCCACTTGGACTGAAAACATCAGTCATTTTTTCCAACTGAATGGCTCAACTTTCTGTAAGTCTTTCCACTTTAGACAATTTGATTTAATCCTTGAATTGTGCCCTGATAATGTCGGCTTTAACTGATTTCCCATCACTACAACACAGTCCCATGTATGTAACTAGATTTATTTGCTTATCGACAGCTTTCTCTTCAGTTGCTCCATCTTCCCAAACGTTGCATCCTTCTTAATCCCGCTCTCATTTCTGAATTAAACAAACTAAATAATAAGCAAACGAAAGCAAACCCACACTGCTGTTTGGACACAACATACTCCTTTTGAAGGTACACAAAAATGCTGGAGAAACTCAGTGGGTGCAGCGGCATCTATGGAGCGAAGGATACGCTCCATAGATGCTGCTGCACCCGCTGAGTTTCTCCAGCATTTTTGTGTACCTTCGATTTTCCAGCAGCTGCAGTTCCTTCTTAAACACATACTCCTTTTGAAGTTTGTGTTCATCTGCGGGACAATTATTGCAAAGTATTACATTTTATGGCAACACAAGTAGATAGAGTGATAAAGATTCGTATGGTATGTTTGCCTTCATCAGGTGGGGCATTAAGTATAAGAGCCGAGAAGTCACGTTTTAGAAGGCAGCTTTATAAAACATTCAGAGTATTGTGTACAGTTCAAGTTGCTCCTTTACAGGGACGATGAGGATGTTTTGAAGAGGGTGGTGAAGAGATTGACCAGAATGCTGCCTGGATTAGATGCCATTGTGTATACAGAGAGTTTGGACTAACCTAGATTGTTCTCTTTGGGGAGTCAGAGGCAGAGCAGAGACCTAAAATAAATATGTAAACTTATGAGAGGCATAGATTGGGTAAACAGTCAGAACCAGAGTAGAAATGACAAAGACTAGAGAGCAATTGCTTTAATGTGAGAGGGGGAATGTTTCAAGGAGATGTGCGGGGCAAGTTTTATTACACAGAGGGAGGTGGATGCCTGGAATGAGCTATTGGGTGGCTGTGGAAGCAGATGTGACAGTGGCATTTAAGAGGATTTTAGATATATCTACATTGATATGCAGGGAATGGAAGGACAGAGATCAGGCAGAGGAGATTAGTTTGAATTGGCTTCATGTTTGGTGTAGACATTGTGGGCTGAAGGGCCTGTTCCTGTGCTCTACTGTTCTATATTCTGAGTATTATATGTGATGTATTACCTCTCTTTGGCTTTAAGCTGCCCCTGTCTAAAATCCATGTACATCTTTTCTCCCGGTTGTGATTCCTTTTAATGAAAGAGAGATCTTTTGACCAGCTTTATTGTTTCAATATTAGTTTCTCTGTGGGGTTTTTGGTATTATCTCTCTCTCTCTCCACCCGCAATAACTATTTCATTTGTTCTTATCAAGTCACCGTGCATGGCTGAGATCTGTTCATCAGCTCTAATTCACCATGCTTTTCCATTTGCTCTTTGCCTTATTTGCAACCATTCACAGTGGTCTCCGAGCATCATATTGCCCACATCATCCCATGGAAAGTATTATTGGCTTTCAGTTGATGCTGAGTGCAGGAAAAGTCTGGCTTGCCTCTTCACATCACAGGTGGTGGTCCAACCATCAAAGGTGATTCCTTTAAAACATTCTGGGATAAGAAGACAAAGTTCTCCAAGAGTACGAGCACGTTTCCAAATGTAAAGCATATCAGAATTATATCAAATAAGGCTACAACAAAAACCTTGCTGAAAGAAGTCAGCCAGTCAAGCAGCATCTGTTGAAATTCAGCTAACATTTTGGTTCAGGGACCAGAATGATACCGGCTGGTGAAATGCATCCAAGTCATTTAGTGGAACTTTGAAAGTGTTCTCCACTGGTCGTATAACTTATCTGTTTAAGATTGAGAATAAACTAATATTACCGCTGCTTTTGAATTGCTGGGAATGCCCTGATATATTATGCCTATTTCATTTTTCCACTTTTCAAAAGCAGCTCTGTTGTTGGTCTAACAGGTTTTGTCAAAGTTCAATTTTGTTTCTCCAATTAAAGGGCCTGTCCCACTTTGGCGACATAATCCACCAGTTCTGGTGACTTTGCCCTCGACTCGTACTCGCAGCATGGTCGACACGAGGTCATAGGAGGTCTTCGTAACTCTCCTTCATGCTTGAGAGTGGTCCCCGTGTACTCGAGGCCTCAGCTAGGCCGCGGCGTACTTTTCAATATGTTAAAAAAATGCCCGCGAGTAAAAAAAAGGTCGCCATGGAAAAAATCTATTTATTTTTTACTTGTAGGTTTAGTCGTAGTAAGTCTGAGTAGGTCGGCATGTTAGTCGTGGGTAATCGAGGGTAGTCAAAGGTAGTCATAGATAGTCTTCATCATAGTCGAAGGGAGGTCGAAGGAGGTCGTCTTCGCTCCACTATTCGGTGTCCAATTTTCCCGAAGTTAGTTGTAGCTGGTCTTCAACATAGACGAAGGAGGTCTTCTACATAGTCGAAGGAGGTCTTCAACATGGCATTTTTTCAAACTCTTCTTAACTCGCCAATTAGGTCGCCCAAGTGGGACAGCCCCTTAAATCTTTGAAGTGCAGCAAAATAGACGTTTGTAGCAATGAAAATGTGATCTTACCTCTGGAATGCAGTCACATTTCTGTGTTTTAGACTGTAGAGATATAGGGTGGAAACAGGCCCTTCAGCCCACTGAGTCCCTGCCCACCAGCGATCACTCCGTACACTTGCACTATCCTATGCACACTAGGGACAATTTGGAATTTTACAGAAGCCAATTAACCTACAAACCTGTTCATTTTCAGAGTGTGGGAGGAAACCAAAGCACCTGGAGAAAACCCACGCGGTCACAGGGACATCGTACAAAACCCTATACAGACAGAACCCATTAGGAAGGATCGAACCCGGGTCCCGGGTGCTGTAAGGCAGCACCTGTATCGCTGCGCTTCCCTTTTTGTTCCAGAAGATAATGAGTGACCATGAATGTGTGAAGTCCAAGGCATTGACAGGTAAAGACACGAACAAACTGTCACAGTGTGGCAGGTACACAAAATTGCTGGGGAAACTCAGCGGGTGCAGCAGCATCTATGGAGCGAAGGAAATAGGCGACGTTTCGGGCCGAAACCCTTCTTCAGTGTGGCACCTGATGCATCTGGACAACCTGAATCATCTGCTCAGCTAAAAGGCCATCAGGTTTAAAAATGAGAATAAAAACTCTTAGGGCTTTTCTTAACAGAATAGCAGATTACGGAGTCACTGCAGTGAACTATTAATTAAAAATTAATTAAATGGAACAAAGGAGCAGTCAGTGCAACGGGTTAATTTCTTCAAACTGGTGGCATATCAACCAATGAGTTTGAATGTTAAGCTACAATAAGTTCCTTCCCTTCACGGATATCAAATAATGACGAGACAGAGTACAGGAAGGACATGGAGACATGGAGACATGGAGACATGGAGACATGGAGACATGGAGACATGGAGACATCGATCCTGGTGTCGAGACAACAACCTTTCTCTCAATGTCAACTAAACAAGGAGAAAGTGATTGACTTGAGGAAGTGAAGCGGTACACATGCTCCTGTTTGCATTGACGGGGCCAAAGTGGAAATGGTTGAAAACTTCAAATTCCTGGCAGTCAATATCACCAACAACTTCTCCTGGACCACCCATATTGAAGCAATGACCAAGAAAGCACACCAACACCTTTAAAGGGCCTTTTCACGGGGCGAGTTGACGCAAGATGTCACCAGAGTGAAGAGGTCGTGGTCCAGCACGAGTCTCGCACGATATAACGGCAGTAGATAAAGAGTTCCCACGGTACTCGGCATTTATGTTATTCGTGCGAGTGACTTGGCCGTTTCCCGAGCTGTCGCGTTAAATCTTGAATGAACATCGTGAACTACACGTGACACAAATGATGTAACTTTTTTTTTCACACACTATATATATCCTCCCTTGGTTGAATCGGCTCAAATGTCTTCTGTATTATGGCAAGAAAGTAAATTGCAACGTAGCCATCAAAATGTTTGCAACTGGATTTTAAATGAATGGGAAACTTAAATGGAGGAAAATAGTTTTTATAAATTAATAACTTTTGTATGGCGATCATTTAAATGTCTAAACTATGGTTTATCCCAGGCGCTATTCATAAAGATGAAGCTTGCACATATGCATATAAAAATCTTACATGTGCACACATTTACCAGTCAACTTTTCAATTCGTGAATTCGTTTTACTTTTATAACGGGAGTGCCTTTATTAATCTATCCAGTAGTAACCACAGATGCTGTGATTCCAGTACTTGCTTTGATTTGTAATGCTTCAAACCTAACTTACTGGCCGAATTGCACTTTATGATCTTCCAAGGTGGTGAAAGGCGCCACGTAAATGCAAGTTCATTGGCAGTATATGGGCAGAGAGACCCATTGGCAGGAATGTGCAAGTTTACTCGGAGCTTGCATTAAAAACGTGGACGTGAATGCAAAAACGATGTGAAGGAAGGACATGACCTTTTACAGAGAGGGTGTTTACTGCTGCCTCGCAGATGATCCATCCCTGCACCGTGATCTGCTCCGATCAGACTAGGGGGGTAGGGAGGTGGCAATAGGGCCTCTGTCTCCAAATGGGACAGAGCAGCAAGAAAGTGCCTGACCTGCAGAGTCACAAGGAGGAAGAGCAGGGCGCAGCAGCACAAGCAGTGCAACCAGAGGCATCTCCTGCCGCTGCTGCCGCTGCTGCTGTTGTTGTTGTTGTTGTTGTTGCCGCGGCGCCGCTGCTGCTGCTGCCCCCGCGCCCACGGCTCCTCCATCTCGCTACAGTAACAAAGGGGGCATGGTCCCGCCCACCTCGCCCGCTCCCATTGGCCCGCCCGCTCCCTCCCCGACCCCTCCCTTTGTGACGTCGTCGCCGCCTGCCTGCGAATGGTCGCCTCCGCTGTCAATCAACCGCCCCCCCCCCCTTCTCCCCACGTGACCCTTTCGGTGGACCACCCACCCTCTGAGCTCCTTCTGGCTTGCTAGATGGGTCCCTATTTGCTCAGCCGCTTGCACGCCAAGCCCACATCTGGCAAGCGTGCCAGGCATGCACAGGGGTCGGAAGAGCAAGACAGTTATCTGCATTAATTGAGAATTCTAACCATATTTGTGCAAAGTCATGAAGTAATTGGGCACGGAAGCAAGCCCTTCGGCCCAACTTGCCCACGCCAACTAGGGTTGACAACTTTCTCACTCCTAAATAAGGGTCAAAGGGTCAAAATAAGGGACAAATTTGCCGACGGCAATTCGTTGACCGAGCCGGTGGGCCAGCTGAGGAGTTTTGGCCCGGGCACCGGAGAATATTCGGCACCCCATCCAACTCATGAACCGATGATCGGCCATGAGAAGGAGGGCTGGAGGTGTCGGCGGTAAGCGAAAGTCACAGCTGGCCAGGCTGCCGAACCTTGCTCACCCTCTCCCTGCTCCAAGGAGCCCACAGGCAGTGTTATCTGTGGCATATCCTGTTGCCTCTCCACCTGTCTCTCTTGCTGCGTCTCCTCCTCATTCTCCTGCATGGCAAAAACATCTCTGACCCGCTTTACCCCCTTCCTTTGAGATTTTCTGGGAGCCATCTCTGCAAGTGTTCCTGTTAAAAAGATTATCCAACAATGACAATTAGGTGGGACGTCCTCGAAGGACACATGTTCCCATGTGTCCTTTTGAGACCACCTTTTTTAGTCACCCTCTGTCCCCTCTGTCCAGCTTCCGGGTTTACCGTTCGCAGGAGTTCCCACGCGCTATATCTCTAAAATCTGAAGTTATGTAATGTCTAAAGGAACTGCAGACGCTGGTTAATGCTGGTTAATATGCACAGAAGGACACAAAATGTTGGTGTAACTCAGCAGGTAAGTCAGATCTGGGAAGAAAAGCATAAAAAGCTGGAGTAAGTCAGCGGGTCAGGCATCATCTCTGGAGAAAAAGAATAGGTGACGATTCGAATCGGAGCCCTTCTTCAGACATCCTAATCGGAATTGAGTCTGAAGATGTGTCTCGTCCCGAAACATCAGCTTTTTTTCTCCAGAGATGCTGCTTGACTCGCTGAGTTACTCCAGCTTTTTGTGTCTGTCTTCGGTTTAAACCAGCATGTGCAGTTCACTCCTTACACGGGTCTCTGCACAACATTGATTGGTAGCGTTCCGGACCCCTGGACCCGAGGACTCCGACCTGTATCTCTCAAAGAAGTACATGTGAAAAATATCTCACGGACCATAAAAATGCGTAACCTTTCAGTAAAGTCCCTTTTAAAGTCCCTTTTAAAGATTATAGTTATTTTCTTGAATCTCATTAACATAACTCATGAATAAGTTGATGTCCATATGCGGATGTAAATCTTTATTTTTATTTATTTTTTAAATTCAATCCCACTGAAGATAATATGTAATCACCTTCTGTCCCCTATGTCCAGCTTCCGGGTTCACCGTTCGCAGGAGTTCCCACGGTACCCGCAAGAGTTATTACGGATATCGCACGGATATCGCACTGGCCACTACGTTCATATAATGTTGCAATACTCAACCACAAGTGTACAAGTCACTCTTGGAGAAATTCCAATTTTCTTGAATTTTCTCCCGAGTGACCAAGTTACACGATGACCTGCCGTTAGCGCTACGGTGGTCCACGGTGGTCCACGAATGCCGCACTGTTATCGCACGAGGTTCCCACGATGTTGAACTCTGGTTAACTCTTGCGTCAAGTCGCCCCGTGTAAAAGCCGCATTACTTCCTTAAAAGGCTTAGGAAGTTTGGCATGTCCCCCTACAACTCTCAGCAACTTCTACAGGTGTATTTTATCAGGATGCGTCACAGCTTGGTTTGGGAACAGCGCCATCCAAGACCGCGACAAATTGCAGTGAATTGGACGGAGCCCAGACCATCACACAAATCAACCTCCCTTTCATTGATTCCATTTATACCTCGTGCTGCCCCGGCAAGGGCAGCAGCATAATCAAGGATGAGTCACTCCCTGGCCACTCCCTCTTCTCCCCTCTCCCCTCTTCCATCAGGCAAAAGATATAGAAGTGTGAAAACACACATCTCCAGAATCGGGGACAGCTTCTTCCCAGCTGTTATCAGGCAACTGAATCATCCTACCACAAGCAGAAAGCAGTCCTAAACTACTATCTACCTCATTGGTAACCCTTGGACTATCCTTGATCAGACTTGCTGGCTTTACCTTGCACTAAACCCTTTTCCCTTATCATGTATCTGTACACTGTAAATGGCTCGATTGTAATCATGTATAGTATTTCCACTGACTGATTAGCATGCAACAAAAGCTTTTCCCTGTTCCTCGGTACACGTGACAATAAACTAAACTGTAAACTGTACACAGGCTTTTGACTTTGAAAACCCTCACAGTCCATCTTAAACATCCAAAATTGAGCAGAACATCAGAAACTATAACTGAGAATTATAAACAAAGGATGTCAAGCATACTCTTTAAGGGAGACCATATATGCAATATTCCAATTTTTCACAAAACAATTTCCTCAAATCCAATTCAAAATTCACAGTAGTCAATTTTAAACAAGCGAGAATCTCATATACATAATTAGACACACTTGTCTATTGGCCGGGTTCACACATGACCATTGTAGGATTCATTTCTTGTCACTTAATTATCAGGCATCTTAATTATTACACAAACATAACATTGACATTCTTGTACAAGAACAATTGAGGTATGTGAGCATGAAGAAGGGTCTTGACCCAAAATGTCATCTATCCATATTCTCCAGGATGCTGCCTGACCCACTGAATTACTTCAGCACTTTGCATTCCTTTGTATATTAATATCTGCAGTTCTTAGTTTCAACAATTGAAAAGTGTTGGATTTTTATACAACCTGTGGACTCTTTTAATCTGGGAAAAATGTAGTTTGTAAATAAATTATTTGACTCAAAACTGGGGAAAGGAACAGAATCCTTTTCTTAACCAATTCTATTTTTAGACTTACTTATCGATTTTTCCCCCCCTACAAATCAAATTTATGGCCCTTTCTTACTTAATACATTATTTAATGCAGAACAGTTCAGCAGAGGAACGGACATTTTGGTCGGCAGCATCTGTGCCGAACATGATGCCAAAGACTAATGCCATCTGCCTGCACATTTATGATCCATAGCCCTCCATTCCCTGCATGTCCAAATGCCTCTCAACCACTAATATCATATCTGCTTCCACCACCTTCCCTGGCAGTTCATTCCAGGCACCCAGCATTCTCTGCAAAAAAAACCTTTCCCTGCAAATATACTTTAATCTTACCCCTTTTACCCTAACATTCTGTCCTCTCTCTACCCTGTGAGAAAGGATCTGACTGCCTACCCAATCTATGACTGTTATAATTTTTATCAGGTCTCCTCTCAGCCTCCAACGATCCAGAAAAAACAATCCAAACTTGTCCAACCTCTCCTTACAACTAATGCCCTCTAGTCCAGGTCACATCCTGTTAAAATGGAGACACAAGGAACTGCAGATAATGGAATCGTGTGTAGAATACAAACTACAGTAGCTACTCAGTGGGTCAGGCAGTATCTCTGAGTTTGAAGAAGAGTCCCTACCCAAAACGTTATGTATCCATGTCCTCCAGAGATGCTGTCTCACCCATTGAGTTACTTACTCTAGCACCTCTAGTACTCTAGAAAAGATTTAACAGATCCAAATCCTCTGCATCTTTCCCATAAGAGGACAACCAACACCTAGGCCAAGTTTTACAAAGCATCAATACAACTTTTTGACTTGTGCACTCATTACTATGACCAATGAAAGCAAACATACTGTACACTTTCTATACCACCCTATTTCCTTGTGTTGCCATTTTCAGGGACTCATGGACTTGTGCCGCTGTACATTGTTTGCAGACTAGGGAGAAACCAATTCGAAAAACTAACTCTTTGACATCAAGTAATCTAATTAAATATGCTTTCATGATTTTATTACCAAACATTACAATTTATTTTAATTTAGACAGCATGAAGCAATTTCTTAACGGAAGGACATTTTTTTTTTTAAAAGCCCAGTTGATTGATAAAATATATTGGAATTTTGACTTTCACCTTCAAGGTCAAACCTCTCCTTTTCTAAATCTTTCCGTAATTAGTTCAATACTGCACCCTCTCCACAAACCTTTCCTCCCACACTAATTCATTTCTTTCAACTAGTGTATTGGCTGTTTCAAAAGCCATGCTGCTTCTTTCAATGTCCGGACCCTCTCCCTTTCCTGAGCTGTGAGGAGGCATCATTTGTCTTCAAACACAGATTCTTAGTTAACTCAATTCAAAGCAGATGACTCACATGTTTAATATTGCAGCTTTATTGAGGTTATGTATTCTACCGTCCACAGATACCATCAATACTAAACTTGGCCACACATTCTCCTCATTGTGTTCTTTATGATTGGTTATCTGATTGTCAGGGAGAGCTTGCTTCTCTGATGCATTGACTACAAGACCTTTTGCACCTGCACCTGTTGTCTATCCTGCACCTATTGTCTATCCTGCACCTGTTGTCTATCCTGCACCTGTTGTCTATCCTGCACCTATTGTCTATCCTGCACCTATTGTCTATCCTGCACCTGTTGTCTATCCTGCACCTGTTGTCTATTCACACTAGAGGCAGGAAACATGTTCCCGATGTTGGGGGAGTCCAGAACCAGGGGCCACAGTTTAAGAATAAGGAGTAAGCCATTTAGAACAGAGACGAGGAAACACTTTTTCTCACAGAGAGTGGTGAGTCTGTGGAATTCTCTGCCTCAGAGGGCGGTGGAGGCAGGTTCTCTGGATGCTTTCAAGAGAGAGGCTCTTAAAATTAGCAGAGTCAGGGGATATGGGGAGAAGGCAGGAACGGGGTACGAATTGGGGATGATCAGCCATGATCCCATTGAATGGCGGTGCTGGCTCGAAGGGCCGAATGGCCTACTCCTGCACCTATTGTCTATTGTCTAAGACGGGCCATCAATACCATGTGTCCTTGGCATTATTTCCTCATCTGGAACCCCTTAAAAAGTTACCCTTTAAAAATACTTCAAACAAAAAACATTGAAATCATACTTCTACAATGCACTAAAACATGATTTTAATGCATCAAATTTCAAAAAGTCCATATAATGTAGTGGAGTGAGGTACAGGTACAATGAAAGTCTGGCCAGCAGCAGCATCTCAGGCAGATAGACTCGGGCAACACATCAAAACATAAATCAGACATCAATTACACATGTTCTACAAGACAGTGAAAAGACAAAAACTACAAAAAAAACACATTAGTGCAAAAGAATATAGTTAGCAAACAAGTTGATGGTCGTGCAAGAGGAGGTTGGTGTGTTCCCTTGTTGAGGTCGGTTCAAGAATGTGTTGGTTGGAGGAAAGTAGTTGTGCCTGGACCTGGTGGTGTGAATCTTTAGGCTTCCGTACCTCCTGTAGCACTGAGAAGAGAGCATGGCATGGATAGTGGGAATCCTGGATGATTGTGCTGCCTGTTTGAGGCAGTGCTTCGTGTAGATGGTTCTGATACTAGTTAAGACACAATGACCATTTTATTCTTTGAAACTTTCTAACATGTGATCGGTTTTTGGATCTACCTGGAGATTGAGCTTGTTTGTCAAACACTGCAGAGGAACAATGTATCTGCAACTTCAGAAGTTGCAAGGGCTTATTAACACTTCCTTGTTGGTTGTGTGAACATTGATAAATAAGGGGACAGATGGTGAATAGAGGAACAATGAACACAACATCAGAGGCAGACTTCCTGCAATGAAAGTGGTTTGAAGATGTTCCAAATCTATCCACATGCAGAAGTATAAATAGTATTTGAGGAATTAGTAGGGAATTAAAGTGTTTGATGACAGGAAGTTAAATACTTATCATTGGCTTTTCATTGTGTCATTACAGAATTCCAAAAGTCAATAATATCACAGCACAGTCCATGTGAATACATAACAGAAAATCATTGTTCAAAAAATATTTCATTTTATGAAGATAAATACTGATAATTGTAAAAGAAACAGTTTAAACAGAATGACTTTAGACAAATTAATGGATATTTCTTTAAAATTTTGCAGTTCCAGCCATCCCATTGTAGGAAGGATGTGGGGGCTTTGGAGAGGGTGCAGATATCGCAATACTGCCTGCATTAGTGGCTATCAGCTATAAGGAGAGGTTGGACAACTTGGGTAGGCACAAAATGCTGGAGTAACTCAGTGGGACAGGCAGCAGCATCTCTGGAGAGAAGGAATGGGTGACGTTTTGGGTCGAGACCTTTCTTCAGACTGGTTGGACAAACTTGGATTGCTTTCTCTGAGGCGCTGGAGGTTGAGGGGAGACCTGATGGAAAGTATATGAAAATTATGAGGCATAGATAGGGTAGACAGTCAGGACCCCTTTCCCAGAGTGGAAACGCCAAAGACTAGAGGGCACAGGTTTAAGGTGTTTGAGAGAAAGTTCAAAGGAAATGCAAGTGGCAAGTCTTTTACACAGAGAGCGGTGGGTGCGTAGAACGTGCTGCCAGGGGTGCTGGTGGAATCAGGTACAATAGTGGTGCATAAGAGGTTTTTACATTAGCGCATGGATATGCAGAAAATGGAGGGATTTGGATCATATGTAGTCAGAGGAAATTAATTTAGCTTGGCATCATGCTCAGCACAGATGTTGAGGGCCAAAGGGTCTGTTCCTGCGCTTGGGGGTAAGGGGGAACGATAGATATAGACGATGATACGGAGGGATAAAGAACAATGAATAAAAGATATGCAAAACATTAATGATGACCAAGGGAACAGGCCATCATTAGCTGTTTGTCGGGTGAAAACGAGAAGCTAGTGCGACCAGCTTATGTTGTAGCTTGGTTCTTAATTCGTGGCCCAGTCTCTCACGAGGGACTAATGCCCTGTGGACAGCATCCACTGTATGACCTTCCTCGCTCATATTTTCAAGTCAGGATAGTGGGAGTATTGGAGGGGAAAGTGCCAGAGGGGAGTTGTGCTCATACATCTGCTGCCCTTGCTTTTCTTGGCGGAAGAGGTCATGGGCTTGTGAAATGTTCAAGGATTCTCCTTACAGTGCAAGGAAAACCTGGGTTCTTCCAGAGCAGACGATACTTTTTCCAAAGCATGGATTTGTAGGATTCCTACGACCCACAAAATGATTGCACCTGCGTGATATAAATGGAAGTGTGGCTATCGAGTAAAACGTCTGCATGTTCACATTCAGTGTAACTGGAGGAACAAGTGGAAGCTCCAGAGATGTCTGATTCTCACAGTCACTGCATTTACATAACTTATTCCCAAACTTAGAAGCGGAATTTAGATACACTGAAGGCCAAAGACTGCTGATGGTAGATATCTGAACCTAAAACAAAATGCACTGTCAACACTCAGTGGATCTGGCAACACATCTGGAGAGAGAATTAGAATGAGCTTTGGTGCGAGATTGATCAGCTGAAATGATCACTTTATTTCTTCCACACGGATGCTGCATGACCTGGGAGTATTCCCAGCAACTTCAGCCAGGGAGATGTGCATCCTGACATACAAGACCAACATGGCATGGTCACGACTGGTTCTGTTGCATTGGAAGCCAGAGCTGGCACTGTGAATCAAGGTGCCGGATAGAGTGGGACACCAGTCCAATACTTAGTGAAGGGACAACTGTTAGCAGTGCAAAAATGTTCCATCAAGGTTTATGAAGCAAAGTGGATGAATGTGGATGTGTGATAGCTCGATTAAGCAGCAACAAACATGTCAGCTCAATGCTACGAAACACACTCTGTCTTGTCATCCCCTTGTCTAATCACATCTAGTATCTTCATGCATCAGCTTATACATCCATCAGTTATGGTGTGGCTATCAGGACCCCACCGATGTCTCAGTGGTGTTCACCCCTGTTGAACCACAGTGTGGTATTTTCTTCTGTCCGGTGTCAATGGCTGTTGTTTGTTCCACTAATACTCAAGCATCTAATGCCCCTGTCCCACTTTGGAAACCTGAACGATAACCTCTGGAGACTTTGCGCCCCACCCAAGGTTTCAGTGCGGTTCCCGGAGGTTTTTGTCAGTCTCCCTACCTGCTTCCACTACCTGCAACCTCCAGCAACCATCTGCAACCTCCGGGAACTGCACGGAAACCTTGAATGGGGCACAAAATCTCCAGAGGTTTCCGTTCAGGTTGCCTAAGTGGGACAGGGGCATTAGTCTCCTGTTCTTGTAGGTGGCTGTGCAATGCAGACCTGGCCTCAGCTTGTCACATGCTTCCTACCTGTAGGAAGACAGCAACAACTTCAAAGTTCTGGTTTAAAATCTCGATGGTCGGACAAGTCATTTACAGAAAGATGATTGTCCAGCTGATGCTGCAGCTTTATGTTCCACCGAGTCCTGGCCTCAGGCTTCATGCGTTGAGCTGCTCACAGCTGGGTTCACATTGCAGTATGCACCCCCTGGAGCGTGTGTCCACCATTGTGCAATGTGTTTGTTGCTGCAGGTTTGACCAAAACGTACAGGATGAGAAGCCGATTTGCTTTGCACATCCAGACAGAAGGTTGCGAATGCTGTTTGGTGAACCCAAGTCAAGTGATGATTCACTTTTGGATTTTCTGTGATTCCTTTTTGAAGTATGAGCAGATGTCCGGAGCCCAGCTTGCACTGTCAGCTACTGGCTGATAAACATGCTGGCTGACCTAAAGATCCATTTCCACAGTAAATTATGCCATTTGGGTTCAACCCACTTACAAGCAAAGCAGGTGAAAGGCAGTGAAAATCACATTTATGCAACATTTATTACCTTCTCAATGAAGTCAATGGGCTCAGAATCACATTCATGGCCAGAAGTATTGCTACTGTGTGGAATTGAATTGAAAATAAAAAAACTCCACAACCTTAGATTAAAAATTGCAACACGTTTAGTACATAATATCGCAAGGAGTTTATTAGTTTCTTTCTGGCTCCGTAACAATATATTTAATGTGAGTGAGAAGTGTTGTCGTGTTGGCAGAAAAGATTAGCTGATTATTTGGCTGGGTTTAATGATGTTTGGAGGATTCCTCCTCCTTCTGGAATTGACTAATGAAAAGCCTACTTCTTGCTAAGGTTATTAATTAAAAATGTTATGGCATTCTGTCGTGTCCTAGTCAACAATTTTATATAGACAGCCTTGGAGTTACTCGCCTTCAATAAAATAGAAGGTGTGACACGTTGCAACATATGTGATCACAGGTGGTTAAGTCAACATGGAGCAGGAGGAGGGGGAAAGGGCAGCCAAGGAGTGGAGAGAACAGGAGAAGTGCCCAGACTGCAGTAGACACTAGAGCAGGCAGCAACTCACCACAACACAATCTGGGTCCTTGGCAAGGCTGATGGCACTGCGTGAGAATGTGGAAATGTGCCACTGGTTCCTGTGATGGGGAGTTGTGGATGGCACATCAGTGTCACACAGAGACAATACACAAAGTGTTTGACTTTCTGACATCTGACATTTATCTGCACAAACAAAGAAATAAAGAAGGAAAGATTTACTGAGTGAATATTCATTCAATTGTGCATCACTTGTCATGGATATATCTTTCTTGTTATTCCTGGGGGATGATGCTTGTTTTACAGAGTGTTCCACCCTTGGTTGGCAAATAGCAGTAATGTGCGGATACATCCATGAGATTTTATTATTCAATCATTGAATGTGAATGTCCGTGGCAAAGCCGGCGTTTATTTCTCATTTCCAGCTGCCCTTGCAAAGTTGGTGGTGAGCTGCCTCTGTGAACTGTTGCATCATCATTCCAGCGAAGCCTGTGGCCAGGGGCTCCAGACCCGGCAGTGATAGCTGCGGGCGGTCTTGATGCAGGAGCTCCAATGCATCTTCTGCATTCGCTCCTGGGTTTAGGAGGTTCTGACTAATCAGCAGAGCCAATTTCATGCAGTGCTCCAAATGCACAAGTTGCTTGAATCTCAAATGTTCCGGTGAATTTTTGCTATAACACAGTTGAATCCTTGAGATGTGTGTCTTTAAAATATAAAACTAATTTTGCCACAATGGATATAACACAAAACGTCGAACAATAGAACAAACCTGCAGGCCCATCAGCCCATGATGTCTATGTTGACCATGATGCAAATTTCATCCATGGGCAGATGGTCCATATCTCTCTATTTCCTAGCTGTTCATGCATCTGTCTATTTGCTTCTTTACTGTTGTATCTCCTCCACCGATTCTTCTGACAGCGAGTTCCAGGCACCCACCACTTTGAGTGTAAAAATAAAATCCTAATTCTCTTTAACCTACCCCTCTCTCACCTTAAATGTATCCCCTGCACGATTTGACATTTCTACCCAGTGAAAAAAACTATCTATCATACCGTTGTTCAAAAGGGAACTGCAGATGCTGGAATATCGAAGGTACACAAAATTGCTGGGGAAACTCAGCGGGTGCAGCAGCATCTATGGAGTGAAGGAAATAGGCGACGTTTCGGGCCAAAACCCTTCTTCAGACGTCTGAAGAAGGGTTTCGGCCCGAAACGTCGCCTATTTCCTTCGCTCCATAGATGCTGCTGCACCCGCTGAGTTTCCCCAGCAATTTTGTGTACCCTATCTATCATACCTTTGACTTTCATAATTTTATCAACTTCCATCAGGTTGCCCTCAACCAGAGAAAAGAATCCAAAGTTATCAAATCTTTCCTTATAGCTAATATTCTCTAATGCAGGCAACATCTCGCTGAATAATACATTACTTATGGCACAGAGGAATGCACTATATTCAATGACCTTCGTGCATTTTACCAGCCTTTGTGATTTATGAAATTACACTCAAACAAAGTTGCACAGGAGAGTATTTATTTCCTAAATCAAGGAATGGCTGCAATTGCTACACTATTCTGTGTTACATAGGCTTCACATTGGTAGATGGAGCAGCTTGTTTTGTCCTGGGCCCCTTGAATGTTATTGGAGCTAGAATCACCAAGGCCTGTATTCAATCACAATCCTGTCTTGTGCCTCGTAAGTGGAGAAACAGCCTTCAGGTGTCAGATGAGTCATACACATGGGACTCCCTTTGACTTGTTCTTATACACAGTATTTATGCAGTAGGCATAGAAGAGTTTTACATCACTGGTAACCTTGCCCCAAGGTGTTAGTGGGAGGAGCCCCAGTAAAGGTGGTGCAGGTGATGTCAAGAGTCAGTGGTTTAAAACGCCTGTCCCACTAGACGATTTTTTAGGCGACTGCCAGCGACTGTCATTGTCATAGCAGGTCGCTGAAAAACCGGTGACTGGACTAATGGGCCTGTCCCACTTAGGCAATTTTTTAGACGACCGTCGGCAACTACAATAATGGAATTCACCAAAGTTAGCACCGGCGACAATCTACGTCACCTGCCAATAACCTACGGCATCCTGGCAACAAGCTATGACAGCACTTACGTCAGGAGAAGACAAGCTACGACAAGCCCACAGTTGCCGACTGTCGCCGAAAAGTTTGAACATTTCAATATCCAGCGTCGACCAGAAAAACGCTACGACTCTTTGGGCGACTGAGGAGACTACTCACGACCATACAGGCGACACTCCGGTGACCATGTGGCGAGCTTCACTTTCAACAGTGTCCTTCATGCCACACTGAAACTCCCACATCACCCTCTGCATTCTGCTTGTGTCCATGTTTGAAGCAGGGCTGTATTAAGGTCAACGGATGACTAGTCCTGAGCTTTGGCGAGCAAGTTATTGAGGAACAGATGCCTCTTGATAACACCCACACACGTCCATGAAGGTAGACGGAGAGACACCAATAAGATAGACTGAATCTGACCTGGTGTTTGTGCTGAGGGCAATGCTAGTCCATTTTACACATTGTCAGATAGAATCTCGATTGTAGCTGTATTGAAACAACTTGGTTAGAAGTTCTGTTACCACAGGAGCAGATATCTTCACTCCTGGGATATTGACTGATCAATGTCATAACCTTCACTACAACCAGAGCACTCAACTGTTTCTTGATATCAAGTCGAGTGGTTGGTGTTTGCGGAAGGCTAACTCTGTGATGGAGACCTCAGGAGGAAGCTGAGATAGATCAAACGTCAGACACTTCCAGCTGAAGATATCTTCAATGCTTTAACCCTGTTTTTGAAACAGGATCCAGAAAATCCAAAATCATGGAATCGTACATCAGAGGAGAGAATCTTTCAGTCCATTGTTTGTGTCCAATATCATTGAAGGAGCTGCCCAGTGATCGATTGTTCTTTCCTGACAGCCCTACACTTTGCAATCCATGCCCAGTCGCCATAGAAAGATGCAATCAAGTCACCACTCATTCAGGCACGGTTTGTTAATTAAGTGACTTGTGTCCTTATCCATCTCTGCTGTTGGTGCAATAAAATAAATTACAAATCCCTAGTAACAGGCTTGAGTTAATCCAAACTTCAGCACTGGAAAATGGGATGGTGTGTGAGGCAGATACAATAGTGGCATTTAAGAGACTTTTGGATAAGAGTATGGATATGTGGGGAATAGAGGTATATAGAGCTATGCACACATAGATAAGAGATGATCATTGCATCAGGTTTGGCACAGACATTTTTTCACGTTAAGTACTGTTCTATGTTCTATGAAAATCTCCTTATGATATCTACATTTAAATATGGTTAATTTATGAAAAATCAGTAACTTCCACACTTATGTCCTGAGCGATAGCAAGGGCAATTCATTGGTTCTATGTTCTCTGAGCTCAGGGGAAAAAAAGCATTTATTTGTAAAAACAACTCCTTTCCAATGTAGCAGCAATCAAATTACTTTGCGTAAATCAGTTATTATTCAATTATTCAGAATTAGAACAATGTAAGTGTATTTTTTTTATGCCTGCGTATTCTGTAAAGTGATGGGTTTCTTGAGCAAAACCCAAGACTTGCTGGAAAAACTCTGCCACTGAGGCAGCATCTGTGGAGGGAATGGATAGCTGACATTTCCTGCGCAGACCCTTCTTCGGACTGTAAAGGGCCTGTCCCACGGTACGAGGTAATTCAAGAGCTCTCTCGAGTTAAAAACAAAACAAACTCGTGGTAAGCACGTAGAATGAACGTAGCGGGTACGTCGGAGCTCGGGACGTCTCTCAGCGGCTCGTAACGCTAACGGCAGGTAAGCTCGTGAAGACTCGTGAAGATTTTTCAACATGTTGAAAAATGTCCACGAGAGCCCAAGTACCTACGAGCGGCCATTACCGTAAATCCCCGAGTTGGAATCAGGGGAAACCCGGGAGAACTCTTGAATTAGCTCGTACAGTGGGACAGGCCCTTGAGTAATAATAATAATAATAATAAATTTTATTTATGGGCGCCTTTCAAGATTCTCAAGGACACCTTACAAAAATTTAGCAGGTAGAGGAAAAACATGTAAGGGGAATGAAATAAATAGTAGAGACATGACTAGTACACAAAGTAAAGACAGAATTCAATACAAAACACAATATGAGGCAATTAATGCACAGATGAAAAGGGAGGGGGACGTGGGGCTAAGGATAGGCAGAGGTGAAGAGATGGGTCTTAAGGCGGGACTGGAAGATGGTGAGGGACACGGAATTGCGGATCAGTTGGGGGAGGGAGTTCCAGAGCCTGGGAGCTGCCCTGGAGAAGGCTCTGTCCCCAAAATTGCGGAGGTTGGACTTGTGGATGGAGAGGAGACCGGCTGATGTGGATCTGAGGGACCGTGAGGGTTGGTAGGGGGAGAGGAGGTCAGTGAGATATGGGGGGGCCAGATGGTGGAGGGCTTTGTAGGTGAGGATCAGGATTTTGTAGTTGATCCGGTGGGAGATGGGAAGCCAGTGAAGTTGTTTGAGGACTGGAGTGATGTGATGCCAGGATTTGGTGTGGGTGATGAGTCGGGCGGCTGCGTTCTGGACCAGTTGGAGTCGGTTGATGTAGGTGGAGCTGATGCCAAGGAGAAGTGAGTTGCAGTAGTCCAGTCGGGAGGAGATGAAGGCATGGATGAGTCTTTCAGCAGCGGGAGGTATGAGAGAGGGTCGGAGTTTGGCGATGTTGCGGAGATGAAAGAAGGAGGTTTTAATGACATGGCGGATGTGAGGCTCAAGGGAGAGGGTGGAATCAAAGATCACGCTAAGGTTGCGGGCCTGGGGAGATGGGGAGACAGTGGTGCCGTCGATGGTGAGAGTGGGGTTATTGATTTTGCTGAGATTTTGGAGCCTATGAGGAGGAATTTTGTCTTATCGCTGTTGAGTTTGAGGAAATTATGTTGCATCCAGGTTTTTATAGCTGACAAACAGGAGTTGATATGGGAGAGGGGGGGGGGGGGGGGTTGTGGGGGGATTTGGTGCCGAGGTAGATATGGGTGTCATCAGCGTAACAGTGGAAGTCCAGGTTGAAGTGGCGGAGTATCTGACCAAGGGGGAGGATGTAGATGATGAAGAGGAGGGGGCCGAGTACGGAGCCTTGGGGAATGCCTTGAGTGACTGTGGCTGTAGCAGAGGTGTGGTTGTGGAGAGAGATGAAGTGGGATCTGTTGGAAAGGTAGGAACGGAGCCAGCTGAGTGCAGAGCCTTCAATGCCGAGGTCTTTGAGTCTGGTGAGCAGGATGTTATGGTTCACTGTATCGAAGGCTGCGCTCAGGTCGAGGAGGATGAGGATGTTGAGGGAACCAGTGTCAGCAGAGGTGAGGAGGTCGTTGAGGACTTTGAGGAGAGCAGTTTCTGTGCTATGGAGGGGGCGAAAGCCAGATTGGAGGGGTTCAAGTAGGTTATACGCAAGGAGGTGGAAATGAAGTTGCGACGCAACGATACGCTCCAGGGTTTTTGAAAGAATGGGGAGGTTTGAGATTGGGCGGTAGTTAATGAGAGAGGAGGGATCAAGACCAGGTTTCTTTAAGATTGGTGTAACAGCAGCAGTTTTGAAAGGGGAGGGGACAATTCCTTGGGACAATGAGGAGTTGAAGAGATTAGTGAGGATGGGGCAGAGAACGGGGAGGCAGGACTTCAGCAGGGGAGTGGGGAGAGGGTCGAGGGAGCAGGTAGTGGGTTTGGAAGAGCTGATGAGTTTGGAGATTTCAATAGGGGTGACCAGGTCAAACTGGGAGAGGAAGCAGTGTGGAGGAGGGGTAAGGAGGTCAGTGGAGATGTTGAAAGGAGGGGCCTTGGTAGGTGGTGGAGTAGATGCTGGGGAGTCGGGTACAGGGGATAAAGATTGATAGATGGTGCTGATTTTATCAGCGAAAAAGTGGAGGAATGAGTTGCAGAGATCCGGAGTAGAGGTAGGGAGAGTGTTGGCTCGAGGCTTGAGGAGGTTGCCCACTGTGGAGAAGAGGGTTCTGTGGTTTAGACAGGGATCGGTGAATATGGAGGAGAGGTAGGCAGATTTTGCAGCAATGAGGGCATCTTTGTAGTCAGTGAGGTGGAGTTTGTAAGCTTCAAGGAGGACTGTGAGAGATGATTTCTTTGTGAGTCGTTCAAGTCGGCGACCAGTCTGTTTCAGTTTATGAAGTGCAGGTGTGTACCAGGGTGAAGATGTGTTGAAAGTTACGGTTCTTGTTTTGAGGGGGGCCAGAGTGTTAAGGGAGGTAGACAAGGTGGAGTTGAGATGGTTTGTGAGATCATCAGGTGAGATGGATGTTGAGTCCAGGGGGAGAGTGGTGGAGAGCAGGTCAGAGAGATGGTGGGGATCAATGGATTTTAGATTACGGAAGGTGATTTCTCGGAGGAAGCGGGGGCGAGGTGTCGGAGAAGGGATGGTGAACCGTATAAGCTTATGATCAGAGAGGGGGAAGAGGCAAGGATGGAGGTCGAGTACCGGTTGATTTGTGGAGCAGACCAGGTCAAGGATGTGACCTTTGTCATGGGTGGGAAAGGTGACGTGCTGAGTGAGAGAGAAGTTGTCAAGTAAAAAGGCGAATTCAGATGCGAGCTTGCAGGTGGGGGAGTCCATGTGAATATTTAAGTCACCAAGTAGCAGCAGACGTGGGGAGAGGGATGAGGCAAGTGTGAGGAGTTCAGTGAAGTCAGATAGGAAGGAGGGGTTTGGAGGAGTAAGGAGGAGAAAGCTGGAAAAGAGAGGTGGAGGTGGAGGTGGACAAAGCCTGGCAAGTGATAAGTGGAGACAGGTTTGTGACATAGGCTAGAGGTGAAAAGGGGACCAAACGATGTCAGATAGGGAGATAGGGAGATGTCAGATAGGGAGAGAGAAATGAAATGTAAAGCCAGAGGGAGGTATATAGGTAGAAGTGGATAGTGGGAAGGTGGGAGGGGGTGAAATAAAAGGGAAATGTGAGACTCGGGGATGGGAGGTGAGTATTCGAAGGAGGGAGAGGAGCAGGGTGACTGTGGGGATGGGAGATGATGGGAGAAATGGGTGGGTTTCCAGGTCTGGTCCCAGGGTTTCAGTGAAGCTCTTGTCCTGTGTTCACCAGCTGCGATGTATAACCAGATGTATGAGCTGAGATCGGTCTTTGGTCACTACCAATGAACGAGGTGAGAGTGCAGATAGTACTCTGCACATGGAATTTGTGACTGATGGAAGTACAGTACCTCTAGCTGAAGGAGCTGAGAACGCATTTAAATGATCTAACAGTATTCTCCATTTGACTTCATCCATTTCACCACTAACTTCCATCCGGCACTCAAATACACCTGGACCATTTCCGACATTTCCCTACCATTTCTAGACCTCACTATCTCCATCGCAGGTGATAGACTACTGACCGACATCTACTATAAACCCACTGACTCCCATGGCTATCTGACTACACTTCTTCCAACACTGCTTCCTGTAAGGACTCCATCCCCTACTCCCAATTCCTCCGTCTACGCCGCATCTGCTCCCAGGATGAGGTGTTCCACACCAGGACATCGGAGATGTCCTAATTCTTCAGGGAACGGGAGTTCCCCTGTTCTACTATAGATGAGGCTCTCACCAGGGTCTCTTCTATATCCCTTAGCTCTGCTCTCACTCCCCATTCCCCCCACTTGCAACAAGGGCAGAGTCCCCCTTGTCCTCACCTTCCACCCTACCAGCCGTCACATACAACAAATAATCCTCCGACATTTTCGCCACCTCCAACGGGATCCCACCACTGGCCACATCTTCCCATCTCCTGTCCTGTCTGCTTTCTGCAGAGACCACTCCCTCCGTAACTCCCTGGTCAATTCATCCCTTCCCACCCTTTCCACCCCCTCTCCTGACACTTTCCCTTGCAACCGCAGGAAATGCTACACTTGTCGCTGTACCTCCCCCCTTGACTCCATTCAAGGACCCAAGCAGTCTTTTCAGGTGCGGCAGAGGCTCACCTGCACCTCCTCCAACCTCATCTATTGTATCCGCTGCTCTAGATGTCAGCTGCTCTACATCGGTGAGACCAAGCGTAGGCTTGGCGATCGCTTCGCCCAACACCTCCGCTCGGTTCGCAATCACCAACCTGATCTCCCGGTGGCTCGGCACTTCAACTCCCCCTCCCATTCTGAATCCGACCTTTCTGTCCCGGGCCTCCTCCATGGCCAGAGTGAGGCCCACCGTAAATTGGGGGAGCAGCACCTCATATTTCGCTTGGGCAGTTTACACCCCAGCGGTATGAACATTGACTTCTCCAATTTCAGGTAGTCCCTGCTTTCTCCTCCCCTTCCCAGCTCTCCCTCAGCCCACTGTCTTCCTCTCTTCCTTTCTTCTTCCCGCCCCCCCCCCCCCCCCCCCACCCTCACATCAGTCTGAAGAAGGGTGTCGACCCGGAAAGTCACCTATTTCCTTCACTCCATAGATGCTGCTTCACCCGCTGAGTTTCTCCAGCATTTTTGTCTACTAACAGTATTCTCCTTTTTGTCAAGAGCAGCCACAATCAAACAAAGATCGTGCTGGCTCTCTGGCAGGATGAAGAGGTAAAACGATTGATGCAGGACAACTCTCAGTTCAGTGCAGAGAAAGCACTTTCTCTTTAGCACCTCATAAAAGCAATGAACTGTCAGCAGCATCAGAAGCAGCAGATGAAAATGCAAACAGTGTTTTCCAAGTGGAACTCATCTCCTGACCTCAACAAGTGGTGAGGGTCAGGAGATGAACAACATAAGGCAAATGAGAAAAATAGAGTCCAATCAGGATCCTTAAATATAAAGTTAATGGAATTTCAAGAGCAAATTGAATTAGACTTCAATTATTTCACCATACAATCTGGAAATTAACATGCCTTATGTTAAAGGATTCTGACAAGGTTGTTAATGTAACTGTAAGAAACGTTCATAATTAATTCCATCTAGCAATGTCACTCTCAGCTTATCCAGGATGTATATATTCTTTGTATTTTAGACATTCACTGTGTTTGGATATTTGCCATTATATTTATGATCTTGCTTGTTTACAGCCCCTTTTCATCCTCCTCCCTGCTCACAATCCCACCGAGTTTCGCATCACCTGCAGACCTGAAAATGTGACATCTGGTCCCTCAGTCAGACTGTTGACACAGATTGTGAATAGCTGGTGACCAGTCACTGAGATCTGTCACATCACACTAGTCACGGCCCCATCATCCTGAGAAAGACTTGTTTACTCCTTGTCTTTGTTTCAGACAAGTGCAAAGAGATGCATTTTTGGGAAGGTAAATCAGGGCAGGGCATAGAGATTGAATGGCAGAGCCCTGGGGAGCATCGTAGAACAGAAAGAACTTGGACTACAAGTACACAATGTTCTGGAGATGTGACAGGTGGACAAAGTGGAGAAGAAGGCATGGGACTGTTTGTCTTCATTGACTCATATATATGAGGTGGGAAGTCATGTTGTAAATCGTTGATACAAAACGTTAAGGTCACACCCAGAGTATCATCACATTATAGGAATGATATGATAAAACTTGAGAGAACAGGATTGTTGCTGCCACTGGAATGACTTGGGTTATAAAAAGAGTTTGGATAGGCTGGGACTGCTTTTTCAGGAGTGGAGAAGGCTGAGGGGGTGACCAAATAGAGGTTTATAAAATTACTAGACCAAGGGGGAACCGTTGGGTCCCGACGCCTCCTGGTTGTGGGGGGGGTGGGGGCCTGCGACATCACACACACACTAACCATCCCCCACACAAACCAGGGGAGGGGATGGGGGTAGAGGGGGTTGGAGGGGGGGGGTGAGACGGGGGTGAGAGGGGAGGGGAGGGGAGGGAAGGGAGGGGGAGGGGAGGGGGGGAGGGCAGGGAGGGGGAGGGGAGAGGGGGAGAGGAGAGAGAGGGAGGGGGAGGGGGAGAGAGAGGAGGGGGAGAGAGGGGGGAGCGGGGTAGGGAAAGTAGAGGGGAGAGAGGAGGTGGGGAGAGAGAAGGGGGGGGGGGAGAGAGGAGGGGGATGGGCCGATAGATAGGGTAGATAATCAGTCTTTTTTTCCAGGGCAAAGGAGTCTAAAACTAGAAGGCGCAGGTTTAAGGGAGAGGGGATCTGATGGGCAGAGGGTGGTGGATAAATGGAACGAGCCATCAGAAGAGGAGGTAAAACTACAACGTTTAAAAGGTATTTGGACAGCTATATGGATAGGTAGAGTTTGGAGGGAAATGGGCTAAATACATGCAAAGGGATCAGTGTAGATAGGCACCTTGGTCTACATGGAAGAGTTGGGCCAAAGGGCCAGTTTCCATACTGTGTAACTCTATGAATATGATGCATGCCTCTTATTGATTCTAAGATGGCTTTTTATGAATCTGCTTGGTGTTCTACCCTCCCAATTTTGTTGAATTTAATTTACAGATTTGCTTTTTGCCAAACGGAATCTTGTTTTCTCTCTGCAGAATCATATCATCTGTTGGAGGGATTTGTATGTGTTGACCTGTACTCTGATTCTTGCTCTCCAGATGTAAGGTTCTTGGATTAACTGTATTGCAAATGTACATTTATTATTTCTGGAGATACCTACTTCAGCATCCTCTGAGACTAAAATGCTTAAAGTATCCAAATTCTTCCACAAGTTACCGCAGGCAGCCAGATTTGATGAGGATGCTCCCTGGTCCCGCCCGACTGATATAATCGAAGGTCCTCATGGGGCTGGGAGCTGGGTACAGCGGCTGGTGTGTTCCCAGTAGTTTTCTCAGGTTCGGGCAGAATCCGCGCGGTGATACGGGGGTTCCCCGAGGGGGAGATGGAGGAAGAAGACCTTGCCCATAACGTACTCTGTGGTGGGGACAGTGGCCAGGAGTTACCACCGTCAGACTTGGTCACGATCTCAGCATTTTGGAAGTCCCCGGTGTATCTGCCACTTCCCAGGTGAATGCGATGAGGATGTGGGATCGTGACTGAAGATGTTCACCGCTGGGCATTATGATTTCACTGGGAATAGCAAAAGCGTGATATTTTTAAGTTGGGAAATGGTCACCTTGTTCATCGGGAGATGAGGTGAGACTGGCCTGGATAGTATTTCTGCGGATGGGACCAAAAGCATTCACATCCAGGTCAGAGTCAAGGTGAGGTCTATGGAATGTTCCTTCTCATGGGTGTTGACAGCGTCTCTGACCCTGTTCCCTCACTCTTGGCTTTCAGCGGGACCTGGACGTTGGTTGTCTTTTGCAGAGCATGTGTGATGGAGGTCGATGAGTTGTTGACACTCCTGCACTCTCTCCATTTGTACTTCAGGTAACCACTGTCTCCAGGTGCCCGTCCCCCAGTTCCTTTTCCCCATTGAAATTGGAGCTCACGATCCAGGAACACTTTACACTGGCGGTTAATTAGTGCCTCATTCTCCTGGTCATTCTCATCAAACCAGTCGTGGGTCCTTTCGGTAGAGGACTAAGAAATATCCAACAGTAAAGTGGAGGATTAAGGTGAATTAAAGGAGACCTGACGTGTCCCCTCAGCCAGGAAGCCCGAGCTTCAACCCTTCCTTGAGGTGAGCTAATGTTCAATTTTCATTTGTAATGATCCTCCCCGTCTCCAACAGTCAGGGTTGTCCTCCCAACCCTTTGTCGCTCATCTCCTCAGCCCCCAACTTGATCATCACAGCCAACTTCATCATCTTCACAGATGACCCCTCTATCATCTTCTCCCACACATTCCCCACCCCATCCCATTCCCGAGGTCAAGGAAAGAGCGTTCACGTCACAGCCCTGTTTCCATCAATCCTTCAACCACCACGCACAAGAAGCACAAGACAGACACCATTACGCAGATGCCGAGAAGTGTGTTCAGTTCTGGCTGAACAACTTCTAATCTTGTGTGTGGACTCGATAAGAGGAAGATCCCATTCCCCGTCTTCTCCTCAGACAACCCCATCCCCCAGATCAGGAGATTGTGGACAAAAGTGATTGCCCTGGTTGTATGTGTAAGTCTAACTGCTCTATCTACATACAGTGCATTCAGAAAGTATTCAGACCCCCTCACTTTTTCCACATTTTGTTACATTACAGCCTTATTCTAAAATGTATTAAATTCTTTTCTTTTTATCATCAATCTACACACAATACCCCAGAGTGAAGAAGCAAAAACAGGTGTTTAGAAATTTTTGCTAAGTAGTTTAAAAGAAATAACTGAAATATCAAATTTACATAAGTATTCAGACCCTTTGCTATGACACTCAAAATTGAGCTTAGGTTCATCCTGTTTCCATTGATTATCCTTGAGATGTTTCTACAACTTGATTGGAGTCCACCAGTGGTAAATTAAATTGACTGGACATGATTTGGAAAGGCACACACCTGTTTATATAAGGTCCCACAGTTGACAGTGCATGTCAGAGCAAAAACCAAGCCATGAAGACTAAGGAATTGTCCGTAGGCCTCCGAGACAGGATTGTGTCGAGACACAGATCTGGGGAAGGGTATAAAACAATTTCGGCAGCATTGCAGGTCCCAAAGAGCACAGTGGCCTCCGTCATTCTTAAATGGAAGAACTTTGGAACCACCAGGACTCTTCATAGAGCTGGCTGCCCGGCCAAACTGAGCAATCGGGGGAGGAGGGCCTTGGTCAGGGAGGTGACTAAGAACCCAATGGTAACTATGACAGAGCTCCAGAGTTCCTCTGTGGAGATGGGAGAACCTTCCAGAAGGACAACTATATCTGCAGCACTCCACCAATCAGGCCTTTATGGTAGAGTGGCCAGACGGAAGCCACTCCTCAGTAAAAGGCACATGACAGCCCGCTTGGAGTTTACCAAAAGGCATGTGAAACAAGATGCTCTGGTCTGATGAAACCAAGATTGAACTCTTTGGCCTTAATGCTAAGCGTCACGTCTGGAGGAAACCAGGCACCGCTCATCACCTGGCCAATACCATACCTACGGTGAAGCATGGTGGTGGCAGCATCATGCTGTGGGGATGTTTTTCAGCGGCAGGAACTGGGAGACTGGTCAGGATCGAGGGAAAGATGAATGGAGCAAAGTACGGAGCGATCCTTGATGAAAACCTGCTCCAGAGCGTTCTGGACCTCAGACTGGGGCGGAGGTTCACCTTCCAACAGGACAACGACCCTAAGCACACTGCCAGGACAATGCAGGAGTGGCTTTGTGACAAGTCTGTGAATGTCCTTGAGTGGCCCAGCCAGAGCCCGGACTTGAACCCGATCGAACATCTCTGGAGGGACCTGAAAATAGCTATGCATCGATGCTCCCCAACCAACCTGACAGAGCTTGAGAGGATCTACAGAGAAGAATGGGAGAAATTACCCAAATACAGGTGTGCCAAGCTTGTAGCGTCCATACTCAAGAAGACTTGATGATGTAATCGCTGGCAAAGGTGCCTCAACAAAGTACTGAGTGAAGGGTCTGAATACTTGTGTAAATGTGATATTTCAGTTATTTCTTTTGAATCACTTTGCAAAAATTTCTAAACACCTGTTTTTGCTTTTTTATTATGGGGTATTGTGTGTAGATTGATGATAAAAAAAAAAAAATTTAATCCATTTTAGAATAATGCTGTAACGTAACAAAATGTGAAAAAGGTGAAGGGGTGTGAATACTTTCTGAAGGCACTGTACGTTAGGCCTAGGCGTAGATTGACTTTCTCTTTCATTTCTCTTTTTTGTTCCTTAGAAATCTAATTAGGACATTTGGCCCATCAACTCTATGCTGGCTCTCAGAGGAATTCCATCCATCCATTTCCCATATCCCTCTCCTACTTATGTCCATTCATACTCCCCACCTCACGTCCACGTTCGCCAACCAGCTGTTTACAACAGGTACCCATCTAATGCCATAATCTTCCCATCAGTACATATTTGGGATGTGGGAGGAAACCGGAGCACCCGGAGGAAGCCCATGTGGTCACAGGGTGGTTGTGCTGACTGCATACTGTCATGGCCCTACCCTTGCACCCAGGTGGTCTGAATTACTGAAAGCAGATTGGACTGTTGTCTCCCTGTCTCTCTCGGTCTGTGATCTGCTCAGTGCCAGCAACTCTCCATGAGCTCCCAGCTCCTCCGCATCTGACCTCTTGCTCATCCCCAACTTTAGTCACTCTGCTACTGGCAACTAGGCTTTCAGCTGCTCTAGCCCGAGGGTCTAGAGTTCTCTCACCAACCTCTACCTACTCCAAACCTTTATACAACCTGGTTCAATGACTCAAGCCATAGATTGTGAATTTTGGATGGAGCTACATAAAGTTCAATTGGTCCCCAGATATTCCACGGAAGGACAGCTTTAGAAAAATGCAGAAAGAAGCAATGAATGAATCTTCATAAAAGTCAGACTGAATGCATTAGATTTCTATAGCTAACTAATTTAAGTTAGCATTTAACTTCACAGCAACAGCTAATAAATATGTTGGAAAGAACTGCAGATGCTGGTTTAAATCGAAATGCAGGAGTAACTCAGCGGGACAGGCAGCATCTCTGGAGAGAAGGAATGGGTGACGATTCGGGTTGAGACCCTTCTACAGCTAATAATTATGATTTGGTTAATATACATTTTAGCAACATTTCTCACCGGTTTAATGATTACAAATCTCTTGAAAGTGAGAACTTGATTTCTTCTCCATTAATCATGCAGATAAGACATATTATTAAATTCTGCTCAATTAAGTAAAGAACGAAGCAATTTTTAATATTCAATTGCTTTGCTTGAGCAGAGATTCTCAGTCGGGGAATATTCAGTTCACTCTATCTGCAGCAACAGATTTGATTGATTCTGCTAAAAGCTCAATGCCAAAAGGAGCTTCACCAGCGGTGTTTGCAAACTACAACTCATCAACTCTCTCACGATCGAGGCACAATGATTTATTCACATCATCTTGCACATTAATTAGCATAATTTTGATGAAGTATTTCCAGAATGATGGGAACAATTGTTAATGATCTTGTGCATTTCAACTTCTTGGAACGTCCCATTTCCCGTAAATATCAACATAAGTTAGAAATGCGACAAGAGGTGGAACCAGCGACACGTCCTTCAACTGGATGGCGGATCGTCAGATTTCAGAGAAGGAGCTGTTAATGTCACTTTGACGAGTTACTCTTGTCGCCTATCTGTAGACTCTATGCTGCAAGTCCCGGCAAGGCAGGCCTTGTAGTATGGTAGAAACAAGGAACTGCAAGGAAAGACACAAAATGCTGGAGTAACTCAGTGGGTCAGGCAGCATCCCTGAGAACATAGATTGGTCAGGACCCTTCTTCAGACTGATTCATAGTAGTGTTTCTGATGTTCATCATAGTCTACTCAGACCGAGTCGAGCTTCAATATAACTTTGCCTATTAAACAGAGGCTGGACCTTCCCTTCCAGTAAGTCATTGGGTCAATGCAGTGACTTACTTGAAGGATGTATCATGCTTTCTTTATACAAAATGGTCAATGCCTTCGAACAAAAAATTCTATTTATGTACTAATTAACAAATCTTTATTTTCTCCAAATAACAATTCCTGGTTATTTATATGATGGTAATTTATGTGGTCTGCTTAGTCAATAATCTATGGCAGGTATGGGCTTTGGTCTGATTTTGATCAAATGGCCAATTTGTTAATCAAATCAAAATATTTTATTGGTTACAAAAAGCCATTTTTGCCCCTTTGCAAATGAAAACCGCAGCATTATGTCAACTGGTGTTTACAGTTTACAGGTTGGATAACCCAACAACCCAGGGTGAACCAAAGCCAGTTTGCATACGACAGCACAGTGCCGCAGCAAGTTGCTGAGGTTTGTAGTGTGGGAATTATTTATGCCTGAGAAAGAATCAGGCAGGTTGAATTTTCAATCTGAATTTTCAAGAGACAGGTCTCCACATGGGAAGAACTTCCATAAAAGCAACAAGCATTTTTAAAAAGCTATTTACAAACAGTATTTACAAAATTCTCAATGCTGTGATCCGAAACGCTGCTTTGTTCACTTGAGAAAACAAGTGACAGCTTGCTAAGGAAAAGATTTAATGTTAGTGAATCAGCTGTAGCTTTGGAGATTAGTCTACAAAATTCTACAAAATAAATGATGGGACTTTGTCCCAAACATTATGGAGGGCCTTAAAATTATCCATTGACTTGGCCTCGACATCCATCTGTGGAAAAGAATTTTACAGATTCACCATTCTGATGTTGTGCAAATCGTAACATTTCCTCATATAATTGAACAAATCGTGACTGTAATGAACAGGGTGAACACACAGCCTGTCGTTCTCTCAGTCATCAAACAAGATAATCAGCCTTCGCCGAAATGGCCATTTAGAAAAAGCAGCCTGTGAGCCATTTTAATCTTTCTAGATTTTCCATGATGACCCTTAAACATGTCACACATGGCAAGCTTTCTCTGATTTTATCAGCTTTTCTGTGAATCATTGCCTGCTGTGGGAAGCACGCCAAGCATTCTCTTCACATCACTACCATCTAAATATTTTAAAGCTCCCAACTTATTTTCTAATGTAATGACTTTCCTTGTTTCACCATTTATTGGGGGTCTTTAATTCGTTGCTTGCACATCAAACTGCTGCAGTCAGAGTGACTGAGGAGAGATGCTAGCGGACTGCGCTGACTACCTGTGTCTACCCACACTCTATGTCAGCACCACACAAGGTGCCTAGGTCACTGCAGGCTGCTGTAACCAATGTGCGGGGTTACATCTGATGCAGGCTTCACTTCTACATGCAGTTCAATAAGGGAGATTCACTCTTGAGGGACTAAGGTCGAAGTAGTTTTAGATTGTTGTAATATGTTAGAACCTATTATAATTGTTAATGTGATTTGTGTAGCTTTGCGTTAATAATATAGAAATTTGGAGTATTTTGTTAGCTTTGACAGTCAACTAAGCCAGTGATCTCATCCTTGCTTTGTCTATTACATGTAACAGCGGGGAAGGTTCTGTGCAGTGTATGACCTGCCCACGATGATCAGGTTGGTGCCCTTGGCGAAGCTGCTCCAGTATGGGAATCTACCCACAACGAGAAACATCACCCATTTAGGCCCTGTCCACAAGGAGCGGGGGAAATCCAATCCAGACAATAACTACATCTGTATACTTGGGCATCAGCAAATGGAAGAGGTAATTTGATGGTGATTTCAAGCAACAACCTGCTTATATCAGCTCAGTTTGGGTTTCCAACAAAGTCACTCAGCCCCTGACATCACAGTCTTGTTCCAGTTCAGACGGAAGAACTGAACTCCCAAGGTGAGTACTCCCCTCAGCATTGCCGTGAGTATGGCATCAACGACCCAGAGTATGGCTAGCGACCAGGTTCAATCCTGAGTATGGGTGCTATCTGTTTGGAGTTTATGTGTTGGAAGGAACTGCAGATGCTGGTTAAACCGAAGATAGATACAAAAAGCTGGAGTAACTCAGCGGGACAGGCAGCATCTCTGATAATAATAATAATAATAATAATATATTTTATTGACATTGCACGTCAGTGCAACGAGATTTAGTATGCAGCTTCCAACCGATGTAAAAGAAAAGTAAAATAAATAAATAAGCTGTGTGACCATCCGAGGGAGACAGTCCAGGGGGGGTGGGGGGGCACTCAGCAGGGCCGGTTCAGAGCCACTATAGCTCTGGAAATAAAGCTGTTTCTGAGTCTGGAGGTTCGGGCGTAGAAGGCCTTGTAACGTCTGCCGGAGGGAAGTAGTTCAAACAGTCCGTTACAAGGGTGTGATGAGTCTTTATGGATGCTGACGGCCTTCCTGAGGCACCGTGTGTAGTAGATGCCCTCCAAGGCTGGTAGCTGTGTCCCAATGATCCTCTGCGCTCTGTGGACGACGCGCTGAAGAGCTCTCCTCTCCGCCTCCGTGCAGCTGAGATACCACACAGTGATGCCATACGTTAATATGCTCTCTGTGGTGCAGCGGTAGAACATTGTCAGCAGCTGTTGGGGCAGACCAGTCTTTTTTAATGTCCTCAGGAAGAACAGTCTTTGCTGTGCCTTCTTGACCAGCGCAGCGGTGTTGGTGGACCATGTGAGGTCCTCTGAAATGTGAGTGCCCAGAAACTTAAAGCTGGACACTCTCTCCACACTTTCCCCATAAATGGAGATTGGGGCGTATTCTCCATTATGGGACCTCCTGAAGTCAATAATCAGCTCCTTGGTCTTGGAGGTGTTTAGTGACAAGTTGTTACGTGCGCACCAGTCCGCCAGGTTCTGCACCTCCGCTCTGTATTTTGTTTCATCACCGTTGGTGATCAGCCCAATCACTGTTGTGTTGTCTGCAAACTTCACGATGGTGTTGGTGTCGAATGCAGGAACACAGTCGTGAGTGAAGAGGGAGTAGAGCATGGGGCTTAGTACACAGCCCTGTGGTGTGCCGGTGCTCAGGGTGATAGTGGAGGGAAGGAGAGAGGAAGGAGAGCTCTGGAGAGAAGGAATGGGTGACGATTTTGAGTCGAGACCCTTCTTCAGACTGGTTAGGGATAAGGGAAACCAGAGATATAGACGATAATGTAGAGAGATTATGAACAATTAATGATATGCAGAAAAGTGATGATGATAAAGGAAACAGGCCATTGTTTGCTGTTTGTTGGGTGAAAACGAGAAACTAGTGTGACTTGGGTGGGGGAGGGATAGAGAGAGGGGGAACGCCGGGGTTACCTGAAGTTAGAGAAATAAACATTCATACCACTGGGCTGTAAGCTGCCCAAGTGAAATATAAGACGCTGTTCCTCCGATTTGCGTTTAACCTCAATCTGACAATGGAGGAGACCTAGGACAGAAAGGTCTGTGTGGGAATGGGATGGAGAATTAAAGTGTTTAGCAACCGGTAGATCAGGTAGGTTCAGGTGGACTGAGTGAAGGTGTTCAGTGAAACAATCGCCCAGTCTACATTTGGTCTCGCCGATGTATAAGAGTCCACATCTTGAACAACGGATACGTAGATAAGGTTGGAGGAGGTGTAAGTGAACCTCTGCCTAATCTGAAAGGACTGTCGGGGTCCCTGGAAGTATAGGGACAGGTGTTGCATCTTCTGCAGTTGCAGCAGAAGGTCCCTGGGGAGGGGGAGGGGGGGTTGCCTGGGAAGGGGTATGTTTATATGTTTCAGTTTCAGTTTAGTTTATTGTCCAATATTGTCCAATATTACCAATGTACAGAGAAAAGCTTTTTGTTGCATGCTAACCAGTCAGCAGAAGGACAATAAATGATTACAATCAATCCATTTAGTGTATAGATATATAATAAAGGAATAACGTTTAATGAAAGGTAAAACCAGCAAAGTCCAGTCATGGATAGTCCGAGGGACATCAAAGAGGTAGATAGTAGTTCAACATTGCTCTCTGGTTGTGGTAGGATGATTCAGTTGCCTAATAACAGCTGGGAAGAAACTGTCGCTGTGTGGCGTGGCGATAAGCCCGAAATGAAGGCGAGGAGCCAGGCATTTCGGGAGGAATTTTATTAGTTGCTGTTCTCTTATCCAATCGGGTCTGTAAGAGAGCGATCGCGCCTAAACCCCCGCCCTTTATCCCTGTAGCTAAGGGCCGCCCCCAGACTAGTCCATTCCCGTGCCGAGGGATCGATAGTGGACTGGCCCGACCCTTGGGAGCTGCCACGCCTGAATCTGGTGTCTGGGCGGGTTTTCTCCGGGTGCTCAGGTTTCCTGTGACTCTCCAAAGACGTACAGGTTTGTAGGTTAATTGGCTTTGGTAAAGATAGTGTTAGTGTCCAGGGGTCGCTGTTCGGTGCAGACTCAGTGGGCTACCAGTAGCTGAACTGAAGTAGTCATATACACAATATAGCTACAAGAGCAGGTCAGAGGAATCCAACAGCGGGTAACTCACCTCCTAACTTCCCGAAGCTTATCCACCATCTACAAGGCACGAGTCAGCAGTGTGATGGAATACTTGCCATTTGGTTGAATGAGTGCAGTTTGAACAACATTGATGAAATGCGACACCATACAGGACATAGTAGCCCTCATGATAAGGCAACCCATCCATAACCATTTACTCACTCCACTTAACACACAGTAGCAAGTTGTACCATCCGCAGGATGCACTGCAGTAACTCACTAAGAAGCGTTTGACAGCATCCTCCAAACCCACGACCTATGCAGCTACAAGGACAGATGCAGCAAAAGCATGGGAAGACCACCACCTCCACCTGTGGCAGGTGAATCAGAGGGCAGTTGAGGGGCATTTGAGGGAGAACAGGTTGCAGGGAAGTCAGTAGAGAAGCGCGATTGCCCAGAAATCTCTTAGACTGCATGGGCTGAGAGGCCACCCCCTACATCATAATAGGAGTGAAGTGTAGAGATGTTTTGTACTGAATGTCTTATCAGAATCTTCCGAATACTATTCTATTGGAAGTGTTTAATAGAAGCACTCCCAACGATTACACAGCATTTCAATGGTTTCATTGGTTCTCACTTGGAGTCTGTGAGGAGAGTGGTGTAGTGCAGTGTGTAAGCTGCACTGACATGCAGTATTATCTCAAGCATGCTGTTATTAGACGTGCAACACTTTGCCATGGTCCAATGGTGGCCTATCAGCCTATCCTGACAAGCTCAGAGTTCGTTGTACTACATGAGTGATGGGTGAATCTGCAAATGGCCAGCCAGTGAATGCTAACAAGATTAACTTTCAGGTTCGGAGAATAATTGATTGATACACAATAAATACATTTCACCATCTCCTTCGAACTTTCTGTAAATTATTATTTTCTCTGGAAGAATTTTGCAGAATTGCCTCTTTACTGACATCTTCAAATTTGAATAAAATATTTTTGTCACTGATTAATAGTTCACAGGCTTGCAATCAAAGTCTGTGAACTCAACAGAAATGTTCCTGAAGCTAAGCATAAAAGAGGAGCAAATCGGATCACCATGGTAACTGCATTCATAATTTTTGGACTGCAGACATAAAACGTTACTGACAGATTGGACACAGAGGAAGTAGCGTGAAGAATTGAAGATGGTGGGGAAGAGCGGCATTTGCTCAGCTGCTTCTCCTTGTACTATTCTGTCTGCCATATTATGATTAAAAAGCCCCTGGTCACTCCAGCACTTAAATCAAAGTTAAATAGCAATCCCTCTGGTATTTCTATTCAAATTTGCCTCATCCCTTTCTGCACTTGTCTTTTTAATAGATTTTACAATTTTAAATCTGTCATTGCTCATATTACACATTCGATCAATTTACTCATCAAAGAATTCTGTTTCATTACGAGCCGAGCGCAGGGCCCATAATAAAATCCCGACAGTGCTTCTCTTTGAAATGTATCTTTGCTGGAGAAGGTGCTCCCAAAGTACCGTGAAAAACGCACCTTTCATGTGAGAAGCTGTGGCACTTTCAGGGATCATGGGTCAGTACTCGGAAGAACAAGAGTTGCCCTCTGTATGCCGACTACACTTTGCAGTCTGTGGGAGCTCTTCCTGTGTGCAAATTGGTTGCAAGGTTCCAGCAGTCACTATGCATCAAAGTGCCCCGTGCTTCACTCTATCCTGAGTTGCTCTTTTTCACCAACAAATTAATCCAAAGGAATTTGAAGATGAGTCAAAATGTATACGTTTATGATTCCTTAAAAAACACAGAATTCCCTGAAACTAAATGAAAGTGGAAACTAAGTGGATGGTTTCCTAACCAACAGGCAACTGCATTTATAAAAGTTCCCATTGCTCTGAGAAGCACATACAATGCAGGAAATGGCCATTTAGCTTCTAGAAATGAATACTATTTAAGGCTAGTAAAAGTTGATCACTCTACAGAATATTTAAGGAACCACAGCATCATCGTGGAAGTTGTCCTTGCCACATTACCAGAGCTCGATTGAATCTCAGGACAAAATGCTTTGCACTGTCAGAGCTAACTTTGCATTTCGATCTGTGGCAAAATGGAAAGGAAGAGTAATCAATACAAGGGCCAATATCAACTCTTCACCAGCCAGAGCCAGAACTGTTTGCACTTTCCATTGGAATCCTATCAATCTCCAGGGAGCCCTATCAATATGTCCCACGGTCACCAAATTCTGATTTCATGTGAAAGACAAGTTCCAGTGTAATGCTCGGTGTCCCGGGGCAGTGAGGGGAAATGGCCTGAATGGTAATTATCGAATTTCGAGTGCAGGAAGCTCTGAGCTCACAATGTGTAATCCACAGTGGGTTGTTTACGGTAATGACACTCACTCTTTAAATTGCCTTTAGTTCCTTATCAGCAGGAGTGGGTCTCAAATCTGAGGCTGAATTATTCCCTAATAGTTTCAAAAATGGTATTTGTACATAGCCCTTACACTGGCGACGAAGCTGACCCAGACGCCATTAAGCAGTGAAGATTAACTCACACTCACAAGCTGAGGACACCCACGATGACCTGCCAAAAGTAAATGCAGGGAGAGAACAATATTTACCTGTGTTTTATTACAGCTCTGCTCCCCGGCAGAACAATCTCATGACCCGAGTTGTCAAACGTCCATTTAGTTCGATCAAACGGAACATTTGCTCGCACACGCACATATTAAAAAGCCTTTATGAAAAGTTGGTGTACCTTTGCGAATTCATCCAGCCAGGAACATTGCCTGCTATACGAGCCAATCGTTTGTTTTTCTAATGGCTAATTCAGGAACACACACACACACACACACACACACACACACACACACACACACACACACACACACACACACACACACACACACACACACACACACACACACACACACACACACACACACACACACACACACACACACACACACACACACACACACACACACACACACACACACACACACACACAAAGAGAATGAAATAATTATAGGATTAAAGTAAAATAAACAGTGAGGAAGTAAAAACTAAACTAAACACTAAACTCTGAGTCTGAATAGCTGACACTTATAAACATTTAGTGTCAGAAATATTGGTCAATGATCGTCAATATTTCACAATTGGGAGATGATTGTGCATTCTGATAGGTAGCTGATGTTAGATGCAGTTTTAACTTCCTGTACTGTAAAATTAAAATTATTGGTACCAGGTGACTCATCAGTAAGTGTCTACATTGGTGTCCCGCTACTTTGATGCCAGAGAGACGGAAAATCCGTGATTCTACTCCATTTCTTCTTTTTCTAGATTGTTAATAAACATAATCCTGATAAATAACGATTAAACCCTAGATTAATAAAATGGTATATTTTTATTATTTTCCCAATGTTCGATGCTCCCCTCCCCCCCCGGAAAACGACATGACCCACTGGTTACTTGTAAAAATTCCAGTCGGCATTTTGAGAGGAAAGTTGTCCAAGGCTGCAGCAAGATATTGATCAGAAGGAAAGTTAGGCTGATGAAATTTAATCCTGACAAGTTGAGGTAATGTATTTTGGGAAATCAAACAAGGACGGTTACTGTAAATGTGTATTCTAGACAAAAAAATTGTCTTCAGAAACGTAGTGCTGAGACTGGAGCTGTGGGTTTTTTCATTACTCAGGGGGACAGAATGATTTGCTTTGTAATATATTTTGGCAAACTTTTTCAAATTTGTAAAATTATTTGCTGATTGTTACAGTGGAATCAATTTCTCTTACAGGATACTTTTAAACAATCTATTGAATCTTCTGTAAAGAAAACTTCAGAACTATTCAACATCAATAAACACTGTGCATAATTGTTCAAATAGGACTCATTATAGATGCTTAAGAAGGAACTGCAGATGCTGGAAAATCGAAGGTACACAAAAATGCTGGAGAAACTCAGCGGGTGCAGCAGCATCTATGGAGCGAAGGAAATAGGCAAAGTTTTGGGCTGAAATGTTGCCTATTTCCTTCGCTCCATAGATGCTGCTGCACCTGCTGAGTTTCTCCAGCACTTTTGTCTACCGGTAATTAAATTATGCTATGAAATTGACTAAATTCCATGGTCTTTCTTTTTGTTTGGTTGACACAATCCGACCCTAGAAAAATTTCCTAGTAAGATTCCCTTCAATTATATGTAAACAAAAGCTTTGGATTCACGATATTGTTACATTCCTGGTGAAAATGTTACCTGCTGACTTTTATTCCCAATTGAAATTTTATTCTAGTTTAAACTTCCCAGTTCAGACATCATTTACTTCTTAGCATAAGATACCTCAAGCAGCGCAAACACACAACACATGGATTAGAATTGATGTACCCTCATTAAATTGTTACTTACTTAATACTTAGTGAAAGGGTTAAAAGCATCTCACTCTCAGAATGCTCCAATACAGGAAACAGTTCAGCTGAAATCGGTTTGGATGCTGTAAGAACAGAATGAGTAAATTTAAAGTCTCATGACTTGTTTTCACTGTGGAAATAGTTGGCAAAGGTAGTTTTGAGACATGCAGTGGAACTAACATATGTAGTTCGTATTTAGAGGGAAATTAGATGGAAATTAGTCCTTACTGGTCCTTAATTAATCATTAATTACCAACAATTGAGATCTCAAACCATTCTTGACGGAGAGTCAAGAACCACAAGATTATCATCGCAGTGAAAACATGGATGTATTGTGTAGTTATCTATACATCTACCGATTAAACAAAGTTCAAAATTTGCTTGTGCCGTGCATATTTATATTTGCTTCTAGATAGAATATACTGTGCCATTCCAAAAGTTGAAGCATGAGCTTAAGGCTTTTGCAGATGAAGGCACAGTCACCAATGGTGGAAATACTCCAGGAATGGACGTGGAGATGTATTTGCATGTTGCAGACTGTGTTTTATAAAGATTTGTATTGTAGCTGTACCTCACTCTACTCAAGCAATAAACTCGACTTGACCTGATAGGGAGGTGAGAAGTCAGGGAACATAGGATTTTAAAACCAAACATTGCCGGACCAGAACAAATGAGTGCAGGAGAGGGATGATCATTGATCGATGAAGGGTCTGGGCATGGCAGTTAGGAAGGACATCTGAGTTCTGGAGGCCATTATGTAGAGTTGAAAAAGTGAAGAGCACTCTGTGACTGATGCTGAAAGAACCAAACTGAGTCATCAACCATAAGACCATAAGGAGCAAAATGAGGCCATTCAGCCCATCTAGTTTGCACTGCCATTTGATCATGGCTGATCTATTTTTCCCGCTCAACTCCATTGACCTGCATTCTCTCTAATCTTTAACATCGTTACTAATCAAGAACTAATTAACATCTTTATTAATCAATATCCATTTTAAAACTCCCCAAACGACTTGGCCCCCACCGTCGTTTGTGGCTGTGAATTCCTCAAGTCCACCACCCTCTGACTAGAGAAATTCCCACTCATCTCCTTTCAAAGCCTTGTAGTATAAGACTGCACCCCTTGGTCCTAGACTCTCCCACTACTCCATGTGAGATTGGCCACCACATCTTGCTGGGGCAGGAATACCTACCTCAGTCTTTGCAGGTGGAGTAAATAATAGGGAAAAAATGAGTGGAACACACTGGTGTACAGAGGCTACTGACAGGTCATGTGCAATGAAGGCAAATCTTGCACACAGCACTTACATAAAATTCTACTACGCCCGGGAAAATGCTGCAGTGGGTTGTACCTGGAGGTCTGAGGCCTGCTTCAGTGTTGGTTGAGGGCCTCCACCTGACCTAGACCAATGAGCCTGTAAAGCTGCAGCAAGTAAGAATTCCATTGTACAAATGACACAATCCATAGCTAGTCCTCAATTGCAGCACCCTTCAACATGTAACTTTGTGTTCTCAAGTGGAAATACAAATTATCTCAATATTATGAATGCTTACCAATATCCAGATCCTTAATATTTAAAATCAAAAGTTGTTCATTTGGAAATGAACACAAGACAGTTGGAGCTGGGGTCGATCACTGGCCCTTGAAGACTGCCCGCTGATGATGGCTGATCCATATGGGCCTCAACTCCTCCTGTGTGCCAGTCATAGATCTATCAAATATTTATCCACGTCCACTCTAAATACTTCCAATGATCCAGTTATCACCCACCACCCACCGGGGAAACGAATTCCAGAGATCGATCATCTAGACAGAAGAAATTCATTGGCACATTGGTTTGAATCACCAGTCCCTCATGTTGTAGTTATGTCCACTTGTTCGAGACTGTCCCATGAATAAAACATCCCAACATCCATTCTACCAAGCACCATTAGGATCTTACGATTGAATAAGGTCCCCCCTCGTTCTTCTGAACACCGAGGAATACAGAGGCAAACAATTTCATCTATCTTGAAAGGACAACCCTCTCATCTCAGGAATTATCCAGGTAAATCTCCTTCATACTGCCCCCAATGCTGCTATATCTTTTTATTTTAGCTCAGAGGACCAAACAATTATTCCAGGTGAGGCCACATCAGCGCTCTCTATTGCAACACTGAATGCTGAACAAGTTCAGCGCCAAGTATCAATGTGCAGGACTGGAATTTTTCCAATGCTTTATTGTACAATTGTTCACTAAATATATTTACATGACACTCATTTCAACATCAGTGCAATACATAAGGATGTTGCATATTTACCATTTGTTGAAAATGCTGAAACAATGAGGATTACAGCTGGAACAATATTACCATTTTATAAAGCAACATTTACAATCGCATCATTGAAAATAGTAACAGCTTCACTATTTATCAGAAACATAGTATTTCTATTCAAATCACCAAAACAGCCCGGTTGCTTTGTAAACATATGTGGCCTCTTAATGTGGCATAAAAAAGTATTGGATGGACCTTGGATCCTTTTGGCAACTTTTGGAAATTAACAATGCCAGTTTGCTCATGAGCTGTTTCTCTTTAAGAAAATTGGTTACGATGTCAGCTAAGTATCATCTTCACAGTGATGTGTCAGAAAAATAACTAAGCTAATATGAATTGTCTTGCACCTTTAATAATGACCAGTAGTTTGCAGTTTGGTGAATTAAGAGTGAAAAGTATAAGCAGTCTAAATGTCATCAACAGTTACCTCAATATAAATGTCTTCGTCTGGGGAAGTAAAATGCAACTTACAAAAATGTAAAGTATACTAGTAAGTTTTAGGATGTAACTTAGCTGAGATACATTAACATGCTCTGGATAATCACAGCCCAACATCGCAGAAGTAGAGAGACAAAGCCTGTCACAAATGAAGGATCAATACTTAGTGTTAAAAACCACAGAAAAGCAAGTCAGTGTTAGATTTTAATCCTATAGCAAATTGAAAAAATCCCAAAATACCAGGAGAAAATTCCCTTGGATAATCTTGATTTGGCACTTTATCAGAACAACTGTCTGAGAGACTGAGATAACATCCTTCCCATTTCGTCACTGGAACAGTGGGCTGAAGTACTTTATAATTTTCTGCACACACCTGCACATATTCAGATAAACGTACCCACACATTTAAAACAGACATGCACTAAAGATAACTTCAGCTTCCTTGCATTCTCTCTCGTCTGCTTCTTATGTGGTTTCTTCCGAGGATCTGGTATCGGATTTGAGGCGTACAAATTCTTTGGCCACTTCATCATTGGTCCTCTGGGAGAGTATTCTGAGAATTGTCAGGCCAGTTTCATCCATGTTAATGTTCTTGATGAGGCTGTACCACGAGGCACAGGTCCCTTTCTCGGCAATGTCCTTTAGCTGGATGACGGTCATTCCGATAATCCGGTCTTCTCTGGCAAAGCAGTAATCTTTCACCGTCACATGAAGCTCGAAGGACTCGGGGCTGTTCTCATTGCTCAGAAGGCTGCGGTCATAAACAAACATTTAGTCTGGATATCCTCCCCACCTACAACTTCTACTTCCAGTGACTCACATCTCAGTGTCCATTGCAGCTATTCTCTCTCCAGCTATGAGTCTCAGTTCTCAATGACATCAAGAGTTGCCATGAAAGCTTCATCATGCTCCTCAAGTTTCTCTCTTTCCTTTCTTTCCGCTTTGCCCAGAGGTACAAAAGGGCTGGAGATGTTCTGCCTCCAAGGATATTGCTCTGTTTAGATGTCACTGCGCTGTGCTGCAACGAGTTCATTAGTATTAGGCCCACCCCAACAAAATGCAGCAGCCCCTGAGGCACGAGGAATTGCTCTTGCACAGTTAAGTTTGCACACTGTGCCACTGTGGAGCACAGGAAGCAAAGGCTATGGTATGTTTGTGACCAGGACCAGGAGAGCAGAAGGTTCCTGAGCCAAGTCATGGCTCCATGCAGCACAGAAACAAGCCTGTCGTCCCACAGAGTCTGTGCCTGCCACAGCACTCATTGGCAATCACCCTGCATAACCCCATTCTGCTGCCAAACCATTATCTTGATCCAGAGCAGCACTGAGCCCAAACACTCTCACACCGATTATATTGCAAATCAGATATAAATTAGCTTTGGCTCCACTTCAAAACCAAATATTAACACTATTGTAACAATTACCTTTTTCAAATTAGGCATTTTGATACACGGAGGGAATTCAATTTAAAGCATAAGACTACAAGACATAGGAGCAGAATTAGATCATTTGGCCCATCAAGTCTACTCCACCATTCGATCATAGCTGATCTATTCTTCCCTCTCAACCCCATTCTCTTGCCATCTCCCTGTAACCTTTGACACCCTGACTAATCAAGAATGTATCACTCTGCTTTAAAACACCCAATATCTTTGCTTTCACAGCCGTATGTGGCAGTGCATTCTACAGATTCACCGCCCTCGGCTAAAGAAATTCCTCTTCATCTTCACTCTAAAGGAACGTCCCTTTATTCTGATGCTGTGCCCTCTGGTTCCACACTCTCTCATTACTGGAACCACCATTTCCACATTCTATCTGGGCCTTTCAGTATCCAGTAGGTTTCAATGAGATACCCCCTCATCCTTCTGAACTCCATCGTGTACAGCCTTCATACCCTCCTCATACGCTAACCCAACCATCCCTGGGATCATTCTGGTATTAAGTCTTGTGAAGTGTTTAGCTTGGACAATTTGGGCCAAAGAGACTGTTTCTATGCTGTAGAGTTCAATGACTCTATAATATCATTTTGGGCTCTGTTTATTCTCCAAATAATGATTTGATTTGATTTACTAGACTGCAATATCTTTCAGACTGATACACTTTGATGCCAGCAGCTTAATTGCAGAGGAATACGTAATGAAATGCAACTCTAAGAGATAAATACACAGACGATGCAGGACCACTTACAAGTGAAATGTCTCGTTGTACTTTGGTGACCAAACGTTGTTTTTGGTTTTTGTGGCAAATTTTCTTTTCCTGTCGCTGAGGTTTGGTCCAATCACATGAACTTCTACAAAGGGTCGGAACATGGCCGTTGTTTGCCAGATCAGCTCGTTGACAGCAACAACTGCAAAAAAAAAAAGAGATCAAAGCTCTTCAAATGGTCATAATAGCTGGCACGGTTCAAAGGGTCTGTCACTCGTTACACCAGTGGAGAGTGGTGGGGAGACTTACTTTTAATTGTAACTTTGTGTTCTCCAGTACCAGGGTGAGTGAAGAGGTCTACATGAATCGATACTTCTCCCACTGAGCCATTTGCAGATTGAGCTGAAATGTTATACAATAAACAAAAATAACCAAGTTAGGGAAAGCAACTACAATATGCATAGCAAGGCAGGAGGGTCTCTAAGGTTCAGATATCAATTCAATTTTGTGATCACAAACTATAAAGAATCAATTCATCTAGATTATAAATCAACAATTGAATCAATTGTGAATGTTAATGCCGTCCATGGTGACTACTTTGGAGCAAAATCATTTTCAAAATGTGGCAGAGTGGCACAGCTGGGAGAGGTGCTGCCTCACAACAACAGAGACCCGGGTTCAATCTGTGTGGAATTTGTACATTTTCCCCGTAACTACGTGGGTTTCCTCCGGGTGCTCAGGTTTCCTCTCATAGCTCAAAGACGTGTGGCGTTGTAGGTTAATTGGCTGCTGTAAATTGCCCCGTGTGTGTAGGAAGCAGATGCAAAAGTGGGATAACATACAACGGGTGATGGATGGCTGGTGTGGACTCGGTGGGCCAAAGCGCATGGTTCCATGTTGTATCGCTAACTCTATCCATACAAGCTACGAATAGTCAATAGTACATGGCATGATTTAGCTTGGTTTAATGCTAAAGGGCCTGTCCCACTTGGACAACCTAATCCATGAGTTTAGAAGACCCTAGACGAGTTGAAAAAAATGTCAAGGTCGTGTTGACTCGCCAAAGTAAAAGACCTCCTACCCCATCCTATGATTTTGTTTACGGCCTCCTACGACTGTCTACAACCTCCTACGACCCCCCTCGACCTCAGTCTTCCACACCTAAGACCAACTATGACTAGCTACGAGTGAAAAATGATCACATGATAAAATTATGTCATGTTTGCATTTTTTTCTCGGGCCAGTTACCGACATACGACTACCATCATGACCTACTACGACCTACCTACGAGTAAATAGTGTCAATTTTTTTCCACGCCGACCTTTTTTTTTTACTCGTGAACATTTTTTAATCAGACTGGAAAAAACGATGCGACTTACTTGAGGCCACGAGTACGCGGAGACCACTCACGAGCATGAGGAAGAGTTGCGAAGACCTCCTACGACCTAGTGGCGACCATGCTGCGAGTATGAGTCAAGGGCAAACTCGGCAGAGGTCGCCAATTAGGTCGTGAAAGTGGGACAGGGGCTTAACACTTAGTCTGAACAACAGGTTATGATTTTAAGGTCAATTGTGGATTTGAGCCTAACATCTAAAATGTGTCATTGTTGTGCATGTATCGATTGACATCAATTGAGCAACGGAAGTGGAGCACAAGGGTTTGAAAATACATAATTAGGCAGGAAAAGGACAACTGCAAAGACTGCAGTCATTATCGTTGCAAGCTGTATGTGTCTGTGTGCTGGAGGGCTGGATATAACAGTGTTCAGTCTTCAACACAGAGACACAGCTAATTGGGATGATCATAGTTTACAATGCATCTCGTCAAAATTTCCAAGACGTTAGTTAAGGATGAAATAAAGACATAGGATAAGGAGAAATAAAGATAAAGATAAGGCGAAAAACAGAAGTGGCCAGAATACATTTCAAAAGGGATGGTTGTCTTTGATAAAACTTGTACAAATATTTGATGAAGTAACACGTAGCCTTCAGGAAAATGTTTAACAAAATACCATCTGGGAGATCATTGGAGAAACCTGAGGCATTTGTAGATTGGGAGATAAATGATTGGAATGGAGAGAAAGAAAGCCAGGCTAGAAGATGGCAGTGTCCTCTGCCAGACCACTTGGGATATAGATAGGCTGGGGTGGGCTGCAAGTGGCAAGTTGAATTCAATACTAATAGATATTGGTGGTGTTTTCTGTGGAAATGCTAGTATTAACATGTTGAATAGAAGTGGAATTGGTCCCGTAAAATAAAAGAAAGGATTTGAGAGAGAATCACAGAGCAATGGGAGCAGCTTCTCAGGTACAAGCAATCATGAAGAAAGCTAACAATAACCAGAGTTTTTCCTCAGCGTATGGGGCATAAAATCAATCAGTTAGTGATCGGCTTGTCCAGAACATCGAATCTCACACTCATTACAGCCTCATGTGGAGCCCCAGCCTCTCTACTATAATCAGCATGGAAAGGCCTTAGAGAAAGCATAATGGATTCATTAGGAAGCTGCTCAGTATAAGGGATTAGTAAACTGAAGAAATCTTGAAGCTGGATCCTTTACACGAGAACATAAATTGTGGAACGAAGAAATGGAAAGGCAAATAGAAGCAGTTTGTTCCTGTGTTTGAATGGTGCCATGGATAGAAGAGTTCTTACAAAATTCTTAAGGGGTTGGACAGGCTAGATGCAGGAAGATTGTTCCCGATGTTGGGGAAGTCCAGAACAAAGGGTCACAGTTTAAGGATAAAGGGGAAATCTTTTAGGACTGAGATGAGAAAAACATTTTTACACAGAGAGTGGTGAATCTCTGGAATTCTCTGCCACAGAATGTAGTTGAGGCCAGTTCATTGGCTATATTTAAGAGGGAGTTAGATGTGGCCCTTGTGGCTAAAGGGATCAAGGGGTATGGAGAGAAAGCAGGTACAGGATACTGAGTTGGATGGTCAGCCATGATCATATTGAATGGCGCTGCAGGCTCGAAGGGCCGAATGGCCTACTCCTGCACCTATTTTCTATGTTTCTATGTTTCTAAGAGTTTATAAATGAGGCGAAAAAAATGTTCAGACAAGGTGATGAAGAAAATGGATTGAAATATTGAGGGAAGAGATTGGATGCAGTTAATTTCATGAAGAATAGGCATGCTGGATGGACATTGTGGAGGGCACTGTGTGTATTGCTAATGCCTGATAAGATGAGAGTATCTCTGACAGCTGACACAATCTGTATGAAATAGTGCGTTATAGTAAAGCTTCCTTCTACATCCCAGTGCAGATACTTCCTGAGGATATTTAATAATATTTATTTACATTCATTTGAATTCATTGTAGACAATATTTTACAAGCAAACACCAAATGTTTTTATAACACTTACCAATCTACAGATGCCGAAAATACACCAAAATGTTTCATGCTTTTATTCTGTCCATTTACTTTGCAGCAAACCACATTATACATCACAGAAATGCTGAATGAATGTAAACCCAAGGAGGATCTTGGTAAGAAACTCTTCACTACGACCTCTCAATCCCATCCATCCATCTCTGAGCCCTGCCCTCACCATTTACCTCTCACCCCTGGGCTTAACACTGCATAGAGCTTAGCTACAGTGAATTTCTGTGGTGCAGCCCGAGCTGCTGCCTCTCAGTGCCAGAGACCCGGGTTCGATTTAAATCTCGGCTACTATCTGTGCAGAATTTGTCTGCTTCCCTGTGCTCGCATGGATTCCTCTGGTTGCTCAAATCTCTTCACACATTCCAAAGACAAGCGGGTTTGAAGGTTAATTGGCTTCTGTAAATTGCCCCTAGTGTGCAGGAGTGAAAGTGAGATAGCATTGAACTAGTGTATGGGTGATCGAAGGTGGCATGGACTCGGTGAGCAGAAGGGCCTGTTTCCATGCTATATCTTTAAACTAGAAAAAAACAAATTGTTTGCACTTTCGGACTGTAACACGTGACCTAAATTTAATCCGTATATTTTATTAATGTTGTAAGTCTATGGATCCTCCTCTGTACAAATGTCTGCTTTAAACTGCCTGGATCAAGCGGAAAACTGTGGCCCGATGCAAAAAAATGTGAAATGACAAAATGGGACTGCATGGCCCTGGGCTTGTGGGAATGCTGCCACAGTTCCATGTTGTACAGCCCAGTCATGCTGCAGCCCATCAGCTACAGGGAAACACAGACATTATTCACTCAAGCAAATAACCAATCTGTCTCTTGCTTGAGCATTTGGGATAAGTAATACAGCTGATGTTGCCAACGGCAACTTGAAATGTTTCAGACACAAAGAATTTAAAGGCTGCTGTGACCTTCACACCACAGGTATTTCTGTATCTGTGGATGAGTCTGACTGGAGATAAATCATTAGTGTGCGGTAATGTTCATTCGCTGCCTTCCCCATGAATTAGTGTTCACCACAGTAATTCTCCCTCAGTCTCTGGATGTGGCAGCCTGTACTCCTGATGTTGCCACTGAACATCCAGTAGCAAGTCTGTTCACACTCTCTGCCACAAAGCACACGGCATTGGGGGTTCAGTATTGATGTGGATAGAGAACTGGCTGGCAAACAGGAAGCAAAGAGTAGGAGTAAACGGGTCCTTTTCACAATGGCAGGCAGTGACTAGTGGGGTACCGCAAGGCTCAATGCTGAGACCCCAGCTATTTACAATATATATTAATGATCTGGATGAGGGAATTGAAGGCAATATCTCCAAGTTTGCGGATGACACTAAGCTGGGGGGCAGTGTTAGCTGTGAGGAGGATGCTAGGAGACTGCAAGGTGACTTGGATAGGCTGGGTGAGTGGGCAAATGTTTGGCAGATGCAGTATAATGTGGATAAATGTGAGGTTATCCATTTTGGTGGCAAAAACAGGAAAGCAGACTATTATCTAAATGGTCGCCGACTAGGAAAAGGGGAGATGCAGCGAGACCTGGGTGTCATGGTACACCAGTCATTGAAAGTGGGCATGCAGGTGCAGCAGGCAGTGAAGAAAGCGAATGGTATGTTAGCTTTCATAGCAAAAGGATTTGAGTATAGGAGCAGGGAGGTTCTACTGCAGTTGTACATGGTCTTGGTGAGACCACACCTGGAGTATTGCGTACAGTTTTGGTCTCCAAATCTGAGGAAGGACATTATTGCCATAGAGGGAGTGCAGAGAAGGTTCACCAGACTGATTCCTGGGATGTCAGGACTGTCTTATGAAGAAAGACTGGATAGACTTGGTTTATACTCTTTAGAATTTAGGAGATTGAGAGGGGATCTTATAGAAACGTACAAAATTCTTAAGGGGTTGGACAGGCTAGATGCAGGAAGATTGCTCCCGATGTTGGGGAAGTCCAGGACAAGGGGTCACAGCTTAAGGATAAGGGGGAAATCCTTTAAAACCGAGATGAGAAGAACTTTTTTCACACAGAGAGTGGTGAATCTCTGGAACTCTCTGCCACAGAGGGTAGTCGAGGCCAGTTCATTGGCTATATTTAAGAGGGAGTTAGATGTGGCCCTTGTAGCTAAGGGGATCAGAGGGTATGGAGAGAAGGCAGGTACGGGATACTGAGTTGGATGATCAGCCATGATCATATTGAATGGCGGTGCAGGCTCGTAGGGCCGAATGGCCTACTCCTGCACCTAATTTCTATGTTTCTATGTTTCTAAGTCTAATAATGCAAAATGAAAGCTTTTAAAAATGGCTTGAAATGTGCTCAGCAGTTGTAAGGCAGTCTCTTTTAAGATCAGTGTCTACTGACCTGGCCCGTCTGGTTTTACTTGGTTGGAAACAGATGGGCACTGGTAGGCGTAGGGAGGATTTGTTGCAAAGATGCAAATGTGTTAACCTAGTCAGGCAGTTTGCCAGCTCCTATCGTAGCCAAGCCCAGCAATGTATAAAGCGGCCAGAGATCTAGATTTATGATCTCCATCCCTTGTGTATCCATTCTTCACTCCATATGGTGCATTAACAACTGAAGTTTTAATCAGGGTTTGTGGATTCCTCTCCATACTCTGATTGCAGCTCAAGGGCCCAGGGATAAAGACCAATCTTTAACCAATAACATTTAATGAAACTTGATGTGATTTTATGAATGAATTGACAACCAAGATGTAATTGCAGGAGTTGTGAGACTCAGGGGATGTTGAATTTAATGCTGCTACACTCAAGAGGCAACTGATTCAAACTTACTCTACAAAAGTCGAACACTTTCAATTTCTTCTAATTGAAAAAAAGCTCAGTTCCATGATTCTTTTGAGGTGCTGAAAATCACAGAAGGATAGTTAACGTCATGTTCTTTGCTATTATGTTGAAAGCAGATTCTTAATCTTTTGCTGAAACTTCAGGTGTCTCTTCAGTTCTTGACAACATTTTATATGGAGTTGGTTGTCTCAGTCTCCAAGCAGCTGACAAGTGATACAAACACTGGCAAAGGGGCCAGGCAGGGAGTTTAGCCCGGATGTGCTGGCAAGTATTGTTCGAGGAGTTCATAACCCCAAAGCTTTTGGAGGCAACACTGATGACCGATGATCAACTGAGCAAATTTATTACTGCAACATTCTTTGTTTTATCAAGCCCTTTACTTCAACTTTGTTTCCTTGGTGTCTTCTATTCCCCAGATATATTCATTTTTGAAGTAGATTTGGAGCAAATCTATTCACATTTGATAGATATACGTTACAATAGGATAATAAAGTGCTGAAATGATGCAGTGGGTCAGGCAGCATCTCTGGAGAACATGGATAGGTGATGTTTCAGGTCAGGACCCTTCTTTTTTAGACATTTCTACATATACATGTTACAATCGGACGGCATGGTGGCGCAGCGGTGGAGTTGCTGCCTAAAGGGCCTGTCTCGCTTACACGATTTATTTGATGACTTGCCGGCACCCGTCATAGTCACAGCAGGTTGCCGAAAATATTCACCATGTTGAAAATCCAGCGGCGGCCAGAAAAAGGTACAACTCTTTGGGCGACTACTCACCACCAAATAGGCGTCACCTCGAATGTCACGGTATAAACCCCTAAGGTACAGTGAAATGAACACACAATACACAATAGAATTTAACATAAACATCCACCACAGCATTCTTCACTGTGGTGGAAGGCAACAAAGTTCAGTCAGTCCTCCTCCTTTGTTCATCCATGGTCAGGGCCATGAACCCTCCATAGTCGCCGCTACGGATGGCCGGAAGCACAGGCCCTCTCGTCAGGATGATCGAAACTGCAACGTCGGGACGGTCAAACACACTTGGCGGCTTGCAGTGCCCGAATCCGCCACTTTCCTACCAGAGACCACGGCTTCAGGATGTTATAGGCTGCAGGCCGGCAGTTGGCGCTCTTCTCCGGTGATCCCCGGCAAGGGATCCCAGGCTCCAGATGGTAAGTTCACGCTATACCCGCTGCTAGAAGCTCCGCAGACCACAGCTCCATGATGCCAAAGTCACCAGGCCAGTGATGGGAGCATGCCTTTCTGGCGAACCCCGGCAAGGGTTCACCCCGCTCCGCGATGGAAAAGTCCATGCTGCGCCCGCTGCTGAAGCTCTGGGCCCGACTCCAGGAAAGGCCGCTCCAATCCAAATGTTAGGCCACGAGAGGGGAAGCGGAGAAACGACCTGGAAAAAGTCGCCTCTCCGTCGAGGAAGTGACTGAAAAAAGGTTTCCCCCCTTTTCTCCCCCACCACCCCCCACATAAGACATACCGAGAGACAATAAAACAAACATTTGGACATTCAAAAAAAAATCGAAATAACGAACACACTGCTGGCAGGGCAGCTGACTCGCAGCGCCCCCAACCGACCAGGTCATCTTCCCACCTGGAACATCTTCCCACCTGGAATATTGTGTGCCGTTCTGGTCACCATATCATAGGAAGAATGTGATTTAGGTAGAGAGGGTGCACAAAATATTCACAAGGATATTGCTAGGACTGGAAGACGAGTTATAAGGAGACTGGGTAGGCTGGGGCTATATTCTCTGGAGCAAAGGCGGTTGAGGGGTAACCTTAAAGGTTTATAGGTTCATGTGGGAGATGGTTTGGGACAGTGTTTTCTCCAGAGTAGGGGAGTCTACGACTAGGGGACTTAGGGTAAGGTGAGAGGGGTAAGATTTAAAGAGGACCTGAGAGGTTTGTTTTTCCACAGAGGATTGCGGGTATATGGAATGAGCTACCAGGGAAACTAGTGGAGCTGGATACAATTTAAAAAAAACATTCGGACAGGTACAGGGATAAGAAAGATTTAATGGAACATTTCCCATACTCAGGTGAAAGGGACAAGTTGAGGGTGACAGCTTGAATGGCATGGATGAGTTGGGTCTAAATGCCTTTTTCCATGCTGTATAGCTCAGTAAATCCATGGGTTGCTTTTGCATAGATATATAAACAAGTATATTCAGCACTATCAGTTGTAAAATCATGCAATCTTCCTCTCTTGGTGTCTCCAGTGAAAGTGGTTTTGCGCTGATGTTACTTTAGGTTTTGTTTCAATATATTCTATCAAGCAGATAGACTCTTAAAAAGAGCATGTATAGGAACAACTGCCAGTGGCCACCAATATTAGTACACATCACTCCCCCTCACACATCTTCATTTCTGGCTTAGAGCTTTGTCAACCATCCTTGGACTGAGAGCTTCTGTTGTCCAAGTGTTGGGAAAATAACCAGCGAACAAAGAACCGCAGCAACACCATGACACAACTACACCCTGACCAACTATTGCAACCCCTCCCAGTCAACTCAACATTATCCTTCTACCCCTACCAGCTATCACTGACCATGACTCAGCTACACCCCAACTGGCAATCATAGCGAGTGGCAATCACTGTGGAGCGGCCGGCCGCGGGCAGCGGCGCTGTACTTTACATCGGGAGCCTGGGATCTCTAGATGAGATCGCCAGTTGTGGAGCTCCATCCGGCGCGGCCCTGTTGGCTTCAGAAACCGCGGCCTCCAGTACAGAAGCGGCCGTTCCAGGTGTCCCATGCCGCTGTGAGGATTCTCCCGACGCCGGAGCACCATCACCCGGCGAGAACGGCCTGGAACATCGGGTCTCCGTGGAGGCAACTGTGGAGGCCTCAATAGGCCCGACTATGGGTGAACTGGGGTTGGGGACTGGACATTGTGCCTTCCCTCACAATGGGAACCATTGTGGGGGGATGTTCTTTATGTTTAAATCTCTTATTAATGTTATGTCTGTATTCTTTCTTTATGTGCTGCACTGGCAAGAAGCATTTCACTACACCTAGGTGTATGTGATCATTAAATAACCTTTGAACCTTAGCTACTGACATTAATATAGCCCTGGCCACCAATTACAGTCCCTGCATCCTGCCCCCATGAGTTCTCTGTACACCCCACCTAATGCATAATTCCCCAAGGGCAACTCTCCATCTGCTTAAGTGTTCAGCACCACCCACCATCACCACAAGCCAACACCATTGACGGGGGGGGGGCTGACTTTCCCAGAAAATAGGTACAGAGAACATCTTTCTATCAATTCTTTGTTGACCCTGTCCTGTGTAGGTCTCCATGTTTTAAGCAGGAATTACCAGCTACAACTGGCAAGCTCGCCATTGGACATAGTAGTGCAACATTCACATATAAACAGGGGCATCCCTTCCCGTCATCTTTCTGACCCAATGGTTTGTATATTTTGCAATGGGTGCCATCCACAACAGATTCTGTAGCACAAAACTGTAAAAAAACACAGATGTCACAGAAAATAATCCCTTTAAATTGAACAAAATAGTCCAAAGAGATACATTCTCCAGGAACTCTCATCTGCAAACAAAGTCAACATTTGCCAGGTGTAGACCAAGCACCTGCAAGGTGGGCTAAACCGAAGCATGCACTAAGTCCTCACTGCTCTGCTACTGGCAGCAATCTATCTGCTGGAGGGACTCAGCGGCTCAAGCAGCATCTGTGATGGGAAAGGGATTGTCAATATTTCGTATCAAGACCTTGCCTCAGGACTGATGCAGGGTTTTGACCCATGACGCTGACAATTCCTTTTCACTTCACAGATGCTGCTCGACCCACCGATTGTTTGGTGCTCCAGATCTCTGCATCTGTGGACCCATGCGTCTCCACTGCTCTGCCCTTAGTTAGCTGAAATGTCTTTCTGCAGTCTGCCTCGCTGCTGATTCACATTTAATAACATTAAGTTTCTGGATTTGTCTGCAGGCACAAATTAAAACAATGCAGATAGTTAGGATTACTAATTAGTAGCATGCAGTAAGTGTTTGTTCAACAATGGGATAAACATTAATTAGTGCCATTCAACCTCTTGCATTAAATATTAAATATTACAAGCATAGTATTATTTCTTCAGGCTTTTTGAACTTTGAGGCCATTTCAAATATATCAAACATTTCTTCTGTCTTTTTCTTCTTTTACATTTGAATCAATCTTTCCTTCCTACTCATTCTGCGAGGAATCAATACAAAGCATCCTTTTTAGATCACCAGCTTCTTAGATCCTCCATTGTTTACTTCCCAGTACTTAAAGCTAACTGTGGTGATTTGGTGCCTGGTTCAATCAGGTATCACATCCCTTATCTATGGGCTCTTCTTGCAATGTTGCACATACAGACTTCCCTGGGTGGCAAATGTGGGAGTCAAGAGCAAGTAGCGACAGCCTGGGTGACAGCAATATCAGGTTCAATCTTAAGTATTAATCTTCAGGTTGTAGTCTGAATTTGGAGCAGGATGCTGTTTGAAAGTACACCAAGGTGATATACCTGACCGTGGGTAAGAGACAACAATCTTGTGCTTCTTGATAATAATGATTCAAATACTTCAGGAATGGACTTTACTCAGGGTGAATGTGATATTACTAATGAGTATAGTTTTCCTGATGATGACTCTCTCTACAGGCAGACTTTACAGGCCACCCATTGCTAAAGAAGGGCTTCCATTTTTACAGACGCCCATAAGATGATTTTGTCAAAATGTTGGAAAATATGCAAGAAACACTCGATATAGTAACTGTATCTCCCCAGTGTTGTAATGAATGGCATCAGAAGCACAAAAGACTGACAAGAAAGAACATTTATTAAAAGTGGAGAGATAAAGAAAACTAGTACTGCCACTTGTAGAAACCAATGTATCTATGTATGTTGTACTTTTGGATTTAATAATGTTATGGGAGCTCATTTGTATACAGCAGTGTCCATTAGCAGAATGTTCATAACACATGGATAGTCTGTGTGCAACATAACTAAAATGTTATAATGAAATTCAATGCTGTGTGTTTTGACAAAAGTGGATTCCTGGAAGAAATGCCACTGCAGTCTTCCCAAATAAATTGAATCTGCACAAGAGTTCTTGGTCTCTTGACAGTTTTTAAAGATTTGGGAATCCCATGATGATTTAAGATTGCATTTTATGTTAATAGCAGCATGAATGCCCAAAATGTAGGAAAAATCAAAGGTAGACAGAAATGACTCGGCAGGACAAGCAGCATCTCTGGGGAGATGAATGGGTGATGTTTCGGGTCGAGACCCTTATTCGTAGGAAAAATCTATATCTCTATAGAAGTTTCATTGATAACCTGTTTTTTTATGGAAGACCTTTATTTCTGGAGATGTGGTTGTTGGAATGAATAACTACTGTGAACAGCCCTTCCACCAACACCAGGGAGATTCCACATTATTTATCAGGTGGTGAAACTGCACATCTTGAATTAGTGCAAAGTGTTGTCATGTTACTCCAGTAGAAGATGAGGGGTGTTAAAGTCATTAAAGTTGGATGTTTTCCTTGTGTAATACTAGGATTAAATAATCTAAACAAAACTACGTGCTAAGTTTTTAAATAAATCAAACAGAAAATACTGGTTAACATTAATGCAACCACAACAGCAACAGTATAAGGATTGAGGTGTAGCCCTGACTAAAGTCAATAGTGGGGTGGAAGATTGCAACCTTCACGTGGTCCGCCCTGTTTCGACAAATGCAATCAACCCGGTGTGCACAATCAAATAAGATCAAATAGAACAAGTTGTCCGACAACTTTAGGCTGTGCACACCTTATGCAAGAAGAAGAAAATAGTATTACTGCAAGAGGTGAATAGGTAATAACTTGAAAGGATCTGATGTGCCAAATGTCCCTTTATGTACTACAACATTTCATGGATAGTTGGCGACTGATAACACTTCTCTGAGCAATTGTTAAGTGTGCTGTTGTAACATTTCCATATCCTCATTAATTGAACAATATTTCTCTCTACTCTTCAGATAATAAAGCAATTTTACATAGAAATGTAAACGATGAAACGATATATTTCTGTCACTGGACTCAATATTCAAGAATTATGACAAAACCTTCTCTGTCAATCTAAACATTTATCCAGGATAGACGCAATGTGCTGGAGTGACTCAGCAGGTCAGGCAGCATCTCTGCAGAACATGGATAGGTGACGTTTTACAGAGTGCTGGAGTGACTCAGCAGGTCAGGCAGCATCTCTGGAGAACATGGATAGGTGATATTTTGGGTCAGGACCCTTCTTCAGTGATAGTTCAGACATTTATCTAGTTCTCTCTTTAATTTGAAGGGAACAAATCTTATACATTTTTCCTGGGTGAATCAATTATTTGAAACTTCAGAAATTTATAGTAAAATTCAAATTTCCTTTCACTTGTTGTTTCCATTAATATCTTAAAACTCTTTTAATTCATTGTTTTAGATGTTCCGCTATGTAATTGGAAAATTTCCAATGAACCAGTTCAAAGGGAGTCCGCATGGATTTACGAAGGGGAAATCATGCTTGACTAACCTTCTGGAATTTTTTTGAGGATGTAGGTAGGAAAATGGACAAGTGGGTCGCAGAACTGGGTCTCTGCGCATCCCTCTGCAACTGGATCCTCGACTTCCTCATCCACAGACCACAGTCTGTTCGTATTGGTGGAAATGTGTCAACCTCGATAACAATCAGCACGGGAGCACCTCAAGGCTGCGTGCTCAGCCCCCTGCTGTACTCACTCTATACCCATGACTGCGTAGCCAACCACAGTGCGAACTCCATCATCAAGTTCGCTGATGACACCACTGTTGTGGGGCATATCACTGATGGGGATGAGTCAGAATATAGAAGGGAGATCGAGCAACTGTCCATATGGTGCCAGCGCAATAACCTGGCCCTCAACACCAGCAAAACCAAGGAACTGATTGTGGACTTTGGAAGGAGTAGGAGGGGGACCCACAACCCCATTTATATCAACGGGTCGATGGTTGAAAGGGTCAAGAACTTCAAATTCCTGGGCGTGCACATCTCTGAAGATCATTCCTGGTCCGAGAACACTAACGCAATTATCAAAAAAGCTCATCAGCGCCTCTACTTCCTGAGAAGATTACGGAGAGTCGGTTTGTCAAGGAAGACTCTCTCTAACTTCTACAGGTGCACAGTAGAGAGCATGCTGACCGGTTGCATCGTGGCTTGGTTCGGTAATTTGAGCACCCTGGAGAGGAAAAGACTACAAAAAGTGGTAAACACTGCCCAGTCCATCATCGGCTCTGACCTTCCTTCCATCGAGGGGATTTATCGCAGTCGCTGCCTCAAAAAGGCTGGCAGTATCATCAAAGACCCACACCATCCTGGCCACACACTCATCTCCCTGCTACCTTCAGGTAGAAGGTACAGGAGCCTGAAGACTGCAACAACCAGGTTCAGGAATAGCTACTTCCCCACAGCCATCAGGCTATTAAACCTGGCTCAGACAAAACTCTGATTATTAATAACCACTTTCTGCTATTTGCACTTTATCAGTTTATTTATTCATGTGTGTATATATTTATATCATGGTATATGGACACATTTATCTGTTTTGTAGTAAATGCCTACTATTTTCTGTGTGCTTAAGCAAAGCAAGAATTTCATTGTCCTATACAGGGACACATGACAATAAACTCACTTGAACTTGAACTTGAAGTGAGAGGCAGTGGATGTAGTGTACCTGGACTTCCAGAAAGCATTTGATAAGGTCCCACATAGGAGATTAGTGGGCAAAATTAGAGCACATGGTATTGGGGGTAGGTTGCTGACATGGATAGAAAATTGGTTGGCAGACAGGAAACAGAGAGTAGGGATAAACGGGTCCCTTTCAGAATGGCAGGCAGTGACTAGTGGGATACTGCAAGGCTCGTGCTGGGACCGCAGCTAATTACAATATATATTAATGATTTAGATGAAGGGATTAAAAGTATCATTAGCAAATTTGCAGATGACACAAAGCTGGGTGGCAGTTGAACTGTGAGGAGGATGCTATGAGGATGCAAGGTGACTTGGACAGGTTGGGTGAGTGGGCAGATGCATGGCAGATGCAGTTTAATGTGGATAAATGTGAAGTTATTCACTTTGGTGGCAAAAACTGGAAGGCAGATTATTATCTAAATGGTGTCATGTTGGGAAAAGGGGAAGTACAACGGGATCTGGGGGTCCTTGTTCATCAGTCACTGAAAGTAAGCATGCAGATCCAACAAAATTGCGATAGCAGATTATTATAGTTTTACTGTAATTTGATAAATCAGCATTTGCTGTTCAGGTTTTCTATGTGGAATGTCACATAATGTAGTTGAAGCCTCTAGTCATTTGGTTATGGGAAGATAGTTTTATTTTAGAAATTTGTCGTCTCCCACATAATTTTGAATGCAGAAAGAGTTTACAGGCAAATCAGCAATGAATCTCTTTAATAATTCTGGTGCTTTTGTTGGACAATAAATGTTCATCCCTTGTAGTGCAGGATGATGAAGTAATACAGCTTAGATGATTCCCTTTGCATAAGATTGTGGATCAGACAATAATGATGAGGAAAAACTTCTTACCCAGAGAGTTGTGAATCTGCAGAAGGCAGTGGAGGCCAATTCACTGGATGTTTTCAAGAGAGTTAGATATAGCTCTTAGGGCAAACGGAATCAAGGGATGGAGAAAACAGGAACAGGGTATTTTGGATGATCAGCCATGATCATATTGAATGGCGGTGCTGGCTCGAAGGGCTGATTGGCCTACTCCGGCATCTATGTTACTATGTTGCTGCCAGATCAGTATGAAGTTTAACAATCAATTGACAATTTCGAGCATTTTTAATTTTATGCGTCTTTAACACACCTGCAAATAATGTCAGATTTCCAAGGATGAATACTTATGCAGAAGTTCATTGCCGATACAGATTTAATAGGTTGAATGTTTCTGCTGGAGTTTTATGTCACTTTGGGACATTTTACTTTCCACTTTAAAACATTATATCAAAATCCTAACTGAATCACAATCAACAGGAATTTAAGAAATATAAAATGTAACATTTAGTTTAATTTAGAGATATAGCATGGACACAGGCCCTTTGGCCCACTCAGTCCACACCGGCCATTGATCACCCGTTCACACTAGTTTACGCACTTTCTCATTCACACTTTACACTTTTAGAGCAGTTTGACAGAAGCCAATTAACCTACATATCTGCACATATCTGGAAACTGGAGTATCCAAAGGAAGCCCACGTGGTCACATGGAGAAAATGTCAACTGGTCACGTCATTCACATGTCCAACGCCAGGCTCACGAATTGCCGCTCCATTCCCAGCTGCATTATGGCAGGTTTATCAGGAGGCCAGAGAAAATAATTCAGCTTGTTCTAGTCATAGAGATACACAGCACAGAAAACAGGCCCTTCAGCCCAACTTGCCCATGTCGACCTAGATGCCCCATGTGCACTCGTCCCACCTGACGGGTTTGGCCCATATCCCTCTAAACAGTTCTCATGGCTTCCTTAAAATATGTAATTTCCCACTAATTCCTGGGAGTCCGTAGTTCTTCATCCCTGAAAATGGAGAAGGAGTCCTCAGGATCACACCGAGCCCCTTTGTCAGTTCCATGCGGAAGCCCAGTAAAAGACATTAGTTGCTCTCCAGATGAGGCACTGCCCACCCCGATAAGCTTTCCCTGCTCCAATCATGGTGGTCTCTGGTTCTCAAGATGATTTCTCCAGCTACCTCTGAATACAGAAATCTAGAACAGAAGCAAGTTTGTGAAACTGCAGTACGTGCAGGTAGCTTAAAGAGCAGAGTTCTTTCCCCTAACGTATTTATTCTGCGTTCTATTCCACCACATTTTTGAAATAATCACAATGCAGGGTTGGAAAGCTGACTTCAATTCCTCTTATCTTCCAGGCTCTGTGACTACGACACTGACATTGAGCTTTCACTGCTTTTGGTTCCTTTTATATGCTGCAGCTCCATAGGATCAAACACACCTATCTGTACTTACACATATCAGTTTCATTTGACCTCATCGAATGCCACATACATTTATTTTACAACTAATTTGTTCATTAAATTTTAGCTTGAGCTCATTCCATTTTACAACTTTATTTAATGACCACTTTAATTGTTGCTCTTGTGAATTTAACAGATGGATTGTACATTCTGAATTAATGACCAGTATAATTCATAACTTTGATTATTACATTATAAATGAATAGATAATTTTTTTATTATGAGTGTGACACCAAGACTTTATGTAAGATAAACTCATAGTTTGAATGAAATAAAAATGGTGGTAAGTGTATGTAATTACGGATCTCAGGGCAATAATAGTCAACATCAATAATAGTCAAGGATCACTCTGTTGATAATGAAGGGAACAAGCTGTCAGCAGACGACATTCTACATCCTGACACCAGACAGGTATTGCCTACCATAACCCTCAAGCAACCATGCTCATCTTAAATCTAACCCCAACTTGTCTGCTATCTCCATCTTGCCTCATGGCCGGAGCTGCAATTTAACCTTTAAGGGCAGGAACCAGAGCTCTGGAAAGTGCTTAGGAAATGCCAGAACAAGGGCCCTTGAATGGATGGTGAGTGTGGGAAGTGGGGCCTTGGTGTGTGGACGGTGAGTGTGGATACCCAGCCCAGTGGTTTGCTGGTGAGTGTGGGCACTGGGACCCCGGTGAGAGGACATTGCAAACATCACTGATAACCAGGTACCGAGCACCCGGATTTCCAAATGACTGGAGGGTGGATTGTTGGAGTTACACTATATTTTTAAATGACTTTAAATTCTTTGTACTTACCTGAATTTAACTGAATGTTTTAGTACCTTAATTTGTTTTAGCGTTTAATACATTTATCATCTATATAATTAAAAGTCTCATCTTGACCACTTTCCATCTGCGCTGTATATTGATTTTAGAAAAAACGCTACCCTGTATCGCCGTGATTTTATATATCACATGTTATAACCTGCTCGGTTTACTTTTAATAAAAACTGCTTTCTGCTATTTCATTCTTTTTGGTTGGCACGGCCTTATTCACCAAGACCTTTTGCCCAGAGGTTGAATCGCATCTATTTATGTGGTGCTGAGATATGTGTGTAATGTGGGTGGACACAGAACGCCCTAATGAACTTAATCATAATCATTGTACAATGCAGTTTACTATTCACTTTGTTGCATCTTACCTTGTGAAGACTGAGTGTTGATATATTTTTTAATTAGGGTATCTGTTGTCTGGGTGTAGAGGCTGAGTGCGTATTTCAAGGACAGCAAGTCGGGGCTCTTCTCTAGGAATGTCTTCTTCAAGCCATTTCCTCCAGCATGGAAATATTGCTACAGGCAGAAGAATTCAAGAACACGCATTAATTAACAACATTATAGAAAACTGGTGGGAACAATGCCATTGCAATTTTCTCGGCACCATCAAATGTGCTGAGAACAACAAGAGGAATAAATATTTAAATTCCAAAGCTCATACTGTTGTCTAACTGAGCAAAGTTTAGAAACCCATCCACTAATTTACAACACTTTGAGATTGAACTCATGAGGCCTTGACAATTCTGGACATTTTCAGATGCACAGCATCAAGTATTGATCCCAGAAAACCAAGCCACAGGCACATCCACATGGACTTGTCCTTCCCACGATTTTTGGTGCCAGTTAGTATGGGGCATGAGGTGGGGTGGAGGATACCTCATTTAGAGTGTTCCTCTGCAAGGATGGGGAGAATATCAGTGCCTTACCATCATTCAATGCTCCACATTCGATTGCTCATATTTGCTGCAGAGAAGTACAACAACATCTAAAATGTGTCTTAAACTTTAATGTAAGAATTTTTATAGGCTAAAGTGCACCTTTGACTACCACTGAAAGATTAGTGAAAATCCACTGAGAGTTCAGGACGTTTTTACTGCCAGATAACAACCCTCTGATACTCAACTTTCTTCAACTACTGAAGCAACAGCCCTTTGCAACAACTGCAACATCACCAACAACAACCCTGCACCAACAGGGCCAACCTACAACCCAAGCAGTTCAATCCACCCAGCAGCCTTACACCAAAACGACAAACACCAACACTATCACCAACCTTCCACCATAATGAGCAACTTTAACAATCCTCACACACCCGTACACCAACAATCCTCCATCAACTCCTCCCCAACACAATGCTAGGGAATCTCCCACTCGCACTCTAGACCAACAGAAGGGGGCACAGTACAGGAAGCTCCATAGGCTTGAGTGGGAATTTCTGGCTGGAAGTTAGGAGGAGAAAGATAAATCAAATAGCTTGATTTTTAATTAACTTTCCTTTAATGTTTTAAATTATTTATCAGTATGTAAATATGTTTTTGATTTTGTTTCCGGCTTTTTAAAAATTATTATTGTAAGTAATCTTGACAGCTTTTAAATCTCTCTCTTTGTTAAACACTTTTAAAATCTATTACAAAAGCTTTAGCAAGTTGACAGAAGGTGAGGCTTCTCCACAAATGTCTCTGGCCATACGTTGTCAGCAGGGAGAGCACTGGCTCAGTCCTCTCCGTGGTTGAGGTGATGCTACACCTCTTCCCCCCACCCTGCTCAGCTACAGATGCCCCTGGGTAGTTGGGTCACCTTGGTTGACATCTAACATCTCACCAAGGTAAATGCGAGCAGTGGTGACCATAGAGCCCAATGTAACTACCAGAAACAGAAATAACAAAGAACTAGACATACAAACAAAGGAACATACAACTCAAGAGCAGGTTCTGACCACTCGGCCCATCTCATCAGCCTATCGCCATTCGAGAGAAAAAATGGCCAAGTCCCACACTTTGGTTTTTCAATTTTTAAAATGGTTCTTTTTGAAAAGTAATGTAAGTTTCCTTTTATACTGATCGAAGAGTTTATTTTGCACATCTTTCCTGTAGCCTTGAAATTCTCCTCTCCAGAAACCAGCACATGAATGGTTAAAGGCTTTGTATGTGATTCCTGTGTCCATCAGTTTTAAGGAAGTTATCAAGAAAATACAATACCAAGAAACCCCATCAACTATCCGTGTGCTGGCATTCACACAGTGGCTCACTGAAGGAATTGAAGTGGTCATCTCATTTGCTGATAACTTTCAGGAGATTTTGTACTGTGGTCAATCATCTCCAGAAACAAGGCTGAAACAGCACAATAGAGCTACAGGAAACTGTAGGTGCTGGAACCTTCAGCAAAAAACAAACTGCTGGAGGAATTCAGTGGGTCAAGCAGTATCTGTGGAGAGAAATTGACAGACGACATTTTGGGTCAGGACCCTTCTTCGGAAACACAATAACTCATTTTACTTCTGACAGTTACAACTGTCTGAATACAGAGGCTTTCTATCCAGCAGTCAATTTGAGGTGAAGCTTTGAAAAACATCTAGTTATCCCACTATACTGCACATTCACTGGTCTAATTTTGTCATAACCTTCACGGTTCAGTTGTGCAGCGAGGCAAATCTATTGAACATTCTTTCTCCACCGATCGTTTTCAAATAAGTTGAAGTAAAATGTTGTAACTTTCCCAATGTAGCCCAATTCTTATTAGTTGTTTAAAATACTGAATTTCTAATTCCACTATTAACCTTCTAATGAGCACAATTCAAATTTAGATTACAGGATTTAAACTGTGCAATGGTTTATTGATTTAGAAAAGTTCATCTGACAGTGCATATTGTAAGTTTAAGAGAAAATCTGGACATCAATGCAATTAGTGAAAGAGGTACATTGACAATTTATGGCAAACCATCAAAATATGAAATCAGATGCTCCTTCCAACAGTATAGCTGCTAAACTTCAGATATAGAACAAATTTTGCATGAGAATTGTCTTAAAATAATTCGACCAGAAAGCATTTCAGACTAAATTCATTGTTGATTTCAAACCTTTTCATAAACAAAGTCTAATTAACATGGGGTGGTACAGTGGCTTAGCTGTAGAGCTGCTGCCTTACAGTGCCAGAGACTCAGGTTCGATCCTGACTATGGGTGCTGTCTATACAGAGTTTGTACATCTTCCTGTGACCGCGTGGGTTTTCTCCGGGTGCTCTGGTTTGCTCCTACACCAATGACGTACAGGTTTGTATGTTAATTGTCTTCAATAAAAATTGGAAATTATCCCTCGTGTGTAGGATAGTGTTCGTCTATGGGGTGATCGCTGATTGGTTCACTCGATGGACCGAAGGGCCTGTTTCCATGCTGTATCTCTAAAGTAAAAAAAACTATTGTGGAGCTTTGCTTCTCCAATCCGGTGGTTATGCACATTATCTGATCTCTGACCTCAACATATATAACGCATCAAGCAAGAAGACTGCATTTTTTTATTTTGTTATTAGTACTTTTTGTAATAATTTCTTTATGTCATTGATGATTATTTAGTTGTAATAATAAATTATAATTGATTATAGTGTATGCGATTACACTGTTTCACAGTTACATTGGCAATATTCTTCTATAGATCACGTTCAGTCACACTGTTTTGTGCTAATCTGTGCTAATGTAACATTGAGATTGACACCTATTTGTACTCTGCTCATTTGTGCTTAGAAGTGCCAGAAGGGGATGTATTTCCAACTGACATTTTGCTAGTAGTATTGTGATTTCTAGCCTAAGAAAAGGACCTAGGGGTTCACATGATTTCCCAATCCACAGAAACATCTTTAATAATTTCCCTTTCATCTTTGGTGAGGCATTTAATTCATTTCCCCAGGGCTGTACTTGAGCAGTGGCGTAAAAGTGACACGTCCATTTAGATGGGCTCCTAACCATCATACAAAACTCCCAGCCCTGGGCTATCCATGGCCATGGCCTCTGGAGTAATGCTAATTGATTCATAAAAATTTCAATGACCTGGTTGAGTTTAAATGAAACAGCAGGAAAGAAGTGGTATGTATTCATGAGTTTGTGTTTTAATGCATTAAAATAAAATTGATGTATCTGTTCTCACCAAACATACTTAAAGAGAGCATTATTGTCTCTTGAATCTTAAAATTTTTAGACCTTCAGAGTAAATATTGAAATTCACTTGTATAAGTTATCCATATAATTTCAAAACACATCATTCTCTGTCAAAAAACACATTGTCTTCATCTCAAAGGATTCTGTTTCCTAACAAAGAGACCCTAAATTACTTTATTTGTTTTTCAGTTATATGTTCCACTGAAGATATAAAAGACCATAGATGCTGGAAAAAAATAAAATGCTGGAGGAAGTCAGTGGGACTGGGAGCTTCTGTGGAGATGATGTTTTGGGTTGGTACCCTTCTTAAGACTTATGGAGTGCGAGGGTGAGAAAGCTGGAAAAGAGAGGTAGGGGTGGAGCAAACCCAGGCAAGTGATACAGGTGAGGATGAGTGAGTGATCGGTGGAGATAGTGACAAATGCTAGAGGTGAAATGGAGACAAAAGAGTACCAGATAAAGGAGGAGTGAAATGTCAAGCTGGAGGGAGGGATATTGATGGAAGGATCAGGGCGTGGGGGAGAGGGGAAAGTGGTTCTCTGAACCACTTCAAGTTTAATTGAGGAATAAGAAGAAAGGAGGAAATAACTCAACTGGGTAATTAGAAGGTGAAATGGGGACACAAAATGGCTGGTGAGTCAGATTAAGGAAAATCACAGAACTTTTTATACCTACATTATAAACAAAAGAGTAACCAGGGAAAAGATAAAGGATAATGGATAAAGGAGGGAATTTGTGCTCAGAGTCTGTAGGAGTGGTACTGAACAAGTATTTTGCACCTGTTTTCACGAAGGAGAAGGACATGGAAGGCAGTGAGATCAGTGTGGAGAATACTAGGAAGAGGAGGTGTTGGGGCTCTTGAAGAGCATTAAGGTGGATAAATCCCTAGGACCTGATGGGTTCTATCCCAGGTTATTGGAAGAGACAAGAAAGATAGATAAATCCCCAGGACGGGATGTCTCCGTACAGACAGCACCTGAACAGAACTGTAGGAAACAGAGGAGAACAAAGTGAGGGCTGCATACATAACAGCATGGCATTCTCTATATTTGCTGAATATAGCGAACATCTCAGATGTCCTGGAATGGAAATGTGGCACAGACAGAAACACTGAGCGTAAAGGATGACATCCTGGCCATATGTCATCCATTGAGATTTTCTCTGTATTATTACAGACTGAATTGCTGGACACATTCCAACTATGTGCAACAAATTATACATGTTACGACCCTCTAACTGTTCACATTTAACTTGAGAACTTACCTGCACAGCAACTGTAACTTACCCTATCACAGTTAAAACAAGAGGGGCATAGATTTAAGGCGAGGGGAAGGAGGTGTAAAGGGGGTCTGAAGGATGTTTTTTTTTTTACACAGAGGAGATGGTGGAGTCAGATATTACTATACTAAATTACTATATTTAAGAGACATTTAAACAGACACTTGAATAGGCAAGGCATAGAAGGTTATAGGCACGGTGCAAGCAAATGGGTTTAATGTAGTTGAGCAAAAAGGTTGGCATGGATGTGATGTGATGTGATGTGCTGATGGGTCAATTTCTCTGCTGTAAACTTAATGAATCTCTGTGATGCAGCCTGAGCTCTGCTTAATTCCAGCATTTAGTTTCATTTCAGATTTCCACCATCTGTAGTTTACATTTTAACTCTATTTACAGGCCTTTCTTCCCCCCATAAACTCCAACCTTCTCCAAACCCTGCTGCAACTATCCTGCATCTTGCTTGATCGATGTTTATCAATGGTCTGTCCCAATCTATCTGAGTCCAAGTCTATATGCCCGCGATGCCACTGCAATTTTCATTGTTCCTGTATCACACTGTACTTATGCATATAAAAATAAACTCAACTTGACTTTCTTTGGTAAGTGGGTCACATAACATAGGAATCCATAAATTACTTATACAATGCGATGGAGGCTTCTTTTTATTAATTTTATGTAACTAAATATAACATTGATTTATTGTGCTTTTTCAGCAATCTGCCTGTATAATGGACTTTAATTCTGCAAATGAATGGGAGATGATTTTTACCCGAGGTGCTTATCTATTTTTTTGTGATGCAGTCAGAACAACCTTCCCATTTACATATTGCAGTGACTTGAGCTGAAAAAACATGGTTATATTATATTAATCTATTCAGAAATCTTGTAGTTGTCACAATTAGCTTTTCACTTGTCTTATCATCTATGAGATTACGTGTAAACTTAAATATGTAAATTCTTACATAAAAGGAACAGGCTATAAGGTTATTCTACGCCAAGGTAAGAAGCTGGGTTAGAGAATCTTTTCTATTTAACTATTAATTTAATTATAATGTTATAAAGCCCATTATGTCGGTTAACACATGGGAACAGGTTCCTTTTATTTTCCACGCATGTCGATTTTACATCTCATCTGTGAAGATTTACTGTGAATCATGCAATGCTGGAGGAAGAATCCTTTGACAGATCTTGATACAAAATATCTGAAATTACTTAAGAAACCTTTTGACCACAGAGTTACTAGAACTGTGTTGGGGCTTTGTCTTCACCCATGGTGCCTGACGGTCATCCAGATAGATTTTTTTGATGAGATATTTTTAATTGTTTGATGCAGTCAGGAAGTCTGCCTCATAGGAGAGAGCTGGGTGGTAAAAAGGTGATGTGATACAAGCCACAAAAAAAAATACAAAGTGCTGGAGTGACTCAGTAGGTCAGGCAACATTCTGGAGAACATGGATAGGTGACGTTGCCGGTCATGACACTTTTAGTTTAGTTTAGTTTAGTGATGCAACGGGGAAACAGGCCTTTAGGCCCACCAAGTCCACTCCGACCAGCGATCCCCTCACACATACACACACACTATACTACACACACTAGAGACAATTTACATTTGCACCAACACAATTAACCTACAAACCTATACGTCTTTGGAGTGTAGGAGGAAACCGGAGATCCCGGCAAAAATCCATGGAGGTCACGGGGCGAATGTACAAACTCTGTACAGACAAGCACCCATAGTCAGGATCGAACCTGGGTCTCTGGCGGTAAGGCAGCAACTCTACCACTGCGCCCCCATGTCTTCTTTGAGTCTGAAGAAGGGCCCCCGACTCAAAAAATCATCTACCCATGTTCTCCAGAGATGTTGCTGGACCTGCTAAGTTACTCCTGCACTTTGTGTCTTTTTAAACCAGCATCTGCAGTTCCCTGTTTCTACATGATACAAGCCACAGGTGGGCCTGAATGGGGCAGCTGCAGATATTATTGAGTTTTTAAGCAGGTTCTGAATTTGACCATATGGTGTGAATCAAATTTGTAATCTTGTTCTCAATCACACTCATCTAAAAATCCATTTAAAAGTGACGGCCCTCACCACGGCTATTCTGCATCGTACCTTCCACCCACTCCTTATTATTACAGAACATCAAAATGCCATGTCAATCTCACCAGCCACCATTAATCACGGTGCAAATGACAGGAATTATGTTGGACTTGTATGTCAGGGTCAATCATCTTCTGCAACATGACAGGTATATTCAGTGTTTAACGATCACTTTCATGGAAAATCTGTATGTCTGGCTATATTCTCACCATTGTCTCACTATTACTCAGATACAGTATGACAAGACGGAAAACATCTCCACTTTAGAAGATATTCCATACATACAGGGGTTTGATAAAGTAACAGAGAATTCAACACTATAAACCTGAATAGTTCACTGACTATTAACATCTTGCAGTGTCAAATAAATTGTTCCACTGTGTCAGGAAATGGAGAAAAATATAATAAGATAAGAAATAGATCAAACACTATTTGTATCTTTCTTCCAAACTTTCATCAATCATAATATCATGATACTCACTGGGGATTGACAGTTTGCTGCTGGAATAATTAATAGATTCTCTGGAACATTGTTTTTATGTTTTACTGTTTCTTTTACCCAGTAAATATCCAGAAAAAAGTATTAATATTGTTAATCTTTCATATTCCACCTTGCCATAGTTGTTTAATTGCAGATAAATATTTTTTTTAAAGGAGCAGTTATCAGCTTTACTGCTTTTCCTAACAACTTCAACACTCTATATAGGTAATTTTGTTTTGTGATTTATTCTTCACATCTGCTGTGCTTTAGAAACATAGAAACATAGAAATTAGGTGCAGGAGTAGGCCATTCGGCCCTTCGAGCCTGCACCGCCATTCAATATGATCATGGCTGATCATCCAACTCAGTATCCCGTACCTGCCTTCTCTCCATACCCTCTGATCCCCTTAGCCACAAGGGCCACATCTAACTCCCTCTTAAATATAGCCAATGAACTGGCCTCGACTACCCTCTGTGGCAGAGAGTTCCTGAGATTCACCACTCTCTGTGTGAAAAAAGTTCTTCTCATCTCGGTTTTAAAGGATTTCCCCCTTATCCTTATTTTAGTCTTTGATTTTCATTTTGGGATTTGATGAGGAACTTTGATGAGGAACTGGCTAAACTGGATAAGGAATCTCCATTCCCCAATGAGCAGATTCGTTTTCTTTATCTGTTTCCAACCAAAAGTTCAATTAAGTTTAGGATCACACTTCAATAGTTGAACCGATTATTATTGCCCCAATGTAACTGGAAAACGAGAATGTAATTGCATCCATTAATCAGTAGTCATATTTAAGTAATTTATGAAATAGAACCGTTTTAAATATCCTCTTTTCTTTAATGAAATGTATTCCCATGAAAGAAGGTAAAGATGTTAAATGAATGTTGTTTTTCCAAGTGACTAACTAACTCAAATGGCAGGAAACGTGTTGGACTTGTATGTTTGGGCTAGAGAACAACATGATGGGTGTATTCAAGGTCAACTCAACATACCCCGTACCCTTCAATCCCTTTCTCTCTGCATTGAATGTGAATGGAAAGAAATCCATCCTTAAACACCAGACCTATCTGTGTGTCTAAGTATCAACTGCTGGCTGTAATCATCTCCGCAATCAGTGGTGGTAAACAAAGAGGACATTTTGCCTCTACAAAGACAGACAGGTTGGCTGAAAAGGTATTCCAAATGAAATTTTCTGAAAGCGGTTAAGTTTATTGTAAGGTACACTATGGGCCTTTGCTGAAGGAGAGATTTAAAACATTTTGTTAAAGTGAGGCTTCTGCAGAAGTGAGTTACCCCTGTGAAATTTTCACTTAATATCTACTGAATCTTGCCACAACAGCTGACCTTCATGCTTCTGTGAATAAAGGTACCAGCAAATCCTCCAATGCCTGAAGCAAATTTCTTGATTTATTTTATTAACTGTTTTACAAACTACAGTGTATCATAAAAACTAAAGAAACATCCCAAAATGAAAATCAAAGACTAAAATATTCAAACCAACATGAAGTACTGATTCACATTTCAACTTGAGTAAATCCATTGGAATATTATCCCAGATGGTTCTGTTAGTATGCTAACAGAATGTGAGAATTCCTTCACTTTTAGCCGGAAAGGAATAATCAACAATCCCCAATATTGGTTTTAAATTGGCAGTGCGGGCAAGGAATAGGAAGTCTTTCCAAGGCAGCAATGTTGACATACCAGGCAGAAGGGGAAAGGCGATAAACACAAAATGCAGAAGTAACTCAGCAGGACAGGCAGCCTCTCTGTCCAGAAATGCTGCCTGTGCCGCTGAGTTACTCCAGCATTTTGTATCTATCTTTGGTGGAAACCAGTTCCTTCCTACACAGGAGAAAGGTGATTATAGGCTTTGAATTTAGAAAATAACAGGTTATTTTGGAAAGTGCTACCTTGGAAAGTCATTGGTTGAAATTGGAGAAGGGTTTTACACACTGTGTTCTCTGTACATTTGCCATATAGTGCAAATTATTCAGTAATATATTAAATCTATCTGTTTACCAAAGCTGTCACTGGATTGCATGAGGGGCAGCTGTGCATTAGTCAGTGTGTGCTGGAGTTTAACTCTCTCTGTTTTAGTGTTTCTGACTAATAACTATTTTTACATCAAAAACAATCATTACAGTAAGCAACTGGAAGCCTAAGGCAGCCAATTTCAGACTGTTACTGCTTCTCATCTTTTCATTTATCAACAGCATTGGGAGAATAATTGTAGTATAAAATGATCCAGCCTATGTGTTGATCTAAAAGGAACAATATTAATGCAAAAGAAGAAAAAGAATGTATTTTTATAATTTTATCAGGTGATTCACATTTGAATGATGTGGGATATTTTATCAGCTTTATATATGAAGGGGTAGTGAATGCAGAGCTAATGATTTTAGCATCTAACAATGACATAGCTTTAGATGTACAATGGCATAACAACAAAATGTAACATTATTGCATAAAAATGCGACTTGGCTTTTTGGAGAAAAGGTACCAGGTGTGTGCAGCAACCTATCACAGGCACCAGCCATCCATAACTGACCAAATCTGGCTTTGGGAATAAAGTGAAAGATTTGAAAAGAAAGAAAAATAGTTAAGGCAGAAAACAGGCAGTAGATTCATTATTGTCCGTTGTGAATCACCTGTGGACATTAGTGTGATATTTCCATCTCTTCATTGTGCCCTCCATGTTTATGGAATAGGGAGATTCTGCACTCTCTCTGCAGGGCAACCTCCATCTTTGTACACAGATTCATTCAGGGTGGACAAACAGATACTTCTTCCTTTAGAAGATCCCATTTGTGATCAACATTGAACAATAACACATTAATTGATGAATGGATCTGTGCTCACACAGAATCCAGGCAATACCTTTATGGTGGCCAACACGACTTCCATTATTGCACATTGGCGAGGACTGAGACTTTTCACCTCTTCCCGAATCACATGTTCCTAATTGAGGTTTATCAAACGAAACATGTTTAATTAGTGAATATATTGCAAAATTATATGATCAAAACATTACTGCGCTTACCAGAGAAATAAGTAACTAGCCATAACATTAACATTACTCGTTATAGTTTAAGAAACTAGTATATATAGTAACCTAGATTAATATATATATCTCAAGGAGCTTGACAGTATTCACCAAGATCAAAGTAGGGCTAGAGGTTCAATGTAGTACTCACAGAGTTCTACAGCACACCCAGTTTGATCATGCCGACCAAGTGATGACTTCCTGAGCCAGCTCCATTTTATCATGTTTGGCCCATATCTCTCTAAATTGCACCTATTTAACTACACTGGACATTGTCCCAGGAATATTCTATCTAATCACTGCCATAATGTTCTCCCTTGTCAATATTGCAACTTCCCCTCTCCTATCTTACCTTCACCTCTATCATACCTGCAGCATTTGCACCCAGGAGCATTGAGCTGCCAGTCCTGCCAATACCTCAATCATATTATCGTGCTAGCTAAAATATCACAATCCCAGGTGCCAATCCTTGCCCTGAGCTCCTCTGCATTATCTGTAAGGCTTTGTACATTAAAATAAATGCAATGTGGGTATTGCTCCCTGGTCTGCTTACTGTTTCCTTCTTGCTTTAACTTCTATATTTGTTTCAATATTCTCATCTACTACACCACTACTTTGGGTATCAATCCCCTGCCAGACTAGTTTAAACACATTTTACTAGTAACATCACGTTCAGTGAAAGCAAATGCATGCATAATCTTGAATTTACCAACATGCAGCATCCGGTTGATGCAATTTAAATGTTTACAATATAACAATGATGCTAGAAATACTCAACTACTGAATTTCACTCGATGCATTTTGACTTACTTTAAAACATACTAAATGTCTCTACGGACTAAAACAGAGTAATTCTGCCTGAGTTAAATGAATCACATTATTGACAATTAAACAGTTTTTCATATATTTTTGCTCCAGCTGTGTTTCAGAATGTGCATATTATTACTTCCAGTTTTCTTTTACATTACCATTCAAAAATTGCAAAGTGCTTTTGATAAAAGCCTTTAATCTAACCTTTGAGTGCTTCCCCATCAATTAAAAATATAGAACGTTCTGATGACCTAAATGTTCTGCCTGAATTTCCAGGGAATGCATCTTTGAAATACTAACCAGTTTCTATTTTCAATGACATGCTTATTTGCTATGATTCAGTATGAAGCATATTTTGACAGGGATATGTAAATTATAATTGGCAGAGTCCCACACACATCATTTTGTGTCGTACTGAAAAACCATGCCCAATGTAAAGAATCACTGGAATCGTTTTGTTCTGGAATATATTTCGTTTAGCTTCACGCAAGGAATTTCAATCATTATGATGTATGTCTGGTATATGGATTTTAAGGGGAAACCACTTGGGAGGGCAAGATTAAATAGAAGTGACTTTTACTACAGCCAATACATTCATACTGTTACCTTTAGCTTTGATAACTGGCCCAAGTCTTTTGCTGCACTGAAGATCATTTGAGCTCCCTAGAAAGAACAAGATTAAAATATGGCAGTGAGTGGAAAACAAAAGCCATCAAAGAAGAGCCTTTGAATATCAGTCTTTATTTGGGGAAACAAAGTTTAAAGACTGCTTTGTGACCTTTTCAAGTTAAAAACAAACTAAAATTCAGAGTACCAAGCAAAAATAATTGACACCGTATTAACTGATGACACACGTAGCATTACCAGGCCAAGTCCCAGATAAAATTCTGCCACAGTATCCACAGCATATCGATGAAAAACTATGCAACCCAAAATCAGTATTTGTCAAAGAGTAATGGTAAAACTGTAAACCATCCTACATCAACAATGAATTTTTTTCCCCCTGCATCTAGCTTGTCAGAGGATCGAACCAACTGAAATGGTAGCACTGAGAGCACACTTGACAAAGAGGGAAATTATCTCTACTTTCATCAAAACTTATCAAAGAGATGAATTCACAGTATATATTGCAATATAACTACACATCTTCCACTGTGACATTTGGAAAAGATGCCTGACAGCTTTATTTTGCTCAGTTTAACCTGGTTCAAAGGCTATGCTGCTGCTTTCAAGTAGGCTTGTTTCTAATTAAAACGAAGAAGCAAAAATATATCTGTTTACTTATTCTACAAAAGCTTCAAGTGAAGTGGAAACTTCAGCAAATCGAAGAATATGCTACAGATTACCGGTATAAAAGGTGAAAACAAAGGCATCTGCTAAAAAAAGCCTAAATCTGGGAAAATGGCAAAAACTCAATGCAGCTGGTTTAATTTAAACAGGAGAACAGTTCATTACAGCTGCACAGAGAAGATGAAAGAGTTGCGGTCTGATTCTATGTCAAAATTTATTTTTAAATGGAGCATTTCTGACATGGGCAACAATGGGAAAGTTTAGTATTTGAAAAATAAATAGCATACTGTATTTTTGCCTTCTATATGTCAGCTAGGAGGAACATTATATGGACCCAAGAGATCAGAGTAAAATATGGCATGATTGAAGAGAAATGGCAAGTTGGAAAAAATTCCCAAAGGATTAATTGGTCATAACACTGAGCATTTTTCATGACTTCAAAATATAGCACCAGAAATAAAAACTGAAAGGTAAGATAAATTGCTGTGAATTTGCAATGGGACCTCGAGAGAGTATATAACTTCAGATCAATTCCATTAACGATGATAATTGAGAGCTGTCTTTGCCATTAATGGATAGGTTTGAGGTCAATGTCCTTTTTATACCTGCCCAGTTTGAAGTCTGAAATAGTCGAAGAATATTTTGATGGGTCTAAATCCATCAGATGAAGTAAACTGGCTGATTAGGTGACTAAATGGAACAAAGAGCTAGGATTCACATGACAGTTTCAATGTTTCCCAAGATAAGGCACAGAAGTCCCTCCCAAACACTTTAAGTTGGAAGAGATGGAAATTGAATGGGTTTCAGGAATAAAATAACCAATTTTATTCCTGAATAGCATCTTGAAAAGTATACCCCAATGTCTATGACCACTTTGCAACTAAATATTTGAAAATTGATAGTACTTCAATGCATTTGAGAAATTGAGGGAAGTATTTTACTTATATCTGCAGGCCTTCTAAGTTAGTACTACGGATTTATGAGCATGTTGTCCTGGGAGCTCCAAATAACAGGGAACCTTTACAGAATCTGGCTTTTGTAGAGCAGGTTAATATTACAATAATGAAGGTCTGACACTGTTATTGGCATTTGTTTCAGTATCAAACTGCATAAAGTTGAACAGTTACAGAATGGGTGCTGCAGTGGCAATGATCTGGTAGTTTAAGATAACAAGTAACTGTGGCACTTTTCAGTTAATTAGAGTACAGTGAATATAATTTCCTTTATTCAGACAGCTAGGCCAGTCACTGCATGTCAATGCAAGAAGTATTTTGCGTAAAATGGATGAACCTAGGGCCCGAATCAATGCATGGACCTCCGATTGTGGCCATTATGGAGACTTTGTCCCAAGAGGTGGTCGTAACAGCCGTTCACTACCAGCAATCCTTCCTGTTCCCACTCGGTCCTGAAGCAGGGTCTCAACCCAAGAAAATACACGTGCTAGAGCAATTCAGTGGGTCAAGCAGCATCTCTGGAGAGCATCAATACGTGACTTTCTGGGTCAGGACCGTTCTCCAGACTGATTGTGTTGGGGGGATGGGGGAGAAGGGGATAGGGGAAGAAAGCTGGAAGAGAGGAGAAGCAGGACAAAGCCTGCTGGGTAATAGATGGATACAAGTGATGGGGGTCTTTGATTGGCAGATGGTTGGACAGAGGCCAGAGATGGAAAGACAGAAGGTTTGATACAAAAGGATTGAAGGGTTGTGGATTGTGAAGCTAGAGGAAGCAATGTAGGTGAAGGGGAGAAGAGAAATAGGTGCAAGACCAGGTGGGAAACAGGGGAGAGAGGGGAGAGATAAAAAAGGAAAGAAATGCTAGTTACCTAAAATTGGAGAGATCAATGTTCATACATGGGAAGGGGAATTACAATGATTAATAACTGAGGGATCCAGTAGGCATTGGCGGATCGAGCCAATGTCCAGCAAAACGGCAGCTGAGTCTATGCTTGTCTCGCCCAGGTACAGTAGACCAAATCTGGAACACCCGATGCAGGAGATGAGGTTAGGGGAGGTGCACATGAACCTCTTTCTCACCTGGATGTACTGCTATGAACAACCCACAATGCTGGCGTGCAACGTTAGCCTTCACAGTTGCTGCTTGACTTGCTGAGTCTTTCCAGCATTCAGTTTTTTGTTCTAGATTTCAGCATCTGCAGACTCTTGTGTTTCCAGTTAACACTGACCTAGGTGCTCAAGTCTGTGCTCCCCTCACCATGCAGCTTCAGTAGAAGAATGGCAAAGGTTGCTCCAAATAAGGCAAGATGCAAGGAGGAGGACATGCAGTAGGAAGTCACATCTCCCCAGGTTGTTCAGGAAGCAATACTCTGACCCGAAGCACAATGAGGAAGAAGTGACAGAGACGTCTGCACTGAAATCTGCCATAGACTCCCTCGGCCTCCTTTGAGAGCTGCAGGCATTCTTACAGTGATGCAGTTCTCCTTTAAGAGATTCTTGCCTCTCATCTGGCATACAACAGCACTGTCAACACTGTCTGCATACCATGATGAGGCTGCAAGATGTTGCCGTGCTGTCTATGCTGAGAGCACAGAATTATCTTAGTCACGTATTCTGATCCCTGTGGTTGTCCTTGTATTTAGTAAGTGTGCTGTTTGAGGGAAGATTCCATAGTCATAGATGAAGCAAGATCAAAAGCAGTATTCAGTGCAGACCTTGGGACTGATGCTGAATGTTGAATTACAGCGGCTTGCGTTCCCGAGATGAACATTAATTTGGTCAGAGAATTAGAAACTTTTGTGGCAGACTTGCATGTCTAACAGAGGCAGGGTTGTCAAGAGCTCAGTTACAGGACCCCGACACCATTGAGAACAAGCTACTGCATTAAGGAATCATTGTCAATCATACAATGCCAGCTTTCAATCCAGGGCCATGAAGTAAATATTTAAATCTTTCCAGGTAGATATTGATAACATTGTTAAAATAATATTTATTGTGTTTATAAATTGTGCATTGAACAGAAAAGCAAGAGAGTGCATCTTGAGCCATACTGGTTTGATTTGAAATAAGTCAAGCAGAGTTGAGGTACTAGCACAGATATCAAAGAGAGAAAATTCAGCATTGTGGAAAGACAAAAGCTCGGGGAGATCTCATTGAGTGCAAGGAAAAAAGAGATATAAGGAGGGGCTCAAAATGATCAGTGACTTTGATGGACTGGAGAAACTGGTTTCACTGGCACGAGTTCAGAAACCAGGGGAGAAACAATCTCAAATATTTGACAGAAGCAAAAAAAAGAGTGGGGAAATTTCTCTTATGCAGCTTCGACTTGGAGCGGAAGGAAAAAAAGCGACGTGAAGAATATTCTGTGCTAACTAACAAGCAGTAATATACAAAAGGGAGTGGGATATAACTAATTTGGCAGAGAATTATTTGGGCATCTAGATTTAAAAAACAGGAGAGACAGTTATATCTGGGTTTTATCTTGGAGATGAGTTTTGTGCAGTGGGAAGGATCTCAAGAGGTTGGGGTGAAAGCTATGCAAAGGTTTTCCCCAAAGTCCTGAGAATTAAAGTAGAGGGCATTTGGTTGAAATTGTTTGGAGAAAAATCACGGAGAGGGAGCTTTTTAGAAGCGTCTCGAGTTGTATGGTGCAGAGTGGGGAAAAGGTGGTGTGACATGGGTCAAGAGAATGAGGTGAGGTGATGGTTGGAGAGGCAGCAAATAATGTTTCATTGTGGATTTACTGACTGTGTTTTGGGTCTGAGGCTCCAGCTTGCTTGTCTTGGCCAGCACAGTGCTTTGAAGACACCTACCTCATGGACTCAGCCCAGCTTTTGTGTTTACAGCTGCCAAGTCTCCAGTGGTCTCGGATGCCTGTAGTTTAAAATGTGTGTTAAATGAAAGCAGAGAGCATCCTTAAGTAGGTTGGCCACTTGCCTCTGCTGGGGAGTGGAGTGGTTCTGTTCCTGGTGCCAATAATTTTGTCTTGTAATTGAGTCTTAGAATCCAACCCATCCTTTCTCAGAGTTGAGATTCGGCACTTAAAAGAGTTAGAAAAATATGAGAATTTGATGGGTCTAAATAGTGTAATGTATGTAACACTTAATCTCACAACATTTAAAAAGACTTCTTGAATTACCAAGGCTGAGAGGATATAGACCAGGTGCTCATAAATGGGATGAGTATCAATGGGTACTTGATGGTCACCATGGACCTGCTGTGTTGAAGGGGGACTGCTGTGCTCCACGACTATGCCATTCTCTCTGAGAACATTGTGTTTCCATATTGTCATCATATTGATCAGCAGTGTATAGTGATATACCTAGTTTGAACCAACGCATTCAATCTACAGAAATTGTTAAAACGTCAACAGATAAATAGTTCTATAGCTTGAAACCTCCATCCCTGGTGGTATTGTTCCTGGGTGTTTAATATATCTGGGGTACGTTATATTCAGGAAAAATAGGGAGGGAAAATCATTTTAGTGTAGCATTTAGATTGAAGAAATTAGTTCAGTGTTTGATAAAGTGAATAATCTCAGGGGTGCAAGGCAAATTCTATTTGCTTAATGTCTGCAATGTCATAGGAGCTGTCCGGTTACAATGCGTTTTTGAAAGAGAATGAGATAATAGCAAATTGTTGAGTAATTGTGTAAAAGATGGTTAAGAGAGAAACTTTCTAGCCAGTGAAGAAGAATTGCTGAATTTAGTCAAGAAGTTAATATAGATGGGAACTGCAATCATAGCATTTGAAACTTTAGATTATTTAACTGAAGGGGGCTAATTTTAGGAAATGTAGGAAGGATCTGATTGAAGTAAAAAGAATGGCAAGGATAAATTGAACAGAATGATGGACAACCTTTAGAGAGGAGATAATTCAGGGACAGACTGCATTCTATTGGGGGAAAAGACATGGGGGAAAAGACAGAACTCACAGAATAATGCAGGTACAGTGTATATGGGGAGATATGACAAATGTCAGCTTGATAGTATAAAGGTGAATGAGGTTAAACATTGTCCCAAACACCGGGGAAAACAGAACAACTGGGATAAAAGCATATTGATCAGTGGCTGGCTATCAAAGAAAATGTGTTGGTCTTTTATGGGTTCCTTGAAAGTAAGAGTGTTGCAGAGGAGCAATAGGTTACAGGCGACGATGAAGGTTGAATGGTGAAAGGCAAGTGTGTCTAAAGAACAATTCAGTGGGGGTGTGGGAGGGAGAGGTGTGTGCATTTGAACAAAGATCATGTTAGAACACAATGCCAGCTGGTGTTGAGGGTGGGGGAGAAGTGACAATGGCTTCATCTTTTCCTATTTGTGGAAACTAAATGATCCACATAAATACTTTGACAATATTTTCCAGGTTAAATTCAGACTTGGTATTATATTTAATTCAATTTTATAACCAATTTTTGTTTTATATTCAATTTTCTCCCATTGTTGTACATGTTAGTTTCTCTTTATACATCCTTATTTGCTTATACTTTTGATTTTGGACCTCAAAATTACTTCACTGAAATATCCATTATATCAACGGCTTTCTTTCAAGTACCTCCTTAGGTTGCTAATGCCAGACTTATGGAGTGAGTGAGTATTTGGGACACCAGCAGGATAGGTGGACGTCTTCCGAACAGGGCGCTTCTATACAGCTTCTCTCCCCTCTATCCCGAGCCGCTCTATTTGAGAGCTAGGCTGCATTGAGCACCGCTGGGAGCACTGAGCAGACTAACTCACTCACTCACACACTCACGGGGCCAGTGAGGCTGGCTGGCGGATTCTCGCCCTCCCATCACTGCTATTTCTGTGATTTTCTCCCACACACCCTTTTTGTTCATTTCTGTCCTGCAAACACTTGTGATACGGTGGGGACTGCCTGTACTCTGCAACCAATTCAAACAGGTGGTCAGTGTTTCTTCCTCCATAACTGGAATTGCAACCTTTCCACTCTTTTTGTAAACCTTAGCAATTTCCTCTGCATTTGTTGAACTTGCTCTGTGGCATTGACACTCTTTAGTGGTGCCAAGGCACATGCAGGTGGACACTCACAGTCATGCATTTGAACCTTGAGGGAGCGCAGGAGAGTGAGAAGGAAGGGGGCTTAGGAATAAAGAAGAGGAGGGGGAGTTGCAAGTAAACGTGGGACGGAAAGGTTGTGGTGGAGAGGGAACGGGGGACATCATCAGCCACTTTAACAAGGTTCATGCTACTCTTCACAGCACAAATCCTGAAATTACCTGAATTCTGACTCAAACTCCCTAATTACTTACAGCAGCAACAATCTGGAATTTGATGTAAAGTTATAGGCATTAGATTTGAATAGAATATCCCTTCCACGAGCAATACCTAGAAATAAATCAGGAGCTAACTGGACGGCTCCATAACAAGGAATTAAAATGCTACCTCTCTCTCTCATTCTCTCACTCACACCGTGAGGCGAACAATGGCATATTTGGAAAATAGAGGACGATTCAAAATTAAACAAATCAACGAGATCCAGATGCGCTTGAATGCAGACATTTAGTGCGACTGTTGAGAATATTCCGTATTCCGTTAATGCAGAGAAACCCATTGGTTTAATTTGCTCCAAATCTTTATTCGCATTTTCACAATGACTGAAACTTCTGACACAGTGAGGCAGGTGAAGCATTGGACCTATGCCTAATGCCACAGAAGCAGCACGAGCTATGCCTGTGTATGCAATTGTCCACATGACGAGTTCCTGAACGGAGAGCTGTTGCCATGGAAAAGGGTAGTAATTCGCCAGTTCTGTGCTCAGTCATGTGTGCCCGTTAATTTCAGTGCAACGCTGGCAGGAATTTAGAATTGATGTCCAACTGACCTTTTGTTCAGAATTTGAAGTGTTGCGCGACTCAGGAAAATGGAAAGGGAGAAAGAAACAATATTGTTGGAAGCACAGAATTTTCCATTTCATTTCTATTGATTTCATAATCTCGATGTGGGAAACGTAGGGAGCAGGGAATGGGTAGGGAGGGGGAGCATGAGGGATTGAGGAACGATGGGGGGGGGGGGGGGGGAGCAGCAGGGAAACAGTGTAAAAAGGGAAGGGAAAGTACCTTTTGATCATTTCCTTACAGTATACCACAATTCTTCTCTTCTCTGTACAAATCCTGAAATTGCCTGTTTCCCACTGAAACTCCCCATAATTTATGGTTACTTTAAGTTTGCTCTTTGCCAAGGAAGAAATAACTGCCTTCAACATTATACAAATCACAAGCAAGTAAATAAATCCTTCCTCCCTCACATTGTTCACTGGCCGATAGAGCTGATGCCCTGAGCGCCACAGATTTAACAACACAACTTGATGAATTGAAATCTATTCTGTAAACAAAAATAGCTAACACACGAGTAAGGTTAACAACTTCAAACAGGCGAGCTAGAAATCTCCTCCTTCAGAATGTAAAGCAAAATTACATTCTGAGAAGAATTTCCATTGTACCTTGATTGGAATGTTCATTTCATTGGTTGCTTATCTATGAATAATATTATCGAATCAACGTCAATCATGCAAGACCAAATTGTTCAAAAGAACCGTGTACCATTCAGATTAACAGAGAACTCATGAAGAATTTGTTTAGCTGGCACCAGGGAAAGGAGATTAATGTTCCATTTAAGCAGCATGGTTTGCAGGTAAATTCTACAGAAAATACTCGATTGAATACTGGAAGCATTGATCCATGAGCACATGCGATATCCCTGGCAGATAAAGAGAAAGGACAATCCTAGCAAATACATTAAGTATATTAAGAGCAAAAGGGGAACTAGAGAGAGCATAGGATCCCTTAAAGATCAATCTGGGTATCTGTATGTGAAGCCACTGGACGTGGACAAAATCGGAGGTAAATATTTCTCCTCTTACGATGGAGAAACATAGAAACACAAAAAAATAGTTGCAGGAGTGGGCCATTCGACCCTTCAAGCCAGCACCGCCATTCATTATGATCATGGCTGATCATCTAAAATCAGTACCCCGTTCCTGCTTTTTCCCCATATCCCTTGATTTCTTTAGTCCTAAGAGCTAAATCTAAGTCTCTCTTGAAAACATCCAGTAACTTGGTCTCCACTGCCTTCTGTGGCAGAGAATCCCACACATTCACAACTCTCTGGGTTTTTCCTCATCTCAGTCCTAAATGGCCTACCCCTTATTCTTAAACTGTGACCCCTGGTTCTGGACTCCCCCAACATCGGGAACATTTTTCCTGCATCTAGCCTGTCCAATCCTTTAAGAATTTTGTATGCTTCTATAAGATCCGCTCTCATCCTTCTAAATTCCAGCGAATACAAGCTCAAGTCGACCCATTTTTTCATCATATGTCAGTCCTGCCATCTCGGGAATTAACCTCAATAGCAAGAATGTCCTTCCTCATATTAGGAGACCAAAATTGCACACAATGCTCCAGGTGCGGTCTCACCAGAGCCCTGTACAACTGCAGTAGGATCTCCTTGCTCCTAAACTCAAATCCTCTCGTAATGAAGGCCAGCATGCAATTTGCTTTCTTCACTGCTTGCACTATCTGCATGCTTGCCTTCAGTGACTGATGTACAAGCACACCCAGGTCTCGTTGCACCTCCCCTTTTCGTAATCTGACACCTTCAGATAATAATCTGCCTTCCTGTTCTTACCACCAAAGTGGATAACCTCACATTTTTCCACATTATACTGCATCTGCCATGCATCTGCCCACTCACCCAACCTGTCCAAGTCACCCTGCAGCCTCATAGCATAGAAGGTCATGGAAGCTTGGGAATTTGGGGGCGAGAAAAATAATGTCTTGAAACATATCCACATCGGAAAAGAGGAATCACTGGCAGTCTTAATGCACGTCTAGGCGAATACATCCCCAGGACCTGACCAAGTGTATCCTAGGACATTATGGAACCCATGGAAGAAATAACTTTGCTCCATCATCGTTAACCATGGGTGAGGTGCAGGAAGACTGGAAGATGACTAATGTCCTTTTATTTTAGAAAAGGGCTGCAAGGACAAGCTGGTGAGCCTGACATCAGTTGTTGGGAAAGTTGTTGGATGGGATTTTTGGGGACAAGATCTACCAGCATTTGGATAAACAAGGATTAATTAGAGATAGAGAGTACGGCTTTGTGCTGGGAAAGTGCATTTCATTGAGATTTTGTGTTCCTTGTTAGTGTAGGCAACAAACAATAGTGGAGCCAACACTGAACCCTAATGTACTCCATTGTTCACAACTGCTAATCACACACTTCAAAAAATTACACCAGACAAATTGGTGTCTTCATTCCATGTTGAACCTGCATCATTGTTCTAATTCTTGATTCTAAATGAATGACAGATTACCCAGTGATGTACATCATCGTAACTTTAGACTGACATTTAATCTTAGAGCTATGTTGTGAAACAGTGCACGCATTAGGAATTTGTGTCATCCCTGGCTTCCCGTTAAATATTTGGCAGGGAGGTGGTGCCTATTCATGAAATATTTGTACAAAGCAGTTTCTGTAGCAACAGTTGACTAGTACTTACACTTTGGTCAGTTAGCGCAGGCAGAACAATCTTTCTTTCTATTATGTTCAGAATTATTTTCCAAAGTTCCTTCAGAACCCTTTTTAGAACAGTCTTCTCGCAGATTTTAGCAAACAGCGTCAGGCTGGAATAAAAAGGAAAATATCCACTGTCATTAGACAGTTAAGACATCAAAATACTTGTATTATGCGCCACAAGATCTGCCAGCAGACCATACATATAAAACAGCATCCTATCAGCATCACAGTGAGAAAACTGGCTGGCAACGCTGCTTCCTGATAACTACAATTTAAATGCCAAATTCCCCATGATATTTGCATTTCAATGCAAGCGATGGAGTATTTCAAGATAGATAACTGTGAAGCTCAGAAAGTCTGGGTCAAATGGTTATCTTTGGGCAGAAGCTTATTGACAGAGACACTTTACTTTTTATCCAGAAGATCCATTAAAGGCCTAAGGACGGTTTCTGCGTCAATGGTTGCGCTGTTCCTGTTGGTAGATGAGTTCCCATTTCCTCTCATCTGATATAATTCGAGATTCATCTGTTTCACGCATTCTTCAATTACGGACTGGAAGCTGAAACAATTAAGCAGAATCAATGATAAAGCCATGCGTGCAATGCCAAAAATCAAAAGATATTAAAACATTTTAAATAACTGACATTTTATGGGCAACAATACTTGCAGCAAAGTGTTAAAACCATGATTTGACATTCTTCTTTTGTTGTCCTTTACAAAAAAGTAAAGGCAATGCTGGAAATTTGCTTTTAACATAGGAAGTTCAAAAGATGGCAAAGAATGTGGTTGCCAAGTACCAGTACACAGAGGCATTGCGATGTCAGGTTGGAGATGCCATTTTATAAGAAAAAGCTTTAATGCACATTGTAACACTAGACCTGAACTTCAAATATTACGCTTAGTGGAAATAAATAACTGGCCAAAAGGAAGGCAGGCAGAATTTGTCTACTCCACTGCGAAATCTCCTCAAGGTATGCCTACTTTGAAGAAGTTCTCCTCCTCTCTCCAGAGACAGTTTTCTCCCCGCCACCCCCCATCAGTCTGAAGAAGGGTTTCGGCCCGAAACGTTGCCTATTTCCTTCGCTCCATAGATGCTGCTGCACCCGCTGAGTTTCTCCAGCATTTTTGTGTACCTTAGAATTTTTTTAATGTTGGTTCGCTCAATGTCAATAGGCCATTGAGCAGAGCACTAGCCTGTATCACATACACTGAGGCTTGTGTTGATAACCATTCTTTGTGCAAAAAGGATACACAAATAGCAATGTGTTGTTAACCAAGGTTGAGGAAAGAACAGGAAAGTGGGATTAATGAGATAACTCCACCAAAGAGGCACGCCGCAAACAACAGGCTGCATCTGTGCTGTGTTATATCATGATTCTCAGTGAGGGGCATCTAACAGTCTTGAGTGTAACAAACGGCACTCTCTAGTTGGTACTCTAAATGCCAGATAAATCAAGTGCTCTGGTTCTGGACTGCATTTGATGTCATAATCTTGCTATCCAAAAGAAACAGTAATCTAAACGTTTTCTTATTTATTGTAAAGTGATGATTGCAGTGGACTGGGGAGTGGGTGTGGAAACGGAGGGGGAATTAGACAGAGATTTCCTTTATAAAACATCCCCATTCAACATTCCACAGCTTTCTCAAAGCTACAGATAATAAAGAATATAACCGTCCAAAAAGTAAATACAATCGGATGGTTTATTATCCCTAGGGTAAATAAGATTTCACATGAGTATTGCTGTCACATCTCACAATTTATCCTTACATCATTTATTGCTACGTGACATTTTTGCACAGAATACATTTCAATATTTCTTTAGCTTTCCCATCATTTTTCGCTTGTGTACGTCACTTATTACCACAGCAGCGCCTCAAAACAGCCAGCATAATTGTCAATTGCCAATGAGAATTTGGGAAATCCACAACTTATGCAAAAGCAGTTTCCTTGGTGACAGCTTGCAAAAATTTTCCTTCAACATTTCTCTTACTGAAGATGAAATGCCAAATCGATATAAATCTCCCTAATGTTTTCGACAGAGCAATGTGGAGCACGTATGGCTCAATGAAACAACAAAACATACACTATATTGGATTCTTGTGATAAAATGCTTAAATGGCAGAAAAAAAGGCAATTGCATTGTTCAAATAATGAAACTTTGTCTAAGAGTAAGTCGTATGTCACTTTAATTCTCAGTCCCACTCCCATTTTGTCTGCTACCTCCTGCGCTGCCATAGCAGGCACCAATGTAAACTAGAAGAACAACATCTTATCTTTTGTTTGGGCGCTTTACAATCACCCGAAAATAAACAATTCATTTTCCAACTTTTTATCAATTCCCAATATCATGCTGATGTCCCTTTATCATCTTGTTTGTATGCACTGGAATCTTGAGCAAAAAACAAACTTCAGTCTGAAAAAGGGTCTCGACCTGAAAAGCCTCCTGTCCATTTCCCTTTGTAGATGCTGTGTGGCCTGCTGAACTCCTCCAGCAGTTTGATTTTTGTTCTATAAAATTGCTCCATAATTGGCAGTCCTCATGCCTCTTATCAGCAGCTCTACTTTAACCAATCTCCATCCATTCTTGTGCCTATACCTCACCCCCCCCCCCACCACCCACCCCGCTCTGATTTGATAACACCTTTTTACCCCTCCACTCTCCCCTCAGTTCTGCGAAAGGGCCTTGACCTGGAACATTAATTGGTTTCTCTTTCCACTGAAGGGATGAGTTCTTCCAGCATTTCTGATTTTGTTACACACAGGAGACAGAATGTCCAGTCGGCATCCACACTTAGTGCCTCCTCATTCTTCTGATATGGACAGTTCATGAGACATTTAAACCAGCTGTGACTGGCCTTAAACATACTGGCACTTTCAGAAGATTCATCACCCCTTTCACAGTCTTGCCATGTCAGTCTCACTTTTCCTTGTATCATCGTCAAATTCCAGGATGTGTACCATTGATTCTTTTAACCTCCTGCTTTTCTTTTACCATCGTTTCCATTACATTATCACCTTTGATGTACTTCCAGAGATAACATTATGTAACAACGAAAGTCCTCTTATGTCCTCACAATACAAATGTTGTCTGGATGGAGTTTGTACGTTCTCCCCGTGACAAGCGTGGGTTTTCTCTGAGATCTTCAGTTTCCTCCCACATTCCAAAGACGTACAGGTTTATAGGTTAATTGGCTTGGTAAATGAATAAAATGTCCCTAGTGTGTGTAGGATTGTGTTAATATGCAGGGATCGCTGGTCGGCACGGATCCGGTGGGCTGAAGGGCCTGTTTCCACGCTGTATCTCTAAACTAAACTAAAGATGGAATGCCAGAGCTCAGGGCAAAGCAGCAAAAAATACAGAAATATAAATGTACCTCTTTAAATCCTCAATGCACAATCTACCAAGCCAAAGTCAATAAAGAAAGAGGCAATAATTCTCAATAATTATGTATCTAATTTCAGGTAATGGAATCGTGGACTGTCAGATTGGAGGTTCACCAGCCATTTTTTAAAATAACAATTCAACTAGAAATTATCTCCGTTTGTCTCTGTGCAGATACTGCCTGCTCAGTATTTCAAACATTTTCCTCTTTTATTATACAATTAAGGACCTGTTCTTCATAAAACCATGGCGATTGTATCACCGGCCCCATTGTATCTCACCTGTGACAGTGCAGCTTTGGAACAGGCCCTTCAGCCCATGTTATCTTTGCTCAATAGATGCCAAGTTAAACTAATCTATTCTGCATGCTTGTGATCCATATCCCTCCATAGCTTGAATATCCATGTGCCTACTAAACAGCTCTTAAATGCTACTATTGGATCTACTTCTACATCACCACCATCAGCGTGTTCCAGACACCCACCATCGCTATGTAAATGAAACTCACTCCACACATCTCCTTTTAAATTTTAAGTAGGAACTGCAGATGCTGGAAAAACGAAGGTAGACAAAAATGCTGGAGAAACTCAGCGGGTGCAGTAGCATCTATGGAGCGAAGGAAATAGGTAACGTTTCGGGTCGAGACCGTTCTTCAGACTGATGGGGGGGGGGGGGGGGGTGCGGAAAGAAGAAAGGAAGAGGTGGAGACAGTGGGCTGAGGGAGAGCTGGGAAGGGGAGGAGAAAACAGGGACTACCTAAAATTGTAGAAGTCAATGTTCATACTGCTGGGGTGTAAACTGCCCAAGCGAAATATGAGGTGCTGCTCCTCCAATTTATGGTGGGCCTCACTCTGACCATGGAGGAAGCCCAGAACAGAAAGGTCGGATTTGGAATGGGAGGGGGAGTTGAAGTGCTGAGCCACTGGGAGATCAGGTTGGTTATTGCGAACCCAGCGGGTGTGTTGGGCGAAGCGATCGCCAAGCCTACGCTTGGTCTCACCGATGTAGACAGCTGACACCTAGAGCAGTGGATGCAATAGATGAGGTTGGAGGAGGTACAGGTGAACCTCCTGCACCTGCACGTAATAAAACGCATGAAAAGTTGCGTAAGTGGGACTGGCCCATTAGGCTCCACTTTTATGATATTCATTTAAACGTCTTACATTAAGGACACACCCTCAAAGTAGAATCCTGAGAGACCCATACTTAACGTAAAATTCCCCAAAGTACAAACTTACATTCATACTGCGTTGGAGAAGAATCTGCCACACACTTACATAAAACATTCATCGTTCAGCTGCATTAATAATTTTTATAACAATGCATTACCTGGTGGCAAAGGTATAGCTCAGTTCATCCAAGACACCATTGAGATTGGCCTGCAGTTCCTTCAGGAGATTGCTAGCCTCATCATCAAGCTAAAAATAAATAAAATAATTATTTGTAAATCATCAATCTTATTATGAGCTATTATGATGATTTCAAAATGACTAAAGCTTTACATTCAATCTTTGAAAGTGTTGTAATATGAAGAGTATGCAAGGATGAGAACCAATCTTAATTGCCATTCTTGGAATAATGTCGGCTTTCAAAATAATTCAGATGAATCTGAATGTTTTACTGGCATTCTCTGTGTAAGTCCAAACGAGTGAATTGAACCATTTGGCTTATGGTCCGCTATGTGCCTCTGTGCACATTTCATTACTTTTTGGAGCATTTTCCAAACTGAATAAATATAAAGAAAGTGACACTGATAATGATTGTCAATGGAAAATTGGTCAATTCAAATCTGAGTGAACCAACTCTTCAAAGAGAGCAGACCTGTGTCAATTATAGTACATGCTGTAATGTGTGCAAGCAATACATGTGGACGGCTTTAATCATCAGCAGTGTAAATGCATAGTCTGCTCAGTATTACTTTGTTTGCATTTACTGAGTTCGGAAAATGCTCGGGTAAGCAATGAAATGCACACAGGGTCACCATTATAAATCAAATGGTTCAATTCTCCTGTTTAGACTTACATACAGATGAGCAAAATCTTAAGGGATTTTGTTATTTGAAAACTGACCTCATTTACCTGCCAAGCAAAAGCAGCATGCACTTTCAAAGCCGATTACTCAATGCATTATCAATCAGGAAGCTTTTAGATGAGTGTCGGCAGTGCAACAGACCACTCAGATTTAAATCCATTCTATCCTGGATTTAATCTTGTACAATGGCTTACCCAACCACAAAGAGCAAAAAAGATCTCCAATTCATTTTATTTTTGATATGTAGTACAGCCCTGTAAAATAATCTCAAAATAAATCGTGTATCTTTACTTGCTCAGACACCTTTCTTGCATGTGAAAGATTAAGGTGCTTTACAATGGAAGCCCCTTTCATGTCATCCACTCGCTAACCTTTTTATAACCTCATTCCATAATAATTATATTTATTTAATCAAGCTTCACTTCTGGGATTTGCCTGCTGGTTGGTATAATATTCTTAAATGCCAGTATAACCAACGCTAACTATCAGATATTTTAAACAGAAGAACTAGGAGGTAAATTATACTTTTGCAAAATGACTGTGGCTAAACTGCATGTGTGCTAGGAAGGCATATACTATGTATATGAATGATTCTCATAAACTTGAGACAGATATTATAAAAACACAAGTTTAGTAACATATCCTTGAAAAAAATGAATTTGCAGATATTTGACCATGGATTTTACATACATATATGGATCTTCTAATTGCTCTGATTTTGACACTTTTGTACATTTCTTATTGCATAGCAACGTAGTACCTGGGAATTCAATTTTGAGAATGCCTTCCTTCACCATCTACCCACATTCATCAACCATTCTGATCCTTGAATCTCTGCCTCTTCTTTTCCTCCTTTGTGATTTTTAAAAAAGATTATCTTTAGATTAAACCATTTGCCACCGCCCCCACATGTATTTTTTTACTTCAATTTTTGAGTTGACTTCCATGTTGTGACAAAATATTTTTCTCACTAAAAAATGGAATGTAAAAGCAAGGTAACATGATTACTGTTGATTTCAAACTAATTAACAGCAAAAATAAATCTGATTCAAAAGTTTGTACTCAACATAAAATAGTAGGCAATATTATGAATTTCATTTTATTGCTGTTGGGGCTTATATTTCTTATCCTTCAGATTGTTCTTTCATATCGAGAGTGAGTTGTTTCCACTCCAGTATAGTTGGTTCTGAGATTGCTGGTAGGTCAGTGTGGGAACTGCAGGCTCTTCCACACATAGGGTATGAGATAGCTGATGGAGCAGGTAGTAGGGAGCATCACTCCCCACCACCAGTGCTCCCAGTGCATGAAAGCTGAGATTCTAAATGCCATCTCCTGTGAGCAGTTGTGGGTCAATGATCCCCAGGAGTCAGTGGGGATGGTCCAGCTCACAGCAGCAGGTGGATGGGCTGAAATCACTGCTGCCCAACAATAGACAATAGACAATAGGTGCAGGAGTAGGCCATTCGGCCTTTCGAGCCAGCACCACCATTCAATGTGATCAAGGCTGACCATCCGCAATCAGTACCCCGTTCCTGCCTTCTCCCCATATCCCCTGACTCTGCTATCTTTAAGATCCCTATCAAACTCTCTCTTGAAAGTATCCAGAGAACCGGCCTCCACCACCCTCTGAGGCAGAGAATTTCACACTCATAGAAACATAAAAACATAGAAAATAGGTGCAGGAGTAGGCCATTCGGCCCTTCGAGCCTGCATCGCCATTCAATATGATCATGGGGTAGACAGATGGCACAATGGGCTAAGTGTTCGGCTGGCAACCGGAAGGTAGCTGGTTCGAATCCCGCTTGGAGTGCATACTGTCGTTGTGTCCTTGGGCAAGACACTTCACCCACCTTTGCCTAATTATGTGAAGCACTTTGGGGTCAATGCAAGTTGACTAAAAATGTGCTATATAAATAAAGAAATTTAATTTAATTTAATTTAAATTTAATGGCTGATCATCCAACTCAGTATCCTGTACTTACCTTCTCTCCATACCCCCAGATCCCTTTAGCCACAAGGGCCACATCTAACTCCATCTTAAACATAGCCAATGAACTGGCCTCAACTACCTTCTGTGGCAGAGAATTCCACAGATTCACCACTCTCTGTGTAAAAAATGATTTTCTCATCTCATTCCTAAAAGACTTCCCCCTTATCCTTAAACTGTGACCACTCACAACTCTCTGTGTGAAAAAGTGTTTCCTCATCTCCGTTCTAAATGCCTTACCCCTTATTTTTAACCTGTTGCTCCTGGTTCTGGACTCCCCCAACATTGGGAACGTGTTTCCTGCCTTTAGCGTGTCCAAACCCTTAATAATCTTATATGTTTCAATAAGATCCCCTCTCATCCATCTAAATTCCAGAGTATACAAGCCCAGCCGCTCCATTCTCTCAGCATATGACAGTCCCGCCATCCCGGGAATTAACCTTGTGAACCTACGCTGCACTCCCTCAATAGCAAGAATGTCCTTCCTTAAATTAGGGGACCAAAACTGCACACAATACTCCAGGTATGATCTCACTAGGGCCCTGTACAACTGCAGAAGAACCTCTTTGCTCCTATACTCAACTCCTCTTGTTATGAAGGCCAACATGCCATTCGCTTTCTTCACTGCCTGCTTGCTTTGACCAGGTCTGAGATCCTGATAATCAAATACTCTGTTCCTCATTCAATCCATGGCTGTGCAGGTTCTCACTGTAAACATTTCCTGTTGGACAGCGGTGTGGAGTTGTGGGGGCACGTTGGTAGGAACCATTGCCTTGCAAATGCTGAGTTCATCATTTTGGGGGCTTCAGTGAAAGCGTCAAGTGCATTAAAGGCTTTGTACTTTCATAGCTATTTTTAACTTATTCAATCAACGTTTAGAAGACTAATTTATTAATATTGTAAATATATCAAAAAACAATATGATCTTGCTGAAGAAAATAGCAATCAGGTTGCACCTGCAATCATTTTTTGTAAAGCATTAATGAATTGTCATAATATCTGCAACTCTAGTGCAATAATTTAGCTTAGTTTAGAGTTTAGAGATACAGCATTGAAACAGGCCCTTCGGCCCGCGCCGACCAGCGATCCCCACACATTAACACTATCCTACACCAACTAGGGACAATTTTTACATTTACCAAGCCAACTAACCTACAAATCTGTACATCTTTGGAATGTGGGGGAAACCGAAGATCTCAGAGAAAACCCATGCAGGTCACGGGGAGAACGTACAAACTCCATACAGACAGCACCCGTAATCGGGAGGTGATAAAGTGATTCAAAATCGCAGACTGAAGTAACTTCCTACTCATTAGGACTTGGAATTCTGGTTGAACTCTGGTAGGAAGTAACATAATGTATACAGGAAAGTTGTTGTGACCTGGAACTCATTGCCTGTCCAGTAATGGAAACAGCGACCATTTGGAACTTTCAAAGTGCAATTGCTAGAAATTAATTTGTCTACAACTATCCCTATATGTTGGCTGAGCAAAATAGAAAATGTGATTACAATTTCTATTAGAAAAAGTACTTTTACTCATAATACTATCTACTTTTATATCTGGGCAGGAAAGGTGCAGTGTACCCCAAGTTGGGGTGGAAAACACGCTCCTTTAGTTTAGTTTAGAGATACACCGCGGAAACAGGCCCTTCAGCCCACCTAGTCCGTACCGACCAGCAATCCCTGTGCACTAGCACTATTCTACACACTTATCGGAGCCACTTAACCTACACACCTGTATGTCTTTGGAGTGTGGGTGGAAACTGGAGCAACCGAGAGGGAATGCATGGGGCAAAGATCTGCATGCCTGTTGTGTATGTCAGAGTTTGACAATCTGGGATGCATGGAGGAGGTGTCACAGTACTGCTTTGATGTGCCTGCTGAGGTGAGAAAGAATATCTAGACCAGTGTCTTTTTAACAAATGGCAAACAAAGTGCCATAGACTGGATGAGGCCAACGAGTCAATGACCTGACTCTTAAGCACCATAGACAGACAACTGGCAACAAATTCTAACATTTAGGAGGCATAGTTCATGCGAGTCTCAGCTTATCCTGACGACAAATGACCTGGCCAAGCACCTTGATAGTAACGTCATCACGGATTTAGTTGTGCTGGACTTTTCTAAAGCATTTGATGTCATCCCACACCAGAGACTGCTTCGGAAGCTTGACTTCTATGGTATTCCTTCCAACACGAAATGATGGATTTCCAGTTTCCTGACAAAACGTCTTCAGCGTGTGTGCGTGAACGGAAAGAGCTCCAATTGGCATCCAGTGTTGAGTGGTACACCTCAGGGGCACAGTACTTGGCCCACACCTATTTTTACTTTACATAAATGACATCCATGAAAAAGTCGCAAGTACCACCAGACTTTTCGCTGATGATTGTTTGCTGTACCGTCCAATTAAGTCAGCTGATGATGAAGATGCTCTCCAAAAGGATCTCGATACTATGGTTGAGTGGTCACAACAATGGGGCATACAGTTCAACCCTTCCAAATGTGAAACTATGCGTGTCACCAGAAAGAGGAATCCAGGCGAAACATCTCACAATATACTTGGTACCACCCTTGAAGAATCCAAACAAACCAAGTATCTTGGCATCAAATTGCAGAATGATCTGCGTTGGAATGGTCAGACTCATCATGCAACGGTGAAAGCAACAGGTGTCCTAAACTTTCTGAGGCGCAACTTTCATAATTGTTCAACTTCTGTCAAGAAGCTATACTTCACCCTCGTTAGACCTCATTTGGACTACGCAGTTGCAGCATGGGACCCATACACAAATAAAAACATTTCTTCCATCGAACGTGTCCAAAGACAGGCAGCACGATTTGTTACTAACACCTATGAGAGAGAAGCGAGTGTCACCAAACTTCTGAATTCTCTGGGGTGGAACCCTCTCCAAGACAGACGTGAAGCTCACCGTTTGACCTGTTTTTACAAAATGTTAAATGGTCAGCTCGACATAGACTACAAGACCTACACCAAACCCAAACCAATTAGGAGCAGACGAGGGCATTCGATCCAATTTGTGATCCCAGCTACAAAGACAGATGTATACAGCAATTTGTTCTTCCCCCGCACAATTAAAGCATGGAATAATCTCCACCCAACTATAGCCACCCAACCAGATGCAACTAAATTTAAAGTAGCTCTTTCTTCCCAATAACCCTTTCTGGCTTAAGCCCTCCCTTCACCACCTCCAGTTTAAATTCCATTTGGAATATTTTGGAGGACCAAGAAACCAAGAAGAAGAACCAAGATGTAGGAAGAAACTACAGATGCTGGTTTATACCGAAAATAGACACAAAATGTTGGAGTAACTCAGCGGGTCAGGCAACGTGACTGGAGAAAAGGAATAGGTGATATTTCGAGTCTGAAGAAGGGTTCTGACCTGAAACACCACCTATTCCTTTCCTCCAGAGATGCTGCCTGACCCACTGAGGTATCCCAGCATTTTGTGTCTATCTTTGGCAAAAATTACTCATGATCCACATGCCCTACTGGTTATGGTCTCTCTCCATTGAATCGTAACTCACTCCACCACTTCTCTCTCTCTCTCTCTCTCTTTATTCCTCCCACGTACCACTTCCCTGCCATTCTGAGATGACTAATCCTCTCTCATCCCAGGCTCTCTCCTACTCCAATATGATGGGGCCACCTTTACACCAGAGCTCTATGACACATAACTCCTTTGGCTTTTCAGTGTTTCAACCACTGTAGCAATATCTGGAAATTTTGTAGCATGTAAAATCGTTCAATACCAGATATGACCAAGAATAATTTTTCAAGTTGGCTGTGTATCTGAACTCCCAATTAATACCTTCATTTTAATAACAATGTAACTGTGACAGCAGTTCAACAGAATAATTAATTGCATGAGCAGCACTTTGGGATATTTCTCAGGCACCAGATAAGGTAATATCAAAATGGAAATTCTCTATCTTACTCTCTAGTCAAAAATGGACTTTTACATGTTCATAATGCTCATCAATTGATGCCGGGGCAGGGGATCCCGAGGAAGGATAGCAGATACAAATGACTAAACTTACAGTGTCTTCTGTCTAATCACCACCAGGTTTTAAACTTCCAATGCTGATGCCAAAATTTGTTTAAAAAAACGGTGAACATCAGTGCTAAACTGGTGTAAATCATTTGCTGTGGCTCTCAAAGTCCCACAAGCTTAATGTGAAATCCAATCCTTGAGCTCCTATAAAAAGGATATTTTATTTGCACGTCAGAATCACTCCTAAGGTTAGACTTTGTTGTCTTCTGTACAACATTGCAAGAAGATAACCAAAACAGACTGTTTTTGGTTATGATGATGAGGGAAACTGTAAAGAAAACTCTTTTCAAATCAGGCTCTTTTTGAATCAAAGTCCTTTTGTATAATTACCATTTTTGGATCCATTGCTGATTAATAATGATTTAATATCAATTATCTACAATAATCTAAGAATTGCATTTTATAATTTTTCATTTGAATTATGAAACCCAGTTATGAAACTGCCCATTGGCTACTCTAGATAAGACTTGCTGAATTCAATTTCCCATATTAACTTTGAAATAACCATAAAAACAGGGGAACGTGGCCTCACCTTCCCAGTTGCTTTAGAAAGAAGCTTCAATTTAGCTCCACTCCTGTCTTTAATCCACAGTTCCATCAATTTCCTTGGGCAAAGGGAAGTTAGCAGGCAAAAGGATGTCCAGAAAATGGGATTCTCTTCGAAAGTGTCACAGTGGGCGTTCAAGGCATGAATGTGCTTGTTAGAGTGAAGTGGAATGGGATTAATGACCCACAACACATTCCAACATTAATCCCTGCCCCTTCTGACACCTTCCCCACAGCTAACCATTTCCTGACTGTTCCACTGAGGTAGAAACATCCCCCCCATCATCCCCCGGCCTCTCAACCTCATGACAACCCCAAACCACATGGGGGGAGAGGGGGAGAGGGGGAGAGGGGGAGAGGGGGAGAGGGGGAGAGGGGAGAGGGGAGAGGGGGAGAGGGGGAGAGGGGGAGAGGGGAGAGGGGAGAGAGGGAGAGGGGAGAGAGAGGGAGAGAGGGAGAGAGAGAAGCTGAAAACAAAAAAAATGTCATTTGGAAGCAATAAACCAAAGGAACCCTGTATCTGAGCTTTGAAAAGCAGGTCACATCCCTCGAGGGAAACAACACCAGCTTTGCAAGAGGGGCTTTGTTAATGTACAGCAATAGACTGGTTAATCTTTAAATAATAAAATGCATAACAAGAGATCATGACCTCGAGAATTATTACTTTGAAAGCTTATCATACACAATACTTTGGTATTCCTCATTAAATAATAAAAGGTTGATGAACAGCACTGAACAAACGGAGAAGACACCAAATCAACAAATAATCAGAAAATGTGTCCCATATAGAAATGTAGAGAGGCAGGTCTTCCCATGGGGTAATAAAGAATGGCTGAGATCTAATATATGAAGGGTGGGTCATTCATGTTAGCTAAAGAAAAATGACATTTCCTGTCATTTCAAGTCAAGTCGAGTTTATTATGCGCACAAGCACGGAGAGGTACAGGTACAATGAACATTTTGCTTGAAGCAGCATCACAGGCACATTGACTCAGACTCTTAAAACATAAATTATACATTTTATTGAAATATATGGAAAATTTGCACACACTAAAATCTTTTTTGAAACTTGTATCCACGCATCAGTTATGGAATATAATTTTAGTGATACATTTGTGTTATTTTACTATTTTATTTTAAATATATATATTTTAGGGTATAGTCATTGCACACTTATGACTTGTGGTAGAAAGGCTTTGGGTGATTTAAGATGATTGTGCATGGGATATCCAATGTTTGCCTTGTTTGGAGATACAGTATTTATGTAGCTTCTGCCCAACAGTAACCACCTTATGGTGGAGTATTCAATGTCAGTAATACCATTCACTATCTCTTGCTGGAGATGGTTAGTATGTAGCGTGAATATTACTCGCCATTTATCAGCCCGGGATTGTTGTCCAGATCATTAACATACAGACATGAACTGTTCGATTTGCTGAGAAGTTGCAAATGGAACTGAAAATTGTACATGCATCCCATATCCAAATTTATTTTAGAGGGAACTAATTTATGAAATAGATGCGGCAAGTTTGACCTGGGACACTGAACTGAGGAACTCCTGCAGTCACATCCGGGAAGTCCAGTGTTTGCCCCCTTATTGCCTATTGTTTTCAGTTTGACCAGAGCTCCATGGTATCACACTTAGTCCGATCCTGCCTCTGATACTGCACAGCCACTTACACCTCCATCCCTGGAATTCAATTATTTAGTCCATGTTTGGACCAAGACAATGATGAGGTCTGGAGCTGAATCGGTAAAACGCAAACTGGGCATTTGTGACAAAGGACTGATAGCACTGTCGAGATCACATTCCATCACTTTGCCAATTACTGCAATTACTGTACATTGTTTGGGCAGGTCCTGCTTTCTATTACATTGTTGTGTAGATAGCTTTGTTCTCAGCTTGGCTATAGATTCAGTTAGTGCTGACAGTGCAGCTTTCAATACTGAAGCTTGTTTGCATCTAGTCCCATAGCCTTTAGTGTATCCATGATAATATGATTTTTGGGAGGTTAAGGGCTGAGATCATAATGTGAATGTGGAGCCGATATACATTTATTAAATGTAGTTAAATGATGGTTTTCTGGCCAAATTATGCTGTACATTTATTTGCATTTGTTTTATTTAGTGAGGATAATGTTACAAAAACAAAATTCATGACGAGTTTGTTGACTTAGGTTTTCTTCCTGGGTGTTGTATGAATTACTTTTCTTTTCAAAAAAAATCAAAGTGCAACATTTGTTCTTGAACAGTCAATGCATGGAGATTTAGGAATAAATAACAAATATCTTACAGAGCAAGTTATAACATCTGCGACTGCTTTCAGTAAATTATTAAACAATCCAACATTCCAAGTATGGTGTCGACCCTTAAACTTTGCTAAAATTCCTGCAGTTGTTGTTCTCAAAGTTCAACCGTGCATCTGATTAAATATTCCAGCACTTTGCCTGAGGTATTAAAAGTGTCTTTAGTGCACAGTATAGAAGATTCAATAAATTATTCAGTTTCAAAAATAGATATTATATTCCCATTCCATCTATTGTTTGCTATCAGTCTTCTACAGGACCTTTCTTAAATTAATTTGTGCACTATGCATCATGGTACATCATAAATTATAGATAAAACATAGGATTATTCATGACATTACTCTGAAGGAAGAACAATTTGAGGCAGGGAGGAGGAGGGTTGGGATTTCACGGTCGTATAATGTAACATGCTGAAAGCCAGAGACATCCATTGTCTAAAGCACTAATTAATTCCAAAATGCTTCATGGTGTTAGAATGTGGAAACCAAGTGATTTTCAGGATATAATGCAAGTGGCAATAATTCGACTTTGGTCATTAGTGCTTAACATGTGCAAAAGTGATGCTCACAGATTCTACTCATCCCCAACTATCTAATTACATTGACTTCAGCAGGTCCAAACGTCGAGAAACTGAATACAACTATCAAATGATCAACTCATGTGCCTACAGTGCAAGAGATAAGGCCAATAACAGAGAGGGCAGGAGAATCTTGAAGGGACAATGTCAAACAGACAGAGGTGTGGCAAATTGTGCTGACAGGTAAAAAAAGTGAGAATACCAGACAGCATGTCATCAGCAAAGACCAACCACACCCACTGACATTATTAGATGAAGACTGAGGATAGAAATTGCAGTGTTAGATGCATTTGGTGTTAAATGTCAAAAATCAACCAACTGCATTGGGATTTCTCATTCTGACGGAGTTTCCATTTGAATGGAAACCAACTAATTAGTGGAAATAGAAAAAAGTGCTGGTGCAGGAAATCTGAAATAAAGACAAAAATTGCTGGAAACACTCAGGAAATCCCCCTCCCCCAAGCCAATAGAGTTTCCAATTGGCTATCTCAACCTGGGTCTCATGTGATTAAACCTTTGGCCCGGTCACCATGCGGGACTATGTCAAAGGACTTGTTAGAGTCCATGCAACATCGTCTACCACCCTTCCCTCATCAATCCTCTTGGTCACCTCTTCAAAAAACTCAATCACATTAATATGACACAATTTCCCATGAACAAAGACATGCTGACTATACATCATCGGTCCTTGTCTTTCCAAATGATGATAGATCCTGTTTCTCAGAATCCCCTCCAGTAACCTTTCCACCACTGATTTAGGCTGATTGAGGTCTTAAGTTCTCTGCCTTGCTCTTGTTTCCCTTCTTCAATAAAGTTATAACATTAGACACACTCCAGTCTTCCTGTAGCTCACCTGTGGCGAAAGAAAATCAATAAACTCTGCCAATGCCCCAGCAGTCTCCTCGCTTGCTTTCCATGCATCTTAGGATATACTCAAGATAATCCACCTTTGAAACACATTCTACATCTTTGTCTGTGCAATGTTTTGGTGACAGCAGGGCTGTGGGACATGCCAAGCCGGCCAAACTGCACTGATGGAGAGAAAACAACCGAGATGGCTAGCAGAAACAGCCAATTCTGATACAGACAGAACGAAAGAGTGAGTTATCCAACGTTTTTAGAATTTGATATATATTCCAGGAGACTGCGACAGCCCAGATGGGGGATGAGTTGTTGTGCCTTGATCTTGTGTGGAGCGCTGTTGTTACAGTGCAGGAGGCTACAGACAGAAAGGTTAGAGGTGGAGTAGGATAGAGTACTAAAACAGTACGTAACTGGAAGCTGAAGACAGAGGATTTTTGGAATGCAGATGCTCCACAAAGCAATCATCCAGTCCACATTTGCTTTCTCCATTGTTAACATTGAATGTAGACGCTAGATTGGAAGAACTGGAAATAAAAATAAACTGGAAATAAACTTCACCTGGACAGACTATTTGGTTCCTACACAGTGGGAAGTGAACAAGTTGGAAATGCTGCTGTTAGCATCAGATAATAGACAGACAAGCACAATGTCGCTAAGTGCCACATTAACCCAATTTGATCTCATCCTATAGAAGGTATTCCTTTTGTTCTACCTATCCCTCCACATCTTTTCTGCTATTAAAAATAAACTTGCTTTCCCTTTTTCCCAGATCCGATATAGGGTCTCGGACTGGGAACGCTGACTGGTTTCTTTCCATGATGCTGTCTGGCTGCTAAGTGTTTCCAGCATTTACTGTTTTCATTTTAGCTAACCGGTTGGCTCATCCAATATTGAGAATAGCACCAGACCAAGCTATTTGTGCTGCATAAAAAATAGTAACCTCGCCATTAAAGTGGGACAATGAGAATAATCAATTACTACAAAGAATGGCCAATTGCGCTTAATATCTTTACATAATTTAAAGATTGCAGCCAGTTGATTCTGAATGTATATGTTCTTATCGTCCAAAAATCAATTGTTTCACCAATATTCACCAACAGTTTAAGAGCTCAAATGAAGAATACTTGGATGATATTCTGAATGAACAGAGGGCTTTGTTTGAGGGAAGCTTGAAGTCCTCAACCCCATCAGTTTACTGCAACACTGCCGAATGTTGATTTTGATGACTTCACATCAGTAATTACACTTATGATGCATTGGTCAGCTTGTAACTACATGCCATTCTTTTACTTTTACAAGCCTCAGCTGATATCCCCTTTTGGGTATTAGAAATGAATTACATGGCAGAAGCTAATTAAAATTAGAGAGCAGCTTTCATTAAATAGGAATGCAGTTTCTGACAACTATCTCCTTGGTCTCCATCAGTGCTACAAAATTGTGCTTAGACAGTTTCAATTAACTGCAGTGTGATTCTCTGGAGCTAACCATTCCCTCATTCAGCTAAACAACATTACTTGTTGGAAGCAGTTGCTGAGATGGACTGAAACAGCACTTTTGTGTAGCATGGTGCATTATTACATAATTGGCTGAATCTTTTATGATAAAACTACTGAATCATGTTATAAATTGGATGATATATTTACCAAACCTAATGCTGAGAATAAATGCAGGAAGAACAGCCAGGTAACAAAACACATTAATGAGGACATAGCAGTGGATTTGATGAACATTGATTTTACTAAAACCTTTGACTGATTCAAAAGGTTAGGCCCCATGGGAGCCTGGAGAAGTACAAAAACTGCATCCAAAGTTGGCATAGCAATAGGAGACAGGGTGATGGTAGAGGATTGTTATTGATGCCTGTGACTAGTGGTGTCCCACAAGGACCAGTGTTGGGACACCAGTTGCTTATAATATACATAAATGATCTAGATGGGATGTAGGAGGCAAGATCAGTAAAGGGCCTGTCCCACTTCCGCGCCATTTGCATGCCATTTACGCAACATCATTTACGCCTCACGACGCGCACGTGATGTGCGCATGTTGCGCATTACGCGCGCATGGTGTGTGGTGACGTAGGCAGTGACACGCTGCTCCCCAGCATTTGGGATGTACAAAATCTTTGCGCGCCATCTGCGTGATGTGCAAATGACGCCCAAGTGGGACAGGCAAATGACATGGGATTGGCAGAGTTGTTGACAGTGGGAAAAGGCCATCTTATGCTGCAGGGAGATATTGATTTGTTGGTGAAATTGGTTTAAAAAATGGCAGATGAAATTTAATTCAAACATATGAGAGGTTATGCAGTTTGGCAGCATTGATTAAGCCAAAACATTCATCATGAATGGTACGGTCCTAGGGAGTATTGAATACGAGAGATCCTGGAGTAACATGTCCATAGATCCATGAAAGTGGGAACACACATAGACATCATGGTTAGAAAGGCACACTGGCCTTCATTAAATAGGGCACTGAATGCAGAAGTCAGGAGGTTGTGCTTCAACATAATAAAACATTGGTCAGACCTCAGCTGTAGTACAGTTCTGGTTACCATGCTTCATGACATGTGTATTCAGCACCAGAGAGGGTGCAGGGATGACTCACCAAAATGTTGCTTGAGATGGAACAGTTCAGTTATGAAGCGAGACTGGAGAGGCTAGGACTATTTTTCCCCCTGAGCAGAGGAGGTTAAGAGGGGACATGATTGAGGTATGTAAAATTACAAAGGACTTTCCTCCTTATCAAAGATATACAAACCTGGAAGATATAGATTTAGGGTACAGGGTAAGAGATTTAGAGGAAACATGAAGTGAAATGTCTTCACCCAACGAATGGTGAGCACCTGGAATGCTCTGCCAGAGAGGGTGGTGAAAGCAAAGTCACTTCTTTAAGAATTGTCCAGATGATCACGAGTCGCTAAGGACTAAGAGCTATGGACCAAATGCTGGCCGATGGGATTAATACAGATGCCTGCTCATTGGTCAGTATGGCTGACTCAGATTGAATGGTCTGTTTCTATGAAGTTTGATCCAATGGCCCTAAGTATGAAAACAGCAGCAAATTAATGATAACGGTCCAGTTAGTTCGCCATTGTTGAGAGCATCTGTTGAATTAAAAATTATCCAATTACGATCCAGATTGAATCTAAATTAAAAAATTTAAAAAAACAACGTCGTAGATCAGCAGCAGGATTTTTTTTTTTAATCCAGCAAAAAGTAGATTTGTAAAGGAAATACATTGACTTCAATGTTATAGAGAAATAAACTGAAGAAGCATTTAAGTTAAAGAAGAGAGGTAAAAGCAGTACCAGGCTCCATAAACAAGCTGATATGATAAACCATATTTCCCACCAATTCTCAATTCCAGTGCCATCACAGCACTTACCAAGATGGAGATAAGGCACAATAGATGACCGTGGCCAGCATTAATGTTGCTTCCCCGTGAACTTGCCCCCTACTCACTCACACATCATGAGACGGATGCTAAATTTCTGTTACCTTCTGCTCATCTCTGGCGGCAATCCTACAAATTCTTCATTAAAGTTGCTTACATAATTACCATGGCATTTACAATACCCATCCCAACTTTTAAATGTTGTTCACTGTTAAGGTAGTGTTTCCATGGGCTATAATTTTTCAATGCTGGCATTCCTCCCGCTGCTTAAATTCCTCTCACTCTACATTAGGTTACACAAAACCTGTTTCCTTTACTCAGATTCCCACAGATCTTCCAGTATCCTGCCTACCAAACTCTCCTGCCGCCCAGCCTGTGAGCTTGAAATTCTTGGTCCATCCTTCAAACTCCTTCAAATACTTTTTCTGTAGTTCCAAGTATTATATTCCCTGGTGCACGCTCTGATCTGATTCTGACCTTGTGCATCACTTCCATCCCCTTTGCTCCCTCTTTCAGTCTCTTCAGTCTCTGAACCTTCCCCTGCAGAATTCACTTCTGTACACTCTCATGCTGTGCTTTGAAAATCCTTTTCAAACCTACCCTTTCTACGATAAGGTACATCCATCCGTCCTACTGTCCAAACCATAGCTCCTTGGTTCCTTTGTTTTGATTTAATCTACCACTTGAAAGATTTTGGATCTTTTATTGTATTGAAGGAATTATACAACAGCAACTTTTTTATGTTCTAGTACTGAGAATAAAGAACATAAAAGAGCATATAAAGGCCCACAAATGAGTAGAGAATACCAACTCAAGCTTTCACATTTCACAGGTTTGATGGGCTAAATTATATTCTTCCAAAATAAGATGTTTATTTTAGTGGCATAAATCTATCAGTTGTGATGGAAAGTACAACTGTAGGTTTGGTGGAGCAAACAAACTAGTAAAGGAACGCAATGGGCAGAGTAGTATCCATGGGGAGGAAAGGAAATATTGACGTTTCGAGTTGAAACACTGCATCAGGTCTGAGCGTAGAGAGATGTTCATCTTAGGATGATCTCCCTGTGGCTCAGCACTTCAATTCCCCCTCCCATTCCGAATCCGACCTTTCTGTCCTGGGCCTCCTCCATTGTCAGAGTGAGCACCACCGGAAACTGGAGAAGCAGCACCTCACATTCCGCTTGGGCAGTCTGCATCCCGGTGGCCTGAACATTGACTTCTCCAATTTCCGGTAGCCCTTGCTGTCTCCTCCCCTTCTCAGCTCTCCCTCAGCCCTCTGGCTCCTCCTCTTCCTTTCTTCTTCCCGCCTCCCCCCCCCAACCTGCAGCCGTCTGGAGAAGGGTTTCGGCCCAAAACTTTGCCTATTTCCTTCGCTCCATAGATGCTGCCGTACCCGTTGAGATTCTCCAGCCAGTTTGACTACCTTCATCTTCGGATTGGTGGGTTGGCACTAGTTTAAGAGACTGTGTTACATTATTACAGGGAATAATACTGCTTTTTACCATACGAACAGTTCAGTTAAAGACTTCCTACCACCTAGGTAGTCTTTAATGTCTACATGAGTCAATGAGTGAAAGTGAAACTAGGCTTTACAGATCAAGTTAGAAAAACCCAGAATGCAACACACTGACAAAGAGGATGGGATATGTAGATCAGAACTATAGAAAGATAGACCGGGGTGAATCTTCAGATATGCAAAGGCATTTTCTAAACTGAAATAAGATTTACATATGTAAAAGGAATGTTAAGATAGCAGGGATGGTACAAATAGGATATACTTGAAAGCTCAATTTAACATTCAAAAAGCTAAAAAAAACTGCACTTTTAAAATACCAACACCAAGACAAATCCACAGAGAAACCATCCATTCTCAGTCCCCAACTTGTATGTCACTGAGTTCCTATTCTATCAGGTTCCTTTTGCCAACACTGAATTATTCGGATGATATCAATGGAAAATGTCTCCTGTGGTATTTTTCCCCAATAGATTCACAAGGCTGAAAAATTTGTGATTGCAAACTCCCTGAATTAATTGAAATGTTTAACATGGACAATGACCACACCGCTAAACTATGAATAGATTATCTCTAATAAGCCAGTTGTGAAGAGATTTTGAAAGTATCAAAACTCCATGTTATTGAAACAGGTGGCAATAGTCATGTTCTAAGTACAAAATGATATGTAGCACCACTAAAGGCCAATATTTGAGGTAATCTTATCCTGTAATAATATCCTGTGATATTAGACTCAGTGTTTCTAATATCACCAGATTAAAAGCTGTAAACTGAAAATTAGGATGGGAATAGATTCATGATATTTTCTCTTTGCATTTTTAAATAAAAAACTGGTAAGACACTAATCGAATCATAGTTTGTCACGTTACATAGAAGCAAACCAAGATAGGCATTTGACTGTTTCGCTAAACTGATAAAATGTGGAGGAGCTCAAAAATAGATTTGAATACACGGTGTCCTCTAATTTGCAATTCCTATTTTCCTATTGAACATAAATAATAAAATAGCCTTCGTTCGTGAAAGATACACAATTTTTCTGCAGTTGCATTCTTATTACAGTGACATTTAAGCAAATAATCCCCAGTATGAGGAGCCCATCAGAATAGGATGATTTTCAGTTCCAGCGGCTTGTTAAGCATTGGATCTCAAGTATTGGTTGCAAATTGTCAATGTAATTGGGAGCCATAATTATAATGAATACCTTTAAACTGTATCATTATAGCTTAAACACATGTCAGTCACTACTTTCCGCAGGCAGTAAACCTCATTGCAAAACATGTCTGTCTAAAACACATAGGCATTGACTCATTAAATAAGTTCAAGAAAAATCTTGCTTTTGGTAAGTCTTGCTTTATCCATTAATTAGACAATTCCTGTGCACACAGACCTTACAGAAGGCATTTTCCCTTTCCTCCTGCAGCACAGTTGAATGCAGAATAAAAATATTGGACAAAGGCAAGATAAATTACAGAGTGCACAAAACATGCAACTATCTAGCTGTGCCTTACAGAATACATTTACAGAAGATTATTTTCACTATAACAAACATAGCTAATCATAAGGACATAAATGCTACCTCTGCTATTCATAAGTAGTGCTTTAGCAATAATCTGCATAGGACAAATGTAGCAAGGTGCTGACCTTAAAGGGTATACCACAATTGTAAATAAAAATTAATAGTTGTAATAAGGAAATAAACTAATGCACAACATTAAACGCTGGAAAATATTTAGCTGCAATTGTCCACATTTTAACATGCTTGCCCCTGAGTTTTCACAGACACTCACCTCTTTACCACCCATCGACTCAAACATTTTCTCCAGCTGGACCCTCAGTTGTTGGATGTTGTTCATCAGGATGCAAGGCTGCAAGAAGTTTGATCAATAAATCATTTAGAAGTGCCTAACAGTGTTAACCCAAAGACCACACAGAAATGATTGAGACAAATTATGCATGAGAGATGAAAATGCCATACAATTAGCCTGCTGTTTCCATTTAATTATATAACTGAAATAAATATCCGATACAGGACAACAGTTTAACCAGTTTCCACGACCAGTGGCAGTCTGATACGAGTATTAAATGGTGCCTGTTGAGCATTGAAATCCAGATGAGCGCCTGATTTGGAGAAAGTTAACATTAACAGAAAACTTAATTTGATTTTGTTTTGGCAATACAGCATGGAAATAGGCTCATTGGCCCACCAAGTACCCGCTGATCATCGATCACCAGTTAATCACCACTTAATCATCCACTACCTACACTCTAGGGGCAATTTACACCATCCAGTTAGCCTATAAACCCACATGCCTTTGGGATGTGGGAGGAAACATCCAGAGGAAACCTACACAGTCGCAGGGATAACTTACAGACTCCGCACATACAATACCCGAGGTCAGGATCGAATCTGCGTCCCTGGCACTATGAGGCAGCAGCTGTACCAGTAAAATTTACAAACCAAGTTTTCAAGATAGGGAAATGCTAATCAAAAAAAAATAAATCAATGGGTGAATGCATGAAACTGAATCATGCGACAATTAGTCTGTGCCAAGTTATCTGAACCCCCCCCCCAGAAAATGCTGGAGAGCTCAGCAGGTCAAGCCTGCTCTGTGGTGAGAGAAATAGTTCATGCCACTGGCCTCAGATCTGAATCGTTGCAATGCCAACACAGTACGAGGTTGATTATTCCTCATGAACACCTTCAGTTAGAATTCCAGTGCTCTTTATTATTCACTAAAAATCAGAGCTTGATGACAGTGTCAGATTTTGCAGTTTTCTTTTCCATCCCTTATTGACAATCAGTACGTAGACTGAGATATGATGAACAGTCATAGAGCATAGAAACAGTCCCTTTGGTCCACCATGCCCATGCTGATCACTGTACCATTATATACTAATCCCATTTCCCTTCATTAGGTATGTATCATTATTTGCTTTCAAATGCTGTCTGGATGCTTCTTGATGTAATTGTACCTGACTTTACCACTATCATTGAAAGCAAGTTCCAGATATCAACCACACTTGATGTGAAAATATTGTTTCTCTAATCCCCTGTAAACCTCATTCTTCTCACTTTGAAACTATGCCCTCTTGTTTTAGACCTTCCCCACCCTGTGGAAAAGATTACAGCTATCTATATTTCTCATAAATTCATACACCTCCACCAGGTCACCCCTCCACCTCTTTCCTCCAGGGAAAACAAGCCCACTCTACCCAATCTATCCTCATGACTAAATTCTCCAAACCAAACAACATCCTGGTGAATATGTAGAACAAGCAACTGCAGATGCTGGATAATACACAAAAAGAAACAAGTGCTGGAGTAACTCAGCGGGCCAGGCAGTATCGCTGGAGAACATGGATAGGTGATGTTTTGGGTTGAGACCCCTCTTCAGACTCCCCTCTCTACATTCTTCCTCTAGTGTTACAGCTAGGACATCACACTGTGTCCAAGAGTGACCAAATTTATATGCTATGCCCTGTCCGATGTAGGAAAATATGCCATATGCCTTCTTCATCACACCACTTTCAGGGAACTCCATATAGCTCAAGGCGCAAGTCCCAGTAACATCATAGTGAAGGGTGAGAACATAAGATGTGCATTGAGTGGTTCTGAACCCTAGCGTATCTCAATGGTCTTTGACAGCTTACAAACCCTGGATGTAATTTCACCTGCTGTAAAGATGAAAGTAGTTTTTAGTTGTCTTCAAATGCCTCTGACATTTAAATTATAGGGTCAGAGAGACACAGTATAGGGCACGTTATTGGCCAACTGTGTCTACACCAACCATCAAGCATCCTTGTTGATACTAATCCTACCCTAACCCAATTTATTCCCTCCTGACAAAGTGCCATCGACTGGACATGTTCACCCTTATTTCCCTTCCCACAGATGCTGCCTAAACTGGTGGGTATTTCCAGCATTTTCGGTTTTTGATTTCCAGCATCTGCAGTTTTTTAACACTGATGTTATACTCCCCACATTCTGATCAATCCCCCCTATCAACAGATTCTACCACCTACCAATCTAACCTATTGTTTGTTTTTGTGGTACGCAAGGAAACCAGACCCAGAGGAAACTCACATGGTCACAGCGAAAATATGCAAACTCCACACAGACAGCAGCTCTACCCATTGTCCCTCTGCACCAATCTTTAAAAATCATTTATTTAACAATGAATAAATACAATTAACTTACAACTCGGAAATAAATGAAGATATTAAAGCACTGTGTGACATAATGAAAAAAAAAGGCAATTCCTTTTTCTTTGCCTTCTAACATTCTACCCTAAGTCCCTGCAGAAACTACTGGAGTGTGAGATGCCACACCTGGTTTATCCTGGTGCAAGATCCCAGAGGCAATTTCCCCAATGCCATGGTGGGAATCCCAGCAAAACTACAGACTGCCACAGGTCTACACTTTGTCACAAATGTATTTTACATGAATGCAATTATATTTCCTCTCATGTTAAGCATTTTCAGCCTTCAATCCTCTAACTCAGGTCTTCAGCCTATCCCTCTCATATTTTAACCTCACCATTGAGATAATCTTCAGCCCCTGGTCCTACCCTCCAGAGCTGCCTCCTTAAGCCCTTCATTTCTCCTCTCCCTACAATGTCCTCTCCAAACATCTCCAAAGACTGACTCCGTGGTCCACCATTCTTACCTTTCCCTACTGTGTGTGTTTTTAATGCTTGAAGCATTTTGTCCATCAAAATTCTGTTTAAAGTCCATTATTACTTAAAATTTAACATGAAATGAATCTCGTAATAGACCTTATGGTAATATTTTAAAAAAAGCTTTAATTTGTACTTTCCTGAGGAACTATTTGAAGTTTTTTGAAACAGGAAAATGCATACCATCTTAATTAAAGTTCTTGAAGGTAGCATGAGGTCAGGGCAAACATGCAACTCAGATCGTCTAGGTTTGGTTTGAGGAAGAATCAAGATAATAAAGATGGATACATGTTGTGCATATTTTTAGCACAAATGTTAGTTTCCAAGTGAAAATTGCAACATATTTTCATCTGAAGATCACCCTGATAATGGTTGCTTTATCTACATACCCTAATTAGAACATGTAACTAACTACGCTATACTTCAGAAACAACATGCCATATGTTATGTGGGATTCTGCCAACATCATTAATTCAGATTACACGAGGAGGTTGCTTGAAGATCCTTAAAAAAATCTGTTCTGATACTAATTGTGATGAAATCTGAATACAAAAGGGAACAGAGAGTAAGGAACAGCGGCTGTTGATGATCACAATGTGGCACATCGTACATGTTTGAAATCAACCTAGCACATTAAGATTCCTAACTCTCAAAGTTCTTAAGTTCTAAAGGCTGTTCACTGTAAATGACGCAAGTCTTCAACAAGGCCTTCCTATCACTAAATGCTGCAGAGTAGGACAGAATTTCCTAGACGTGTGGTAACCTCAATGTGGTTGACATTGCATTTGATCTCTGTAATCTACCCAGGTGGGCTTGATGTTGTAATTTAGCACTCTGAGCCTTTAAGATTTCAATAATGCACTACTCTTACTTTATGCAAATAAGTCCAAATATTAATAACTAAAAATGTTATGATTTAAAAATCCCAACCAATATTTTTAAAGTTCTATTACTTATTTCCAATTATCCTGCTGATAAACATTCTACCACCTCCTTCGCACACACTGTCACAAATAATAACGCAAAACTCAAAGATTTAATTTATTAAGGATTCTGTGTTTTTAAGAGCAATTAACTTTACAATCTGTATTTTCTTATAAATAAAAGCCTTAATAGGATGATAACATCTGTGCTAATAATAGTTATCCGATTAATATAAACAGGGATGACATTTAGCGTTATGCCAAACAACATTAAACGGTTGAATCATTCAAATTAACACATTAAATATAATCTTAATTTACAATTGAACCAGAATGATTCTCAGCCTAGTCACAAGTATTGAGCACCATCAACAGCAAACGTATTCGGAGCTGCATTTAGAAACATTCAGAGGAAGCTCATTAGCAGTTGCTAATAAGTCCATTACTAAATAGCCTGACCAAAACTTTCTTCCTGCAGAGGAGTCATTTGACATTCCCACACTACGTTGCTTGTATTTGGTCCAGTTTCAACTACATTAAAGAATAAGAACAAGCTGCCATTGAGCCAGAGTACTACACCAACATTTGAAACCACAGCAAAAGATTCACAGGACATGTTTACCCACCAGCTTCTCCTTGGAACAGTGTGAGCTGAATTCTTTTGCGATAATAGCAGCATATTGGAGGAGAACTTTAGTGATAGTCTGCAATAAAGAAGGAAAGGTTTAACCATCCTGGCTCATACGAGTCACTGAGATTTTTGCCAAGATAATTATTGATCAAATACATCATGGAATCTAGTGCACAAAAAAATAACATTCCTATAATGATTCAGACTGCAATTTGTACTAACTTTTGCAATTAGTGTATATAATCTTGTGATATATTTTATGGCTAGAGAAAATAAATGACAAATTTTCCTCAAATTTGTAATAAACTCTAATCCTTTGTGGATTTTACTGTATTGCAAAGAGTCCAAATGCAGTAGTATTTTAATTGTATTAAATCCAATGTTAAATATCTTGCACTATTGCACTTGGACACTTCACAATACAGTGAAAGCCGCAAAGGATAAAAAGAGTAGGAAGGAACTGCTGATGTTGGGAAAAGAGTAACAACTCCACTTTCCGGTTGACAGAAATAAACAAGTAATCAATATTGAAATCAGTTGACAGTTCTTAACATTCAGGGTTTTTCTGTCCAGAAGTGGTGGACACACGTACCTTAGCAAATCTCCTCAAGAAATGTGCCAGAGCCTCTGGATTAGGACATTCTAACTTTTTGATAATTTCAAAACTTTGATTCAGTTGAGTGAAGACATCCACAACAGAGCAGGAGAACAGAGCATGTTCAGAGGTTTGCTGGAACTGGGTTAGAAAAGCGGACACCGTTCATTATGGTTCAATTCTTAAAATACATTAAACTAAATACATTTCTATCAAAGTTAATTTATAATCTATTTCAACTGATATTTTGTAGCTCATATAGAAACAATAAAATATACAGAAAATGTATTGTAAGGTGATCTACAGAATGTTGACACTTGCCCCATCTTTTTTGTCTCTTTCGAGGGCTCCATTTAGAAACTCCATTGAAACATCTTCATTTTCATCCAGCCAATCAATGGCAAAAGGTTCAAACCACCTTGTAAATAATTAAGTGAATCATTAAAACATTTTCAAGAATTCTGTAGGACACTAATTTGCCATTTTATAATGATTTCAAAAGGCCTATTACAGACTTTTTAATCTATGTAATTATTCTTCATGAGGAGTGAAACCCATTTATATTAAGTGCAAGGTAGTGGAGAACTTGGGAAGTAAGGGTAACATCAATTATGGACAGGTATCATAGGTTAATGGTGCTAATGCACAATACATAGCACCAACAGCAACATGTGAAACAACATAGAATCAGACCTTTTGGTCCACTATGTCCGTGGAACACATTCCCGACATTTATTCCTTGTCAATTTCAGTGCTTGCTCAGATAATTCTCAAATGTCGTGAGTGTGGCTGCCTCCATTACTCCACTGTTAAATATCTTGCACTATTGCATTTGGACACTTGCTCCACCCCTCAATGCAGCGGAGCCGATCGTGGTGTTTGCGATCGTGGATTTAGCTGCAGTTCCCAGAAATACATTAATGCCCAATATGGAGAAATAGTTTTGGATTGAGATGTGTTTTGACCAGCTGGCTGCCTTCCTTCTTCTGCCTGGTGGTCAACCATTCCTTCTGCGACTTTCTTTCCTTCAACTGGTAGGTGACCTCCTCTAAAAATATGTAATCACTTACTTTCAGTTTCATGGATGCATTCAGCTGATGCTCAGGCTCCAAAACCTGGCACGCCAGCCGGTCAATTTGGAGGCACTTCCTGCGGATGTAATCACCCAGACTGCAAACTCTGAATTCCCTCATTCTACACCATTTAAATGATAGGTATAAATGATAGGTTTCACCTAAATGAATTGGTGGAGAAATTGTTGAAAGGATGCAGATGACCCTGATTATGACCAGGATCAGGATAAAACCCTATGGACGTCAGCGCTCCTCATTAAACACTGCCACTTTCAAATAGCCTTCGGGGCATTATTTTGTACTTTATACTATTATTGTATACTAATTTGCCAGTTTGTTATTCTATAATTTAACCTCTATTCTGTGAATTTGAGCTCCATGTTTGTTTTGCTTTCATATCTACAAACCCACAGCTATCTCACAGAGCACATGGTGTTGGCCATCTTAATTCATAGAATCATACAGCAAGAACAGGCCCTTGGGCTAACCGAGTCCCCATAATCTGTCTCACGCAAGGAGAAGCCAAAAGCTGCAGGATAAATCAAATCATCTCAGTGTTTCTCTCTTTGCAGAGCAACACAGTGTCACTTGTATTGCTTAATCAGCAACAAAATCCTTACTTCCAGACTCTCTGACTGGACAAAGAGAAGCACACATAATTTCAACCACTCATGAAATGAATCATAGAAATACAAAGCTTCGAAGCATTTGTATAACACAACACTTTCATTGGAAAGTAGTATAAATAAGATACATCCTACAGCATAAACAGAATTGGGAATCTGGATGTATCCAAGGCTCTAGATCTATGTAGGCTTAAGATTTGCACAAATAGCCACATTTAGAACAAGCATATCTATATATTCACCAGTCCGATTGAAGTTGGGCACACCAGGAGGTAAAAGCTCCAACTCAAAATGGACAATAATGAATCAGAAGCAAAAATCAGATTGGGTTGGTGAAGCACGAGCCGAGTTACACCCTTGCTCCCCAGAATTATTCCCGTCAAATAAATGGAGGCTTATTTAAATGTAATTGCAATTCCAACAATACAAACACATGAGCACCATAATTTGCGTTTTAAAGATAATATTTAAATAATTTAGATTTAAAAACCTAAATGCATCAGACTATCTAAGATTACTTTTCCCTCAGGTAATGTTCTGCATCATAGAAATGAATATAAATGTCATTACTTACAAAGAATATTCCGCCACTGCATCTTTGGAACCTGGAAGATCTTGCACATATTCATTATAAAACCATTTTACTTTGAAGTGCAAATTCATATAATCGGCACTCTTGCATAATCGATGTTTTTCATGTTCTGTTATAAAGCACAGTAATATTATATTGAATGAGAACAGCAGTCATGAAAGGATAATTAATTTTATATTTTAAAGTGTACCATTGGTCGAGCCTAATATTTCTTTTGAATGATACAAAACCATTATTAAACCTACTAAATTATTAACATATTGATAGAGTAGATTACTCTCACCATTTCCCTTTTGTTCCATGCAAATTCCCACTATTATACTTTTGAAATTGATAGCCTGTGCAGTAAGTTTAAGAGTGTAAAGAGTGATAAAATTAAAAATCTGGTGAATAATGTCAGTATGATCACATATTATGACACTTATAACTACCAGGAACTTTGAGTTATGGTCATAATTATAGCCACGGTGGATATGAAATTCACATTTGCCTTTCCCTATTCATGTTAATGCAATGTCATGCCTACTCTCTCAGCCTTTTGCTACAGTACCTGCATAGTTAGGTACAGGGAAACAATATCTAGTATTCTCATAGCTGAGAAAAAGTCATAAAAGTCTTGTGTGTGGCCAAGAAACTATGGGTGGAGGAGGAGCAGGTGTATCTCTGTCTCACCCATAAGAGCTGTTTAGGTCTCAGGATGGTGGTGAAGGAGCACTGCAGGGATTATTGCTGCAAAACAAGTTGCCTGAGAATGTAGTTGGCTGCTTAGCAAGTTTGAGGATGACACCATAATTGGTCCTACAGCCAGACAGTGAAGATGTCTGAGATGACAACAAGATTTGGATCAACTGGTAAAGTAGGCCAAGGAATGGCAGGTGGAATATAACTCAGACAAGTGAGAAGTATTGCATTCATCTCTTTTCAGCCTCGGCCACTACCTCCCCCCTTCTGTCTGGCTGCATCTGCCCATTTTGTGTTCTTATCCGCTTCCATCCACCAAATAACAGCTTCTGTCTCAGAACTCCCTCCCCCCTCCTTCCAACTTGGCTCCATCTGCCCATCTTCCCCCACCTCACCTGGTTCCATATCACTTCCTGTCTCATCCCTCCCCCACACCTCTTTCCAGTGGTTGTCTCCCCTCTACATTCTCAAACCCTAAACATCTATGTTACTGAGTTCCTCCAATAGTTTTCCTTTTAGTTCCAGATTCCTGTGTCTCCAGTCTCTCATATCATTAGGATGTTGCCTGGATTGTAGGAATTCAGCTATGGAGACTAGTTAGGCTGGGTTTGTTTTCCCTGGAGCGAAGGAAGTTGAGGATGACTGATAGAGGTATATAAAATGAGGGTAGATATTCAGAATCTTTTTTCCCATGACTGAGGTATCACAAAACATGAGGGAATCGATTTGAAGTCAGCGGAATAAGTTTTAAAGGGGATGTGAGGGGAATTTTTTTTTACACAGAGATCTGGAATTGAAGTTGGGCACACCAGGAGGTAAAAGCTCCAACTCTGAGATGACTAGGTGGAGGAATCAGATGCAATCACTGTTGAAAATACACATAGACAGGCACTTAAATAGGCAAGGTATGGAAGAATGTGTGCTTAATCCAGGCAAATGTGATTTGTGTAGAAGAGCAAAAATGTTGGCATATACATGGTGGACCAAAGGCCTATTTGTATGCTGTACAACTCTCTGAGATGATCAATCAGGAACAAAGGGAAAAGCAGAGTTTGTAAGGAGGAGAGAGATTACTGAAAGGTAATGATTGTCTGATTGGGAAAACGTCAGATGAATTTTTGCAAGTTTAATAAGTAAGGTTATTATTTTGGTTCAGTGCATTTGGAATCTACGATGTACCTGATGACCAAGCAGAAACATATTTTCCGTCCTACCTAGCAGATCAATAATGTTGCAACTAAACCGAGGCCTGTGTAATGGTTTATTTCGGGGAATGTATAGATTGAAAAAATTCATGAAGGTTGTAAAATTCAATCAAACTTTTGTTCAATAAGGTCGCTAAGTTCCTATAATACAGCACAACCCTCGAAATACAGTGTAACAAAATGGTCTGGGGATGAAACATCTTGCTTTGACATGTTCAGCTACTGGCACTAGCAGTGTGTTGGGGATTCTGATGGGAATAAGATATTCTTCTCTTTACTTGCAAAGCCTTCAGGGAATTTTGTGTGAACCCTGTACACATTTTTTTGTCTCTATTGCCCCCAAAAGACTTCATATGAGCTTCCCAGCAAACAGTGCACCCACCACAAACAGCTACAGGCAGCAGGAGAAGACATAAGGCTGGTCCCAGGTTCCTTCCCCTCAGGAGGAATCATTAGTGTGACTGCATGCCCATCAAATTTTAAATTAGGCACCTCTAATGAAAAGATTCTGCGCCTCGAGCTAATGTCATTCTGTGAGCAACAAACACCCGCTGTAAGTCTTCCAAAACCATTTTGCCGATCTCTCAAATCTGTGCACAAGGTTGCCATCTGTAACCACACAGCCTTTTGATCGACATCATTTAGAGCATTAATTACCAATAAAAATATCTTGAAGGAAATGAAAAATGCCATCTTGTCATAAGTTTGATTGAACTTTACAACCTTCAAGAATTTTTCAAATCTATGCCTTTACTAAAATAAATCATCAGTCAGGCCTCGAATTTTTTGTTGGAACTTTATGGATCTGCTTGGTAGAAGGACAAAATATTTTTCTTGGTCATCAGGTACATTATAGTTGCCAAATGCACTTAACCAAAATAGATCAGCTTACCTCTTAAAGTTGTAAAATTAATCTGATATTTTCCAGATCCATCTTACACTGAGAAATTGATTCAGGCTATTTTCAGTATGCTGTAATGAGAATTTAGCATTTTTCACAAAATTCATTATTATTATTTCAAACTGAAATTAGAATTAATTTAGATGAAATTACATTAATAAAAATGTCTTTCTAAAACAGCTGTCACTATCAAAAGGCTTCAATTAAAACTTTTGAAATTTTAATAGCTGCACAAATCAGGGGAATATTGCTGTGATTTCTGTTAATGTATCTATTGCTTCCACCACTTCTATTCCTTCACAGCATTTTGGCAATGCTGGTGTCTGACCTAAAGATTAAAACTAAAGATTGGATCTGCTTGGACATAATTGATTTTGACTATTCCAGGTTAAATTCAGGACACATACGAGTTACCGGTATAGTGTTTATATTTTCATAATAAAAGATAAAAAAGATCACATACTTATGCTTTCCTACAACTGTAGAATGTACCCCTCCCATTGCAAGAACTGGTATTTTACTGTATTTGAGAGGCATGGATTGTTTATGTGTTAAGCCAATGTCTTCTTATATTTGCACATATCTGATTGCAGATTATTTGCTTATGATAATATCAGGTCTTCTAACAACAGAGAATGGAACACCATTTTTGTAAAGAACGTATACCAGTAAGTTTTGACTATTTCATCTAGACAGTGGGGCATTCCCATAGGAATCAATTCCAACATAATTATTTTGTTAAGATTTCGCAATTCTAGGGCTCATAAGAATGTATCAGAAATATGGGGAATACAAAACAGAGTGAATGCAGAGTCTTTTACCCAGGGTAGGGGAATGAACAAAATCAGAGGACATAGGCATAAGGTGAGAGGGGCAAAGTTTAATACCAACCTGAGGGGCAACTTTTTCACTCAGAGGGTGGTGAACATATGGAACAAGCTGTCAGCATAGGTAGTTGAGGCAGATACTATAACAGCATTGGACAGGTACATGGACAGGAAGGGTATAGAGGAATATGGGCCTAATGCGGGCAAATGGGACCAGTTTAGATGGGGCATCTTGGTCGGCATGTTCGGGCTAGGTCAAAGGGCTTGGTTCCATGCTGTATGACTGTGACTAAATAAGTCAGTGTGTTACTTTTGAGTGCTATTGTTATATTTCAACTAAAATATTATATATCTTACACATTTTCTGCTCATGCAATTCTAGAAGTGAAAGTTAAGCCGAAGTGCAACAAAACTTTACATACTAATAAAATCTACTATTATCACAATCCTATTGAAGACATTAATCTACTTAAAGTACATATTATGGCAATTTGGGTGCTTCAGGGTTTAGTGCCTTGTATCTCGTGCATTATTTTATCCCTGCCAATAAGACGTAATAAGATCTGTTTCCTCTCCAGTCCTTGTAGAAAATATTCCACAAAATCAATTTCTAAATTAGATAAATACGATCAATTTTATGAAATAACATTGCGCCAATGCTTTTTTCATCACATTACAGTACAATAGATTTTCTGAGATAATAGCTCACAGCATTTTAATGTAACTCTATCCCCTCAATTAAACTTAAATATTGGAGTACAAACTGTGATGCATGAATTTATTTGACTCTGCCCACAGCACTTGAAAACCCGCGAATTGAGATGCTGAGATTCTGTACAATTTACCTTGTGGAGCTATTAAATGCCACGTGTCATCTGGTCTATCAACAATAATGTAAAAGTTGACATTACAGTATTTCCATTAATGTGTAGTATTTATATATTTGGCGATAACAATCTTCACTCTCAAAACTGATCTTCAAATTTATTTTTCATTTGGTAAATAGAAATATTTTGCAATAAAATTATAAAATTAAAAGGCTAACTGATTGAAATCTAACTACTCAGAAGCAAATCCAAAAAATGTAAAAACTCAGTAAGTCAGGCAGCATCTGTGGAAGGAGAAACAGACAACATTACAGGCTTGCAATCCTTCCTCAGAACTGGGAAAGTTAGTTTTCCAGAGGAAAGAAGATGGGAGAGGAATGTGGAGGACAAAGGGAATGTCTATGATAGGATGATTTGAAAAGGATTAATGGGTACAATTATCAGTACTTTAAGATTCTAGGCCTGTGTGAGGCATTGTTAATGGTAAAGCGGTGAGCTTTGCTCTGAGGCTAGCTTTATGCATGCAGGATATGAAACAAAAACAGAACATGGAAAATGTTGGAAACATTAAACAAGTCAGTCAGCATCTGTGGAATGAGCAACAGTTAACGTTTCAGATGAAGAGTCCTTAATCAAAACTGAGAAAGAGATAAATGTTAATCTTGGGTGGCAGTGAATGTAGTTGAAGACAAGGGAAGTGCTCTGAAAGATTTAACGCAGTAGGACATTCTGCAATAATCCGTATCAGAGCTGGACATCCCCAGGAAATCTGCAGCAATGTCCGGTGGCTCACTAGATTGGCCTCCAGCATAACAGTCAGTCTTTGTGTCTGCTGTGACTTCAGGTTAGTCCTACCAGGGCTCTGTAGTGACATGTTCACTCAAAGGCAAACTCACCTCTCCAATCCAGTTCCTCTGCCTATGTTTGTAATGTGACGTGTAGCTACATTGGCTGAGAGGAATTCAAATGCAACAACACTAATTGGGCCATTTATTGCTAAGTTTTATGACAACATTATTGACCACAATTAGGTCACTTAACTTCCAACACAATTTATGCCTTGAATTGCAACAAATTTGTCAATGGTTACCTTCTTCTTGATTGTTTAAAACTCAATATTTAGGAAATGGTATCACGATAGACAACACTTCCATCTGATCTGTGGGGGCTTTGGAGAGGGTGCAGAAGAGCATTGTGGTGGCCTGACTGAAACATTGTTTTGAAAATTAATTGTAAACAGTTAATTTTCCTGAGTAGCCTTATCTAATACTTATTTTGCTAGAGACCCATATATTTAGGAATAGTCATCACAAAGGGTTCAAGTTGATATTGTATTAAGATTTAATTTACAATGACCAAAAGAGACAACACAGATTTAGATTTGATAACTCTTATGATATACAGAGCACCTGAAGCAAAGTGAAACATGGATCATTGTGCGACAGAGTGCCATCACTGGCATTCTCCAGCATCTTCGGACTCCAATCAGACAGGCAGGATCACTTGCTGCAGCTGCTCAACTCACTTCCTCAACATTAACTGAATTAGAATTTTGCTTTTAGTTTACTGTAAGGAAGTTTTGCTCTCTGGATGGTAGTGGAGGCAGTTGCTCTCACAACAGTTAATGGATGGTCATAGGCTGTAGGGCCTGTTTCAGTGCTCATTTCCACCTTTGAATATGTGTTGCTTCGAAAAGATCAGAGATTGGCGAGAGATGGAGTTTCAAAGAGTGTAGGGTGTGGAATGTGGCCTGGGTTAGAGCGCCAGGCAACACAAGTGGGTGGAGGGGTGGGAATGGACGGGGAGGCTGAGACGTGCGGGAGAGAAGTTGTTGGCAACAAGTAAGTGGCGAAGGATTGGGATCTAGGACTATTGAAAGATTGGATATTTATGCCTTGGGAACCTGGACCTGCATTGTGGGTGCAGAGGTTGGTAAGGCAGGAAAATATGTCAGGATCCACCTCACAGCTTTCTCAATCCACCATTAAAACCAATAATGGCTGTTCCTTGGAGTTCTGGAGGGGTGCAGGAGGCAGCACCTTAAAGAATTGACATTGAATTATGGTAATGATCAGAAACAACTGATTATGGACCACTGAGAACAATATATTGATATTGAGATGGTTCTTGGAAATTGGCTATTTCAGACTATCCACTTATAGTATTTGTTAGTAGTGACTGACTATTATGTGCTTCATATTATCAAGAGCCTGCTTATGCTAGTTAGAATGAGTAGCAGCTCGGGGATGTGATGACTGCGGATCCGTGCTGTATGTAGATTTAATAAATGTGTCGTATCTTGATGTGTGTTTGAGTCGACTCATTACGGTTCTGTTCTACTTCAAACATTGTCAGGTTTTGACAAAGTTAATAAAATAAAATCTTGAGTATTTCTCATCCATCGGAAAGTGCTGGAGTTAAATAAATAGCTGCTAAACCAATTACCCTTTTCAATATATTTGAACCAGAAGTAACCTTTAGATCCACATTAATTAAAGATAACCATTGTAGATCTTATAATGCAAAGATGAAAGGTTGACATTGTTTAGTAACTAATGCATTTTGCAGATCCCCTTTAGCGCGAGCAATTTTATTTTGATAAATTAATCTCTCTCCCTCGCATACATTGTACTGGTTTTCAGATGTGGATTGAACTACTCAGTAGGTTGTATTCAACACCCTGACCACACATCAGCTAATAATATTTGGAATGTACATGATTCTGGTAAAAAATTAACAGAACCGTGTTAGCCTACCCTCCATCAGTGTGAAGTCTCAAAATGGAAGATTATATTGAGTACAAACATATGTGGGACCAGCAATTCACTTGTGCCAGTGGAGAGCTTTCAATGGTCATTACACAGTGATTAGTGCATCAATGATTATTTTGGGCAGCAGTCTGCTACTGCAAACTCAGCTGCACCTGGGACAAGACATCACGGACCTTTGTGCACTGACATATCTTTGAGGAGCAGGTAAGCCTGCAGGGGCAGGAGGAGAAGGGTTGCAGAAGTAGAGGATAAATGATTGGCGGAGATACAGTTGTAGGGCAAATGGGAAGTTGGAATATTACATTAGAATTGGGAGGAATGGGGAGTGTTTGCCAAAGGAGAGGGAGCAATTAAATAATGCAGAGTGTTTATCAGCCATGTGCCATGATTTACATGGCAAACTGAAACAATGTGATTAAAATATGGTTGTTCAAAGTCTGTCCAACAACAACTCAATTAGACCAATATGACATAATTTCCTGAGAAATGACCAGGGAATGACATTGTTCTATTTGTGTCTCATACAGAAATTGTGTCATTGGTGCAAATATATTTCACGAGTGGATGTGTGCAAACAAATTTCCTGAGTCATGCTATTTAACCAAGAAATAGTCAGAATAGCATCCACATTCTTCTTCAGGAGTAACTGCTTCACCTTCACATAGCATGGAGGTAAAACAGAACCATGCACAGGATTTTCTTGTCCAGAATGTTTTACTTATCCTCAATGAATTGATCGTTTAATAAATATGCATTCATTAATATTTATTCATCAATCATAATTTGTATTGCAGTTGTTCAGTAATGTTCAAATATACAGATCTTTCACTGTTTGTGACATTAATTAAATAACATAAACTGCACTGGTTATAGAGACCTGCACTAAAAATTGCTGTGGGTAAAATAAATAGAAGACTGAATAAACTGCCTCCAGAAGGTGACACCATAACAATTGGTATAATTGGAAGATCTTTGTCTATTATGTTGCTGCAGCATCCAGTCTTTAAATATATTTTTGCCTTTGTTCTCACGCTTCAGGTGATTCCAAACCTCTGTTCCCTCTTTATCTCTCCATTCAACTGTGTTTTTCCTCATTCCATTAACCCATTTGGTGACAATTGCCACCCATTCATAGCAGCATGCTGAGCTCTAGCTGTCCTGCAATATCTCTCCAGTGTTGGGACATCCCTGATCAACCTGCACACTCAGTCCAGATTCCAGTTACCCCACTTTTCCTCATCACCATGCCCATGCTCTCCAACTCCCACCTTCCAAGATGCCAGGAATGTCCCAATTCCCCTGAGAGGTCTCATTAAATTATGGAAATGGGTGCTGTGTAGAACTAGCACAGAAGGGGAGATGTGGCTTGGGGAAGATGAATAATGGCAGTACTGAATGGAAGAGGAGGGTTGAACGGCCGGGTGACTCAGATGCAGCTATTTAGTTTTGCTTAATTAAAAGATACAGCATGGAAACAGGCCCATCAGTCCACCGAGTCTATGCCGACCACTGATCACCCATACACCAGTTCTATGTTATCCCACCTTCTATTCCCTACACACTAGGGCAATTTACAGAAGCCAATTCACCTACAAACCTGCACGAATATGTGATGTGGGAGAAAACCGGAGCACTCAGAGAAAATCCGCACGGTCACAAGGAGAACATACAAACTCCACAGAGACAGCATCCGTGGTCAAGATTGAACCCTGGCCTCTTGTGCTGTAAGGCCGCAGCTCTACCGTTGGGCCACTGTGCCACCCCTTGTTCTGGCATGTATAATAAGGCAATGGACAATGTCATGCTACTGGGGGATTGTGTGCTCTGAGCTTTAAAGTGGTGCAATTTGGGGCAGTCTGAGTACTGAATTAGTTGCCTGTGGATCTGAGGCTACAACTAACCATGAGGTGTGAGGACTAAGGCAGTGGCAGTTCACACAACCATGTGCAACCCTTCCCGCAAAGGTTATTGTTTAATACCTGAGCCTACGTTGCAGTTCCATCTGATGCCAGTTAACAAAACAAAATCTGCTCCTTTTTCCCAGGGGCTGGTGATGTGTGCGCAGTATGGAATCTCCAACCTGTCTGTCCAGCATGGATTCAGGAAAAACATGTCACTTGCTCAGAAATATGGGATAGAGCATTGAGCATTTAGTTATTTTAAAGATGTTGATATCACATTGCCACTGGAAATATGGAATTAAAGTCAGCCCTTTGGCCTTGTCAGACAGCAAGAGAGAGAAATCATTGATTAGTAAGGGTGTCAAAGGTTATGGGGAGAAGGCAGGAGAATGGAGTTTAGTGGGAAAAACAGATCGGCCACGATCGTATGGCGGAGTAGACACGACGGGCCGAATGGCCTAATTCTGTTCCTATGTCATGGTCTAAATAGCAAATGAAGTCAGAGAATAGAACACAGGGATACTTAACGCCTGTAGGCAGCCACCAGAGAGGCGGACATTTATTTTATGAGTGAGTAGGGAAGAACCAACATAGTATCTACAATAACTCAAAATTCCTGGCTATATATAAACTGGGACATAAATTCACCTTGAAGAATACTGCAGAAATGATTGAATAATAAATGAAATAGTATAGCTTTATGTTGAGGATTTCAGACACAAAATGCTATTTTATAATATTCTTAGCATTTATACCAGTATTTTTTAAAATCTGTCAATTTGGAGACCAGGTCTCCATCATCAAGGAAATCTTTTCAATAACTGTGCTGTGAAATCTACAGGTCTCCATCCACTACATTGGCACTGAAATTATGCAGGAATAAAGAAGACAAATGTCTCCTCAGGTATAAAAGAGCAATTCATAATTGGGAACAGAGAGATCCAATTAGCCGATCATTCAATTTGATATTATTAAGGTCATTGAATAAATGCTGCACATTATACCCTGAAAGAATGCCATAAAATACTTTCATTTCATTGATGTGATGCCTCCATTCACCTCAAATTGTAGATGATAATGTGGGTGTGCTTCAGTATTTAGACAAGATGATCATTTATATTAATTACCTTCAAGAGCGTACTTCATGTCCTGGGTAAATAGCTGCCACATAACCTCGGCACTTAGTTTTCCCATGTGAAGTTCTTGGGGGAATCTGAAATTCAGGTAAGTCAAATAAACATTTAACTTAAATAGGAAACATACTTTTAAAATAATAGATTACATATAAAATCAACTTAGCATGAAGGGATACTGTTGAACAGGGACCTGAGAGTCCAAATCCATGATTCCTTGAAAGTGGCAACACAGGACGGTGAAAAATGCATATGGCCTTTATAGATTAGGAGTTAGTATATAGAAGTTATATTGCAACGTTACAAAACACTGATTAGACCATGTGGAGTATTACAAACAGTTCTGCTCACCACATTATAGGAAGGATGCGATTGCACTGCAGTGAATGCAGACGAGATTCACCAGGATATTGCTTGGATTGGACGACGTTAGTTATGGGTTTGTTTTCCCTAGAGCAAAGGATGCTGAGGGGTGACCTGACAGAAGTATACACAATGAGAAGCATAGATAGTCAAAATATTTTTCTCATGTTAGGGAGTGGGGGGGTCAAAAACAAAAAAGCATAAGTTTAAAATGAGAGGAAGGAGATAAAAGGGGATCAGAGGGGTATTTTTTTAAACACGCAGAGTATCTGATCAGCAAAACACAGCCAGAGGAAAAATATTATCATGTATAATCATTTAAAAGGCATTTAGCATACATTTGAATCGGCAAGGCATGGAGGGATATGGTCCTAATCTGGGCAAATGGGATTATGGGAGTAACGGTCGACATGTACGTGGTCCATTTCTGTTCTGTACAACTCCATGACTCTGTGATCTGTTCACATTTTGTAAGGGAAAATAATTATGAATTTCATAGTTGATTTGTCCTCAGGTGTTTCTGCTTGTTTTATCCAGCAGTATCAATATTTATTTACAATTCCTAGTAATAGAAATTTGTTTAGTGTAGTACAAGCTAACTTCATTCATAACCAAAACCAAGAAAGCTATAATTGAAATCTAAAACAATAAAGGCCACACGCTCACCACTGGCCCATGCTGTTCATTTCATGGACTTTCTCAATGCTCCTTCCACTTCCTAACTTATCCACTTTAGGTTAATTTGCATGTAAGGGCTCTTACTTTGACATGCACAAGTTTATAAACACAATGCATTGGGTTGTATAAAGTTGACTGATGTGTCTTTCAGATAAAATGTGAACAATTATGCAATATAACCTTGCTAAGAAACACTGTAAAATTACAATAGCACAACACATATGTGAGATGGAACTACAGATGCTGATTGAAGATAGACACAAAATGCTGGAGTAACTCAGCAGGTCAGGCAGCATCTCTGGAGAAAAGGAAGAGGTGACGTTTTGGGTTGTGACCCTTCATCCGACTAAGAGTCAGGGAGGGGGACATCACATAGCACAACACATCTGGGGGACAGTGGCTGTGGCACAGATCATTTTAAAAAGTCATTATAAAATGACAGCAACTTTTGGCTTCAGGTTCAAAGCAATTACTGTAAACAAAATACTTACAACTAATTATTCATATTAATAGAATATTGCTTAATGCAGTACAAATAAACTTCATTCACAATTTGCAAGTGCAAACAACAACTGCTAAAACTGTGATTTATGTTTCACAGGACAAGACAATGTAGAAATGAGCCGAAGGTAAAGTGGCATCAGTAGGCTGTCATGTCCCTGAGCCTTGTCCAACTGTCCTTCAGCAACCACGTTCTCTATCTCTTCCAATTTTCCATGCAATTCTCAAACTCTTTGATTCTCCTCGTGTCTCTCAACCTCAGTTGATAATGATCTTGAATATAATTCGCAACCGAGTTTCCACTGTCTTCTGGAGCAGACAATTTTAAAGATTTAAAAACAATGGGTAAATAAATTTATAGACAATACACAATAGGTGCAGGAGTAGGCTATTCGGCCCTTCGAGAGAGACTGGTTCAAACTGTTCCAGAAGGTTGCAGGAAAGTAATTTCATGTTGACATGTCCAATCTTTAATAGAAAGTACTGTGTTCAACTTTAAAAGCAAATCGTATTTGAGAAATCAGAATAAATATTAACTGTTAGTGGAGGACACCAGAGACTGCATCCTCCCCTCCATGAAGTTTTGATTTGTACGGCTTGTCATATACCTTCGCAGCCAGACTGCTGAAGCAGGGATGTAACAGTCCCAGGCCACTCATTTGCCTTGCTCATCATCTGAAATATTGCAAGATTGGATTGGCTTCTGAGCAAGGCAAGGCTCCCAGATACCTTAGCCACATGGATCTGCAGCCCACTAACATTTTGATTGATTGATCCGATTCAATTCATAATGGGACCTACTGGGGATATATCTGCTACAGAAAGCTGAGACCCTTTCTGAACTGTTACAGGTAAACTTACAAAACAGACCCACAGAATGTCTAACGTTTGCCAGTGCTAGTGTGTTACCTGGGTATGACAGGAAGGGAAGTGTGTGTGTGTGTGTGTGTGTGTGTGTGTGTGTGTGTGTGTGGAGTGGGTAGGTTCCCTCAGTCCCCAGCCTCCAAAATCTGGACATAAATTATCTAGGCTTAAGCAGCTGGATAACTGCAGCCACATTAATGAGTCAACGGTGGATGCGATCTCGCTGGCCCTCCACTCCGCACTGGACCACTTGGACAACAAAAACTCATATGTCAGGCTGTTATTCATTGATTACAGCTCGGCATTTAACACAATCATCCCCTCCAAACTGGTTACCAAACTCGCAGAACTGGGTCTCTGCGCATCCCTCTGCAACTGGATCCTCGACTTCCTCGTCCACAGACCACAGTCTGTTCGTATTGGTGGAAATGTGTCAGCCTCAATAACAATCAGCACGGGAGCACCTCAAGGCTGCGTGCTCAGCCCCCTGCTGTACTCACTCTATACCCATGACTGCGTAGCGAACCACAGTGCGAACTCCATCATCAAGTTCGCTGACGACACCACTATTGTGGGGGGTATCACTGATGGGGATGAGTCAGAGTACAGAAGAGAGATCGAGCAACTGTCCATATGGTGCCAGCGCAATAACCTGGCCCTCAACACTAGCAAAACCAAGGAACTGATTGTGGACTTTGGAAGGAGTAGGAGGGGGACCCACAGCCCCATTTATATCAACGGGTCGATGGTTGAAAGGGTCAAGAACCTCAAATTCCTGGGCATGCACATCTCTGAAGATCTTTCCTGGTCCGAGAACACTAACGCAATTATCAAAAAAGCTCATCAGCGCCTCTACTTCCTGAGAAGATTACGGAGTCGGACTGTCAAGGAAGACTCTCTCTAACTTCTACAGGTGCACAGTCGAGAGCATGCTGACCGGTTGCATCGTGGCTTGGTTCGGCAATTTGAGCGCCCTGGAGAGGAAAAGACTACAAAAACTAGTAAACACTGCCCAGTCCATCATCGGCTCTGACCTTCCTTCCATCGAGGGGATTTATCGCAGTCGCTGCCTCAAAAAGGCTGGCAGTATCATCAAAGACCCACACCATCCTGGCCACACACTCATCTCCCTGCTACCTTCAGGTAGAAGGTACAGGAGCCTGAAGACTGCAACAACCAGGTTCAGGAATAGCTACTTCCCCTCAGCCATCAGGCTATTAAACCTGGCTCGGACAAAACTCTGATTATTAGCAACCACTTTCTGTTATTTGCACTACCAGTTTATTTATTCATGTGTGTATATATTTATATCATGGTATATGGACACATTTATCTGTTTTGTAGTAAATGCCTACTATTTTCTGTGTGCTTAAGCAAAGCAAGAATTTCATTGTCCTATACAGGGACACATGACAATAAACTCACTTGAACTTGAACTTGTTAGCATGCAGATTGGATCGCAGCTGGAAATGTGCAGGGTGATCATATCATGGTGTTGTTCAGCATGCAATGCAGATGTAACATCAACATTGCCAATTTGGTTTGCTATGCTCTGGCAAGCATAACCTCTCTCAATGTCACTGTGAGGGGCAGGACGCATGTTCTGCAAGAGGAAGGACTCCAACTCACCAGCAATAATGTGAAAAGATTCATAACTATTTACAGAACGTAATGATTAAGGATAGGGGACAAAACATCTTCCATAATAATTATCATTGCTGGTGCCCCACAAGGTTGTGTTCTGAGCCACCTACTAAAATCCCTAAACACACATGACTGTCAGCCAAATTCTATTCCAAACTCCACTTACAAATTTGCAGATGACACCACAGAAGTGGGCCGGATCTCAAACAATGACAAGACGCAATACAGGAAGACTTGGATCTTGAGAGCTTGGTTACAAAGTGTCAAGACAACTTCCTATCCCTCAATATCAGCAAGACAAAGGGGCTGGTCAGTGGCTTCAGGAGGGTTGGAGCACATGCGTCAGGCAACATCAATGGTGCTGAAGTAGAGATGGCCGAGACCTTCAAGTTCCTAGTATCCTCTGAAGACTGAGGAAATTTAATATATGTTCAATGACTTTTACCAACTTTTTAGATACACCACAGAAAGCATCTTATCAGGATGCAACACAACTTGTTTTGCAACTGCTTTGCCTAGGTATGTTGCAAAGCCTACCTGAAGCGTGTTTGAAAATCTGCCGTTGCGGGTGTGCGCGATTTTGGCGCCGTTTAGAGGGGGCGGGTTTAAAACGCGATTTTCTCTAAGCTGTTCAAATCGAAGATGTTCAGCCTAGTTAATTATTAACGAAAAATCGCTGGAAGACTCCGTCGCAAAAGCTATTATTAGGTTTAAAGGCCTCGTATAATAGTTATAGTAGTTTAAAAATCAATCTCTAAACCCGCGAACACCAGCAACCGCAGGGTCTCATAAAGCAAATAGCAGAAGGTAGGTTGTATATTTTTACATTAAAAAGGGCTTCTAAAGATCCCTTTATACAAAGTTTAATATTGCGAGTAGCTCAATTTGGGCCCATTATATCGCGCAGTATTTTTCTGGGCATTTGGGGCACAAATCTACCGCAATGTGAACGTTCTAAACCAGCGCGTTCCACAGGGACCCACTGGAAAGCTGATTTAAATGGGCATTTATTTACAGCAATTGAACACTGAATTCCTTCCATTTGGTCTATAAATTAATGTAAATGAGATTTAAAAATCATGTTTTATTGTGAATTATTTGTGAATATTATTTGGACATTTAGGCTATTTAAAAATGTTAATCGTTTATTAAGAAATGGATAGATGTTTAGATCTAGTAATTGAAGTCTGAAATTAGCTACAATTAGGTAACTAACTAATTATATGCTTTAATTTCAGGTCATCCAAGTAAGATTATTTTATATTTGTTTCAGAATGCTTCAATCTATGATAACTGAAAATTTCATTCAGTTCTCTTAATTTTTAAGAAAGTTATGGGCTTTTGACTGTTCACGATCACAACTTTTTTGTTATGTCCATAGAAAATCAATAGGGAACAAGATGCTCATTTCCGAGTATGAAAATGGCCATAACTTTTTAAATACTTGAGATATGAAAGTGAATTAGGTGTCAAATTAAACTTATTTTTATGCTTTATCTGATGGGATAAATTACAGACTTGATTTTTAAAATCTCAAAATTTTGTAACATTGCTACTTTGCCCAAGACCATGAGAAATTGCAGACAGTTATGGATGCAGCCCAGCCCATCACAAGACCAGACGCCTTCCCCTCCCCCACCCTCCCCACTCCCGATCAACTCATTGACGGATGATGCAGGAAAGCACCCAACATAATCAAGGACCACTTACCCCACGGTCACTCCCTCTTCTCTCCCGTTGGCCAGGAACAGCTTTTTCCCCCCGATGTTCTCAGACCACTGAATAGACCTCTCATGAATTCACCAAACGTTGACCAGATCTCTAGATTGGGAGCTTTAGTATTTTTTTTGGATCTAATTTTTCTCTGTAGCAGTAACACCATATTCTGCACTCTGTTTCCTTTCTCTTTGCTCTACCTGTTGTATTTTTGTCTGATTAGTTTATAATCACGTATGGTAACATTTTCCGTGTTGGCACACTTTTTCGCTGAATCTCAGGACTTTTGAGAATAATACATTTGGTAATTGCATTGAATCCATAATCTTCTGCCAGTTTCACATATTTCACGTTACATGGGTTGTGAGGCAAGTGCTGAAGGACCTTTTGTTAACTTAAAGGCTTCTGCACAAATAGCTGCGAGGCATGGGTTTATTGAGCATGGAAGCATGACCAAGAGATTGAGAAGCTAGCGGAAGAACGAGAGACACTTTCTGCCCTGGGTGGTTTGGAGAACTACTGTTTCAGTAGAATATCAGTAAGGAAACAAGCAAGACTACTACAGTTCAGGAAGATAAATCAGTCAATCGCAACTCACGCAGGGTCTCAATGTAAAACATCAACTATTCCCTCCCTCCCCCACCCCTCTCACCAAGATGCTGCTCAATCCGCTGGGTTCCAACAACAGATTGCTTTTTGCTCCAGATTTCAGCATCCGTAATCTCTTGTGTCAACAAAGCCAATCAAATGCGTCATGAAGGGCTAGGAGGAATTACTCCCCACAGCTAGTTTATGACCATTGGGAGCAAACTCGTGCAGGTAGTCTGGCAGCCGTCATGGCATCCTGAATCTTCAGCTGTTTGTTGTGCCAAGAGCATTTGTACCCGTGTGGAAAACCACAGAGGGGATCATAGGAAGCTGTGTTATCCACAGCTGACCCTGCTGATTATTCCAGTGTGAAACCAACTCATGAATGAGCAGCAGGGAACTGTAAACTTTACCGCCGTAGACAATGGAACAAATCAACCCTTTCTTTCTGTTAGGCTGCGCATGAGGAATCATCAGTATACAGTACCAGTAACTAAAGACACATTTCTTGTTGACCACAATTCCCAATGTGTCCAATGCAAAATAAATGAAGAGTTCAAACCAAATGAATAAGCCAAAAATTTGTTGCACAAAAAATAATCAAATTGCTTTTGTGCATTTTTTTAGTATGCTGTATCTGTCCAACGCTTCCCTTGACTCCACCATTATGACTGGATAGATAGTCAGTCTTTTTCTGTGGGCAGGAGAGTCTCGAATTTGAGGGCAGAGTTTAAGGTGTGAGTGGAGAAAGTTAAATGCAACCTGAGGGATTAGCTTTTCCACACAGAGTATGGTGGTTTATCTGGACTGAGTTGTCAGAGGAAGTGGAAGGGGCAGATACAATTATGTTTAAAAGGCATTTGGACAGGTATATGGATAGAAAAGGCCTAATTCATGCAAAGGACACAGACCTTATTCATGCAAAGGGTCTCAGCATCTCAGGCACCATGGATGATGTGGGCCGAATGGGTACATTTCTCTGCTGTACGCTTTAAAACATGTTTTCTAGCCAGAACTGTGTGAATTAACTGATTAGACCTTATGGAAATTCAATGACCATGGGAATTACTCATGATGAATAACAGGATCAGAGGATGCAACAGACTAGACATTGGTAAGACTGCTTCTTGTACAGCACTTTACTCATTACAGAATGTTTTAGTTAGCTGTCCAACAAACGTTGCAGTAAATTCACCACTGCAAGATCAGGTAGCAATGGAGTGAACTCGAAGCCATTATAGATCACCCACTGTCTTCTAAGGGATTGTCACTTTTAAAATGACTTTTCATCAGTATAAACCTGTACGTAAGATGAGTTTGATGAAACTTTGCATTCACCAAGCAGGTTCACCAGTCAGGACGAGGAAGTGCGCAGATCTATACTACACTGGATTCATAGATCTGTGCTATCTCCAAGTGAAACATTTGCTGAATGCTTAGCTTTGTAAAAGTAATCGACTACTTTTGTAATAAGAAGTTATCAGCTGCTCTTTGCAGTGCAGCAACTATCTGATTAGAGATAAAACAAAAGGCAGGAAATGCTGGGAGTAAAAAGGTCAAAAACTGCCTGCAGAGCGAGAGAAAAACAGAGTTAACACTTCGGTCTGATAACGTTTCATCTGAAGAGTGAATGTAGTTTCTGCCTCTCCACAGATGGTCCCCGCTGTGATGTGATATTTCCAGCACTATCTGTTTTTCTATTTTAGAGTATTTCGTTTTTGATTCACGGTGATTTTCGATATAACATGTGTTCTTGAATGCGAGTAGATGAGAATGAGAGCAGATCATGTACTGGAATTCCAACTGTTATGCGGTGATGTGTCTAGGCCAGCAGTGGGTCTAGGTGACTGATTCAACTTTATTTTACGGATCTGCCATTATCAATTTGTACTTCCAAGCTGGCTGAATCCCTGATGAGGTCCTCGTGGCGGGTGGATCTACATTTTTTTTTGCAGATGCCTACAAAGCCACATAATATCCGAAACATCTGATGCCATGGCGGTAGACTTGCTGCCTTACAGCACCAGAGATCTGGGTTCGATCCTGACTCCAGGTTCTGTCAGTACAGGATTGTACATTCTCCCTGTGACCATGTGGGTTTTCCCCAGTGCTCCAGTTCACTCCCACACTCCAAAGACAGACACGTTTGTAGGTTAACTGGCTTTGATAAAAATTTGTCGTGTATGGGGATTGCTGGTCGGCGCAGACTCTGCATTGTTTCTCTAAACTAAACTAAATTAAATAAATATAATTTTTGAATTTTTGAATTGAATTGAAATATAAATCAATGAATTCAAAAATATAAATTTGTCGCCATTGTCATCATTTGGACTAAGTGGAGTTCACTGCTGTGCCTGGCATTAACCATCTGTACAGTGTGGAAGTTTCATCAGGTTCCTTTGACATTCACTGGCATTATTCTCCATTGTTCACCAGCAGTAGACAGAGGAATGGGGAGTAGGGGATGGAGTCCTTACAGGAAGCAGGGTGGGAAGAAGTGTAGTCTAGATAGCCATGGGAGTCAGTGGGTTTATAGTGGATGTCGGTCAGAAGTCTATCACCTGCGATGGAGATAGTGAGGTCAAGAAATGGTAGGGAAGTGTCGGAAATGGTCCAGGTGTATTTGAGTGCCGAATGGAAGTTAGTGGTGAAATGGATGAAGTCAGTGAGTTGTGTGTGGGTGCAGGAGGTAGCACCACTGCAGTCGTCGATGTAGCGGAGGTAGAGGTCAGGGATGGGGCCCTGGTAGGTCTCGTCGTCTAGACTACACTTCCCACCATGCTTCCTGTAAGGACTCCATCCCCTACTCCCAATTCCTCCGTCTACGCCGCACCTGCTCCAAGGATGAGGTGTTCCACACCAGGGCACCGGAGATGTCCTCATTCTTCAGGGACGAGGGTTCCCCTCCCCTACTATATATGAGGCTCTCACCAGGGTTTCTTCCATACCCCGTAACACTGCTCTCTCTCCCCATCCCCCCACTTGTAACAAGGGCAGAGTCCCCCTATTCCTCACCTTCCACCCTATTATCCGTCACATACAACAAATAATCCTCCGTCATTTTCGTCACCTCCAACGTGACCCCACCACTCGCCACATCTTCCCATCTCCTCCCCTGTCTGCTTTCCGCAAAGACTGCTCCCTCCGTAACTCCCTGGTCAATTCGTCCCTTCCCACCCGTAGCACCCCCTCCCCGGGCATGTTCCCTTGCAACCGCAAGAAATGCTACACTTGTCGTTTTACCTCCCCCCTTGACTCCATTCAAGGACCCAAGCAGTCGTTCCAGGTGCGACAGAGGTTCACCTGCACCTCATCCAACCTCATCAATTGCATCTGATGCTCTAGATGTCAGCTGATCTACATCGGTGAGACCAAGCGTAGGCTTGGCGATGGCTTCGCCGAACACCTCCGCTCGGTCCGCAATAACCAACCTGATCTCCCGGTGGCTCAGCACTTCAGCTCCCCCTCCCTTTCGGAATCCAACCTTTCTGTCCTGGGCATCCTCCATGGCCAGAGTGAGGACCACCGTAAATTGGAGGAGCAGCACCTCATATTTCGCTTGGGCAGTTTACACCCCAGCGGCATGAACATTAACTTCTCCAATTTCAGGTAGCCCTCACTGTCTCCTCCCCTTCTCAGCTCTCCATCAGCCCTCTGGTTCCTCCTCTTCCTTTCTTCTTCCCCCCCCCCCCCCACACTACATCAGTCTGAAGAAGGGTTCAGCCCGAAACTTTGCCTATTTATTTCGCTCCATAGATGCTGCCTTACCAGCTGAGTTTCTCCAACATTTTTGTCTACCTTCGATTTTCCAGCATCTGCAGTTCCTTCTTAAACATATCTTACTTTATGTCTATTTTCAAATTCTGATGAAACCTGCCCAGAGATTTGAGTAATCTCATCTTTTCTCCCACTCCCATTTTACTTTGCTGTGATTGAATTGTTCTCATTTTAAGTCCAAACCTACTGTGGGAGACCTGGCAATGTCAAAGCAACATAAAGTCAACCAATTTAATTCAAAACTTTACTGGGTGAAACTCCTTTGTGACAAAGGACCCCAAAATGAGATATTAAACAGTTACATTTTAAAATAAATTTCATTTAAGATTACATAATAAATTAACTTTTCCATTTGCCAGTAGACAATTTAAAATATCATGGTCTTTTGTTCTTAATGGAATAGAAATGAGATCTGTTTCAGGATATTGATGAGTGATTAAAAAGAAAAGTTGATTAAAGGAAAAGCATTTACTCATCTTCTTCAGAAATGTGACTGATTTTATTTGTAAAATAAATTAATCTTCCAGAATTTAATCTCATACTTTTGGTAAGATAATATTGTGTCTTATGTGTGCTTTCTGAAGTAATCACCATTCAACAATTCTAGTGATCCATCATTCTTCATTTTCTGTGTCGGAAAGAACTGCAGATGCTGGTTTAAATCGACGACAGACACAAAATGCTGGAGTAACTCAGGCAGCATTTCTGGAGAGAAAGTAATGTTTAGGGTCAAGACCCTTCTTTATTTTAACTTGATAAGAGGGAATCACAAGGAAGTAGCTGGAAGCCAGTGAATCTATTATACCTGTTTGTATTGGCTATATCTATATGGACATAGTTAATGAATTTTCCACACTCCCAGAAACTTGACTCTCAAAGCATCCATATATTTTCAGAAGCAGCATCTGGTTGCTCTACACATATATTAATTCTGCATATGTGCTTTGGTGGGGGTAATGCCACAGATGGCTGCTGATTCTCTAATCACATCCTCTGAAGCCCAAATCATTTTTTTTTTAATGGACAAAATCTGCATGTTGGAAATTGTGCCTTAATTAAAACTATTCATTTTGTTTGGAACCTAAGATGGAGCTGTACTTTGCCAGAAGAATGTTTCAGAAATGCAGAAATGTTTCCAATTTAAGAGGGTTATAAAATGAGACTAAGGTCTAAAACAAGAGCATGGACAAAGAAATGTGTAATTTATTGAAATACTATTTTGTGACCAAGATGTTGGAACGACTAGTGAACAATTTAAATATGTATAAAATCCAGTGTAGTTTGTGAATCTTAGAACCCGACAAAATACTGCACTAATAAGATGTGTGGCATCTCAATATCCTCAATTTTCCTGTTAGGTGACTTTAACTGCATGGACTTTCAGTGAATATATAACTTGTTCACTAGCACAATAGAAGCTCAGATCTTACATTTACATTACAGTAAAAGTCAGTTGAACTTCAGGATACACGATGAACATGAATATTTCTACTTTGGGCAGACACAGAAAAACTGTAAAGATTATTTAGATTGGCTGAAATTTGCAGACAGTATTTAATCTCACCTTTAATCTCACAGAAAATACATTTTTCAAGTCCTATTTTAAGTTAAGTTAAGTTTAAGCTAAGCAATTAAATATTTTTACTAAAAGGTCAGAGAAAGAGCAGCCTGAAAGAAAATCCATGTTGACAGATCAACAGGTTTTCAAATAAATCTCAAGATTGATAACCACTACAACTAATGGTTTTGGACAAAATGATGGCTCAAAGTGGCTGAGCATGCCGGGGCTAAGACTGGCAAAGATCGTGACATAACATTTTCACACAGCAACGAACAATTTAAAAATCAGCAAGTTGCTTGAAAGGCATCCTCAGCTTTACTCTGCAGACATCATAGATTCACCAAATAATAAATGCCACATCAATTTTACCATAGTATAGTAACATGCTCAACATGTCTGACGAAAGTTCCACTCTAGTGGAAGAATTTACTTTGGTTAAAATCAATAGGTTAATCTATCACTCAAATAGCAGAGATTGGAAATGTAAATATTTCAAGTACCATTCACTAGTACAGGGTACTATATTATGTAATATTAATGCTAGGTTAAATAATTTAATTGCCTCAATTTGTCTGCCCCACTTGTTTTAATCTGGACTGTACTTGGAGAGATATGTAGTTAGCAAAAACAGACCGTATTTTGTTTGGAGTCTTGATCTATTCAGTTCTTTAGAATGGAAAACCTGTTCAGGTATTTTAGATACAAGTGTACTCGCCTCGGTATTCTAGATGGTAATAATGAAAGCAACAGCAGGTCATTGAGCCTACCTCTGTGAACTTCACAGCACTCTAGGATTTGGATGGCATTTTATGGCCAATAATAAATTTGGGGAATGAAGAATGTTCAGGCGAATACTGCATCCTGGAAAAGAGAGGGATAGCAATTGTAGGCCTAGATTGGACTTGGGTGAGACTGCCCACCAAGGACATGTGGTGGATGAAGCTGTATCAAGGCTCAGATCAATCAGAGAGTTAGTGAGGAAATAGTTGGGTGGTGTGATTGAGCCTGGGTCATTTGGGTGTGGGTCAATGTGGAGTTTGCTAGGTGTATTAACTGGGATCTGTGGTGGTGGGAAGGACAATAAAAGATAAAGGGTAGCTATGGGACACAGTGTGGAGTCCTGTCCATGTTACACTGTAAATACCCGGCTGTCCAGGGAATAACCAACAAGAGACACCCCAGGCATAACTTGTCTAATTTGCTCCAAATGGTCTAAGAGCCTGGGCAAATAAGCAAATTAATGCATATCTAAATAGAAAACTGAAATGCGAGACCTAGCTGTATAATGCAAAATGACCTTCATATGGTCACATTTTTAATATCTCTTTTGATTAAATAAACAGCGATTTAATCTAAATATGCAATCTAATTTCTAGGCTAGTTTGCACACGACTTTATATCTGAATTTTACATCACTAGTATGTCGAAACTCCCCTGCACTTTATGGTAGCATATTTTAATGCATTTAGTGAAAGATTAATCTATTGGAAGATTTGAGTCCTATGTAATGGGTGGTCTTTAACACAGATAGACTGGGGGGATAATTTTATTGACACATGGTGGATCAGGCTTTTGTGCCGAGAATTGCCTTCAAACAGATTATGAATTTCCTATTTAGAACATAAATACTATTGTTGCAAATTTATTGGCAGCAGCAACACTTTATGGTCATAAATAAACATTAACTGTCAAAGTAAATTTGTGGCTTGTTGGCCAGAAATCTCTATTTAATGAATTATGACAGTAATGTGTAATTATGCAAATTTCATTTTGGAACAGTGGGTTGGATATTTTGGATCCTGACACAATCCAATCAGTACTCACTCTTCCTGCTTTTGCAGATTATTAACGCTCATTTTTGTCTAAGGCTACATTGGCAAAGATTATACAGCCAAACTGAAGAATCTTCAAAAGCAGAAGTGTCAACATATGAAAAATGTCCACCTATAATTTCTGTCAGACAGAAGGAGTGAAAATGTTATCTCTTTAATAAATTTAACAGATCTCCACATAGTAAAATCATGATTTCAAAAAGCTGCCAAATATTTCTGTTCAACAAGTCCTTCCTGCACCACCCCCCTCCCACAGCAGCAAGGTTTTAATTTTTTTCCCAGTTTTGTACATTTATTGCAACACAATTGTAGATGTTTAGTAAAAATATGAGATTATCATTGAAAAAATGATTGTAATCCTTTGCCTTGGAGTTTCTCTATTTTTATTGACAGCAAGCTCTAAGGTTTAATTATGTTTCAAAAAGCATCTTTGCATTTAGCACAAGGATGACATCAGAACTGAAGCTAAAATGTATAACTCTACTTACTGGTTGAGGATCGAAGAATAGGCTGCCTTGTCCTCTTCTACACAAGAAACCATCAAAGTAATGAGCTTAGGCCAGAATTCCAGATTTTTATTGCTGGGTCCCTGTTCTTCACGAGGAATGTCTTGTTTTTTACTCTGTAGTGACAAAGGTTCCATGTTCAAAAACAAAGTGTAATATTATGTAAATATATTACAGATCATGAATATTATCTATTAATAGCAATATTCAAATTATATACATAACTTTCAACACACCAAATGCAGAATGGTCAAGATGGCCAATGGGTAAAAAGTGTGAAATGTGGAGTAAAATATTCAGTAGCAGCAACCATTAATTGTTCAATGTCACTTTATTGTCACGGATACCTAAGTACAATTTTTTTTGCTACTATAACCTACTATATATTAGGCACATTCATACTAAGTGCAAGAGTTTTAGACAGTAGACCCCACGGAGTCAATACCCAAGAGCCGCCATGTTTCAGGCTCCATCTTAAGTTGTCAAGTCAATTGACACTTTTCATATGTATAAAAATAATGTGTCAGTCGAAACTTGCTGAGATTTCTTCAAATTCATGGCAGCTGATTGCCAGTGCCATTAGTCCACCTCCGGCTGTTGATGCTCAAGGGGAAAGCACAAATGGCTGGAGGGAAAAGATTGTGTAGGAGTAACCTTTGTATCTAGTTGCTACTGTTAGTAAACACTTGAGGCTTTTGCATCAGCATGGTTCTATTTCATAATATATCGGCCACATGTGAGCTAATTCTATTAGCCCACATGTGGCCCAGAATGCAAACTTGGTTGGCATGGACAAGGTGGATTGCAGGACCTGTTTCAGTGCTATATAGTTATATGACTCTATGACTCTCAATAATCATAATTAGAACTGTCTTCAGTTTATATTAATAATTTGCATGAGAATGTACATGGCATGATTACTAAGTTTGCAGATGACACTAAAGTGGGTGGTATCGTAGAAAGTGAAGATGGTTATCAAAAATTACAGCAGCATCTTGATCAGTTGGGCAGGTGGGCTGAGGAATGGCTAATGGAGTTTAATACAGATAAGTGTGAGTGTTGCACTTTGGGAGGTCAAACTAGGGCAGGGCCTTCACAGTGAATTGTAGGATCCTGGAGAGTGTTGTTGAGTTCAAGGATCTAGAAGTACAGGTATATGGTTCCCTGAGCGTGGTATCACAGGTTGACAGGATGGTCAAGAATGCTACATTGGCCTTCATCAGTCCGCGTATTGAGTATTGAAGTTGAGATGACAAGTTACAGTCCTACAACACGTTGCTGAAGTCGTTAGACTTTACTTTAGCCTTTAGCGTTACAGCATGGACACAGGCCCTTCAGCCCACTAAGTCCATGCTGACCAGCGATCAGCCCGTACACTATCCTATACACTGGAGACAATTTACAGAAGCCGATTAACTGACAAACCTGTACATTTTGGGAGCGTGGGAGAAAACCAGAGCACCTGGAGAAAACCCATGTGGTCACAAGAAGAAAGTCCATACAGACAGCACCGGTGGTCAGGATCGAACCTGGGTCGCTGTCGCTGTAAGACAGCAACTCTGCTGCTGCACTATTGTTTCCACCACCTTTGGAGTATTGTGTTCAGTTTTGGTCACCTTGTTATAAGAAGGATATCAAGCTGGAAAGAGTGCACAGAAGATTTACGAGGATGATGTCAGGACTCGAGGGCCTGAGCTATAGGGAGAGGTTGGGAGGGCTAGGACTTTATTCCTTGGAGTGCAGGAAGCTGAGGGATGATCCTATAGAGGTGTATAAAATCATGAGGGGAATAGATAGAATGAACACACAGAGTCTTTTACCCGGACATAGGTTTAAGGTGAAAGGGGAAGGATTTAATAGGAACATGAGGGGCAGCTTCATCGCACAGAGGGTGGTGAGTATATGGAATGAGTTGCCACAGAAGGAGTTGAGGCAGGGATAGGGTTGCCAACTGTCCCATATTAGCCGGGACATCCCGTATATTGGGCTAAATTGGTTTGTCCCATACGTGACTGCCCTTGTCCTGTATTTGACTGCTACTACTCGGGTCGAGAGGACTGTCGGGTCAGAGCACTGCGTCCGGCCCCGCCTCACCCATCCCAACGTAGTGCAGCACATGGAGTGCAGCAGCAGCGCCTTGCCCGTGGCCCCGTCAGTCTGCGGCCTGACCAGCTGTCTGTCCTTCGGACCTTCGCTTACCGCCGACACCACCACCCATCCTTCTCATGGCCGATCATCGGTACATAAAGTTGGATGGGGTACCGGACTTTGCGCGCGATGTCAGGCCAAAACTCCTCAGCTGGCCTGCCGACTGGGTTTTGTGTGCAATCCAGCACCCGAGTCGGTCAATGAATTGCTGTGGGAATTTGTCCCTTATTCTGACCTTTTGTCCCTTATGCTGGAGCGAGAAAGTTGGCAACCCCAGGCTGGGACTATAACAACATTTCAAAGACATTTGGTCAAGTACATGAATAGGAAAGGTTTCGTGAGATATGGGTCAAACGCATGCAGATGGGACTAGCTTGGATGGGGCATCATGGTGGCATGGACAAGTTGGGCCAAAGTGCCTGCTTCTGCATTGTATGACTAACAGCAACTCCAGAGTGTTTTTGGTGGTGGTGAAGAATGTGGGGCTTCAGCATATTCTCTCTGTAGCCAATTTACCAAATGGCAGCCCTCCACCGCACAGCAAGGCCCAGGGGTTGTCCAAAGATGTCAGAGCAGTGCTGGAAGGTGCTTGGAGCTGCAAGAGCGACTGTGGGCATTGTGCAACAACTAGGTCCAGTGAGCTCAATAACACTCAATGTGTTGAGCTGCGCCTATGCCTGCCTTTATTTGAGATACAGGGAGGAGCTCCAACATGTGGAGACACTATATTGTCAATAGCAAGGTTCCACTGAGGAAAGGTGGTGCTTTGACAATACTTGATAAACATTTTGAATTGTAATTGAGAACAGTCTAAACAACAGTGTTATATAATGTGCTACGAAGCTCAGGATATCTTGTAATGTTGCTTTAGATCTGGAAAATGAACACTGTTTCAGACCTTTTCTTTGGGCTGTCACCAATTTCCAGTTGGTAGGTAAACATGACACTTAAACAAGCTGCACAGTCATTCTCTGATCTCTTCTAATTCACACTAACATATTTCAGCTAGCCTGATGATTGCCAGTTGGTCTTCCAAGTATCAATCTTGAGGTCCCCTCATCTGGAGCTAATCCTGGTCCATCTGGTTGCTCTCTTACTGAATCAATTTGAAGGTTTCCATAGCATCACTGTTCAGTCTCAATTGGAATAAATACTGTCCTCTGGGATGTGAAAGCATATTATCACACAGTTTACATACAGCAGAGAAATGCAAACTATGTAATTTGCACAAAAATACAATAAATAAGTGGTAGATAGGTTGCTGCCATGCATCAAAAATTAGTGGTATGATTTATCCTGATACTTAAATCAGTTTAATTGGCTTCTATTCAAGAATAAAGTTTGAAAATTATGTGCTAGTGTTAGAATTCTACTCATTTTTCATTGTTAGTATTAAAGTGAATTTAATTTTTTCTGGAACTTGCTTGTTGCTGATCATATAGTAATGATATTCTATTTGAACTCTGCAATCTAGCAAAATCTTACTAAACAAACAGACTAACGCATCTGGATTCATGCAAAACACGACATAGCACAATCGTCTGGATCTCCAGCATCATCAGGCCAAACTCTTGGAACTGGCGAGTTTGCCCTCGACTCATACTCGCAGCATGGTCGACACGAAGTCGTAGGAGGTCTTCGTAACTCTCCTTCATGCTCGAGAGTGGTCTCCGCGTACTCGAGGCCTCAGCTAGGTCACGGCGTTTTTTTCAATATGTTAAAAAATGCCTGCGAGTAAAAAAAGGTCGCCATGGAAAAAATCGATACTTTTTTTACTCATAGATATAGTCGTAGTAGGTGGTAGTAGGTCGTCTTGTTAGTCGTAGGTAATCGAGGGTAGTCGAAGGTAATCGAGATAGTCTTCATCATAGTCGAAGGGAGGTCGAAGGAGATCGTCTTTAAGGGCCTGTCCCACTTAGGAGACCTAAACAGCAACCTCTGGTGACCTTGCTCGCCACCCAACGTTTTCACAAGGTCACAGGAGGTTTTGGTCACTCTCCCAATAGTCGAAAGTGGTTTCTGCATGGTCGAGGCTTCATCTAGGTTGCTGCTATTGTTTCATCACGATTAAAACCGGCTTCGACTAAAAATAGGTTGCCGTTTTAAAAATCGATAATTTTTTAGTCGCAGGTCTAGTCGAAGCCGGTTGTGATGCTAGTCGAAGGTAGTCAAGGGAGGTCGAAGGTAGTCGATGGCAATACCTCCGGGGTGGAAAAAAATTGGTTGAAAAAAAGGTCAATGTAAACATAAGCATGTGACCTCTGTCACTCCTGGTCAATCATAGTTGGAGAGTTCTTTTAGCAGAGGAAACTTGAACAAGTGATGGCTCCCAAAAGGTAGACTCGCAGGGGTAGGGCACAACCCTCCAAAAAGCCTGCCATACATGTGTTGCACATCCGGGAGGAGGAGTGGCAGGAGGACATGCCACAGGAGTTGATAGCCCTGCATGAGCGACCCCTGGAAGAGGAGAACAGGGAGGTAGTCAATGTCCCCACCACCGCCCCATCCTTCACTGCACATTTGAAGGCAGCAAAAGTGTAAAGTTTTTAAATGCAGACAAATCCTCCTCTTGCAGCACATTCATCAGGTTATCATACTGTCCAAGCCTCAATCTTCTTTGTAAGAGGGGCTTCACCCACTGACACCTCTCCTTGTGCTTCCTCTTCATCCTTGTGCTTTCCCTTTTGCCTTTCTTGAAAGGCTGATGAAGCAAAAGGGCTGCTGCTGATAGCAGTAGATGTACTTTTTGTAACATCTACCTAACTAGTTCCTTCCCTGCTCGCATGGTTCAGAATGATTTAAAAAAGAACCTGGGAGGCTTTTATTGTAAGAAAAATATACATGCATTACAAACATCATTTAATCATGTGATCATCTGAGCTGTAACCAGTCGACGCTGGTCGTTGTTGGTTTTCAATATGGTTGTTTGAGGTCGAAGGGGGTGTTGTTCAATCGCGGACCAATTTAACATAAACCATCCTCGAGTAAAACGTGCAAGGTCGAAGCCAGTTTTCAAGATAGTCGAAGAAGGTCGCTGTAGGTCGAAGGAGGCTTTCTTCGTAGTCGAGGAAGGTTTTCAACATATGCGTAGGAGGTGGTAGGAGGTTGCAGGTCACCTCGACCATGATTTTTTTTGGGTGGCGGGCAAAGTCACTAGAGGTTGCTGTTTAGGTCTCCTAAGTGGGACAGGCCCTTTACTCTTCACTGTTCGGTGTCCAATTTTTTTCCTGAAGTTAGTCGTAGCTAGTCTTCAACATAGTCGAAGGAGGTCTTCTACATAGTCGAAGAAGGTCTTCAAGATGTAATGTTTTCAAACTCTTCTAAACTCACTAATTAGGTCGCCCAAGTGGGACAGCCCCTTTATCTCCCTTCCATTTACTGTCAATGTCCTTCCTTTATTTAACTTCCCAAAATCTGCCACCTTGCACTTAATGGGATTAATTTCCATCTGCCAATAGTTTGGCCAACTTTCTATCTGATCCATTTCCTGCGGCAGCCTTACACAACCTTCCTTGCTATGAACAGCACTATCAACTTTCATGTCATCTGCAAACTCACTAAACATACCTCTTACATTCACATCCAAGTCATTAATATCTATCACAAACAAGGGTCTCACCATTGATCTCTGTGGTACACCATTGGTCACAGAACTCCAAGCAGAAAAGCATCCTCTGCCACATCCTCTGCCTCCTATCACCAAGCCAAATTTGGCACTAATTAGCCAGCTCGTCTTTCTATGGATCAGCTTTCCATGCAGGACCTATTGAAATGTCTATGATAGGAGATCCTGTCTGACTAATTTAAGAAGTTTTTTTGAACAGGTATCTAAATATATTGATGAGACGTTTGTGATTGATGTAGTTGATATTGACTCCTGCAATGATCTTGCCAAGGTGCCGCAAGAAAGACTAGTCCAAAAGGATAGAGTCTTGAGATCCAAGGCAAGCTGGCCATTTGTATTGACAGAAGAAGCACTTGGATGGAATTTGTGAAGATTCAGCTGTTGCTTCAATTTGACTTCTTGCGATGGCTCTCATTGTCAACCTGCTGCTGACCATCCAAGGAGGAATCAGCCTTTGACAAATGGGAAATTGAGTTTGTGCTTATTGGTAAGCAGGTGACTGAGACCTTCCAGATGAACAGCTTTCTCCTATTGTTCGTCTTGTAGTACAATATCACCATCTCCCATTCCTCATCACAAATATAGTGACACATTCACATTACCTGACATTACACACAAATGTCACTTCTCTGTTGATCATCTGGTACTCTATCTCCTCCTCCAATGAATCCCCAACACCTAGCAGCCATTCCACACGATCCCTTGCTTACCTTTGTTCAAAATACAGCAATTTTTGCCAGTGTTATTATTATTTATCATCCCACCTCCCCATGTTACTTGCTGTTCGTTTGTCCATCTTGTTTGCTTGTGAAGTTTTTGGGCTGATTTTTAGTCACTGATGTATTTTTAAATTCTGTGTACTTTACTATCCCACTTTTCATATCAATGTATTGTCTTTCCGCTGACTGGTTAGCATGCAACAAAAGCTTTTCACTGTACCTCGGTACACATGACCAAAAAACTAAGCTAAACTCCTTGTCTGTGCACTACTAACAGGAAAGGTTTATTTATCCAAATACGATTGCCTCATCATGGTGGCTATTCAGCAAGATTTCATTCATGGTTGCCGACATAACTTGAGGAAGTTAAGTTGGCAACTTTAACTTCTAAACTAAATCTAAACTATACATACAAACTTTAAAATGAAACACAACCAAAAGAGGAAATTGCATTGCCAAGTACATTACATAGCCACATTATCATGATCATTCTGTGTGGCTGTCTTTTTTCTTCTTGTATGAGTCTAAATTATCACCAATACTTTATTTTATCTTGGATTTGGTTTTGAAGTGAAAGTACCTTATTGTGAGGGAAAATAACAGCTCGATGCTAGTTTTCTGCAATAGCAAAGTCATCTATATTTAACATATTATAATGAGCAGCCAACGTAGTTATCAGTGAATCTTTCCACTAGCTGGAAGTGATGAAAAATGTATAAATATTTATTCAATTAATATCTTCATTAAAATGTTGCTCAAGATGAAATGTTTCCTAATAATGAGATGTTAAACATTTGCAAATAAATACACATTTAATACAGCTGTAATTTTCACTACTGCATTGTATTATAACTATGAAATATTTTCTTCACATTTCTTGGATACTCTAGTAAATTGTTAATCATGGAAACTTACATATAAAGAGCAAAATCTATTACCTGATCCAGCAACTGGTTATACAAGTCAAAGCAATTGTCAAAAATGTATCTGTAGGTGGAGTCCAGGCAGGCTTTCACACAATCTTTCACGACCGAACTCGCTCTGGGGGGGCTTTGCAGTTCTTGAACCTGAAATTGTTAATATTTATTGAGCCACAAATTAAGCAACAATTTTGCCACAAAGATCATACAAATAAGCAAAAAAATTAACAGTGGTAATGCCACATGCACAAAGTCAGAATCTGTGGTGAAGTAAAGGATTTGTGAGCACAAAATTCCAATGCCACTTTACTTTCAAACTAAGTCACGAGGGATATGTCACATGACACTCAAGACTTATTTTCTCCTTTAGCTCAGTACAACAATTCTGCAACATGAGGAGACCTACAGCTTTCATCCTCAAATCTTGCTAAGTTAATTGAAAAATTGGGGCAGCTCCTGAACCAGCAAGAGCCATGTTAAATAGAGCTTCTGCTCCTGACCAGCTCGATCAAACTGCTGGAAGTGTACGCTGGGTTCAGGCAGAGATGTTATGATCTGTACTATACTGCAGTAATAAATACATTATTGATAGGTCAGGACTTAAACATAAATAGTAACTTGACATAACTTGATTCAAGCACACTGTAGCACCTAATGCCTCATAGCACGGTGTCCAGCATGTTGCCAACACAGGCCAGGATGGGGATGAAAATAAATAAAATTGCTGCAATTTGGACAAAGGTAGTAGAAAAAAATAGAAGTATGAAAAGTTTTAGATAGGCTTCAAAACGTTTTCCCAGGATGGAAATGTCAAAAGACTAGAAGGCTTAGCGTTAAAGGGGCTGTCCCACTTGAGCGACAAAATTGGCCAGTTTAGATGAGTTTTAAAAAATGACATGTTGAAGACCACCTTCGACTATGTAGAAGACCTCCTTCGACCATGTTGAAGACCAGCTTCGACTAGCTACGACTAACTTCGGGAAAATTGGACACCGAATAGTGGAGAGTGAAGACGACCTCCTTCGATCTCCTTCGACCTCCCTTTGACCTCCCTTCGACTATGATGAAGACTATCTACGACTACCTTCGACTACCCTCGATTACCTAGACTAACATGGCGACCTACTACGACCTACTACGACTAAACCTGCGAGTAAAAAAAGTAGCGATTTTTTCCTTGGCAACCGTATTTTACTCTTGGGAATTTTTTAACACATTGAAAAAAAACGCTGCGACCTAGCTGAGGCCTCGAGTACGCGAAGACCACTCTCGAGCATGAAGGAGAGTTATGAAGACCTCCTACGACCTTGTGTCGACCATGCTGCGAGTATGAGTCGAGGGCAAGCTCGCCAGAACTCGCGGATTAGGTCGCCCAAGTGGGGCAGGCCCTTAAGGTTAGAGAGAGAAAGTTTGAAGGAGATATGGGGGGGGCAGTTTTTTTACTCTGAGGAAGAACTTCCAAGTTGAATTCTAAGTCAAAAGGGAAAGGAATAACATTTATTGGTTCTGATAAGCACTGCAGAACTTTCATTTGTCCAGAGCTCTACTTCATATTCATTTTACTGGCTGTTGTATTACCACTGGCATGAATAATACATTCCAAATGTTAAATAACTGCTCACAAGGATAACAGTTCATTCTCATACTGTAGGTATTCCATTAAACCAACATATTCCCACAGGCAGTTTTCTTTCCAAATAGTTTTTTCGAAAGAGGTATTAAATCATGACACATTTTTCTCCTTGTCATTCTGTCCTCTCCTTTCATCCATGCCCTGGAGATCAGTGACCAATGGGAACTGGAGGGTGAGCTAGATGCTGGAATAGGCAAGGCAGGAAAACTGGATCAAGTAGATAACAGGAAAGGTACCTCATATATCAATGATCCTCCCTTTGGTGGCCAGGATTCCCAAGTCCTGGAGAACCAACTGGACAAGGTTTAAACTAAATGGGAGGTCAATATAAAGCCCCTCAGCCTGCTAATGTGGACATGAAGTAACTGGGGTCAAAGGGGTCTACCTGTCCATATCTCACCCCCATTAATCCTGGAAACGGACAGATTATCAGTACCACGGTGTTGGATAAAGAAAAACTGCTCCAGTTCACTGTCTTTGTTCTGGTTTCTTCTCTACCGTCAGTTTCACAACAGTCCCAATCCTTCATTCCTTCCTCTCCATTGTTTTTGGGATTAAAGTTGCCCACATTTAGCATGTTACCATGTGTGATGCAATGAACTACTGCATTGAGACAGCTAGTTTATGCCATCCAGGTTCAGATAGCCTATAACTGATCCAGAACATTAACCCAAAGATTCTGTATTAATAAAATATGTTCGGCAATTAAAATTCACCAACATATTAATTTCAATAGACAATAGGTGCAGGAGTAGGCCATCCGGCCCTTCGAGCCAGCACCGCCATTCAATGTGATCATGGCTGATCATCCCCAATCAGTACTCCGTTCCTACCTTCTCCCCATATCCCCTGACTCCACTATCTTTAAGAGCCCTATCTAGCTCTCTCTTGAAAGTATCCAGAGAACTGACCCCCACCGCAATCTGAGACAGAGAATTCCACAGACTCATAACTCTCTGTGAGTAAAAGTGTTTCCTCATCTTTCAGGAAAGATAAGAGGATTAGATAAGAGGATTGGATCTGTATGAAAAAATGACCGTCTGTAAATGGCACTATATGGTGCATTACACTCCACAGCAATCCATTGTTGCAGTCAACACTTTTAACAGGATCAAGCCACCACAGCAAACTTGTGCAGGGTCAAATTATAAGTATTGAAAAATCCATATAAGATAGAATTTAAAAAAAAAATGTTGCCCCCTCTGAAAAAAAATAATAAGGTCATTTTTACTAATGAACCACATTCCATATAACAGTCCTACATGTAATATAAGTGCCTACCTTCATTCTAAAAAAGGTAATGCTGGTCAAAAGGTCCACTGTAGACTTCAGGTCTTGCAGTCTTTCTGGATTACTTGCTGGGAAATTATCCTAGGAAAATGATATTTGGCTTTACAGCTTTGAAATGCAGGCAAAAGTTGCATGCTTTTAAAAAATGCACCTTAAATGTGTGCGAATACACGGTATTAATGAGCCTTCATTAAAGATCCTACATGTAGATAAACAAGTTAACTGTGCAATAGGGTTAAGCTTCATAAACACATTGGCTGTGAAGTGCTTTCAGACATCCCCAGGGTAATAAAAGGATACAGGCCCTCTCTGGGTTACGATCGCCAACTGTTACACACGAGCCAGCCACAATAATCAGAGCTGGGTCGCGAGCTCAGCAGACCTGAGAGCACTGAGCAGACTCACTCAATCAGTCAGTGGCTGATGGCTGCTCTTCTCTTCCATCACAGCTGTTTATGTGATCCACACTCTGTTTTTTGTTTAATTCTAACGTACGAACAATTTGGTTTACGAACAGTTCTCAGGAACAGAACCCTTTTGTAACCTGCATAATTAATGCATGTCCTTTGTATCAGGTCACTTTTCCACCATTTCAAAATGTTGCGGGTGGGGAGGGGGTTGTGGGGGAGGAGAGATGTTGGGGAGGAGAGGTGTGGGGCAGGAGAGATGTGGGGGAAGGGGAGTGGGGGAAGTGGGTGGGAGAGGGTGTGTGTGTGGGGGAGAGCGGGGGTGTGGGGGAGGGCGGGTGTGGGGGAGGGGGGGTGTGAGGGAAGGGGAACCTTCATAACCTTCGTAACGTTTGTACTATTTCACCGATCAGAACTTTATTTGACTTGCAGCAGAGGAGAAAGGTGAGAAAGGTATAAAAATCGTGGTGCTATGGGGGATTGTTTTTGCGCAAATTTAATTACAACGCAGACAGGAAGTGGTCATGATGAGAGTTTTAGTAATCTATATAATTAAAAGTCTAAACTTGACCACTTCCTGTTTGCACTGTATATTGATTTTAGGAAAAACCCAACCACTTACGGCTGTGATTTTTGGCCACCTTACTCAGAGTCCACCTCCAGCTGTCAGGGCCAGAGGATTTTTCCCATCGATAGAAAATAAAAGACTTATTAATGTTTAAAAAATGTTGAGATTCTCTCTCCTGTCAATCACGCCCCTTCAGGCGGGAGGGGGGAGGAGCTATGAAACCCGGAAGTGTGGGCGTGGCTTAGTCTCTGCAAGATGGGTGAAGGAGCGGGTCATGACTCTCAGTCTGAGGTGGAAATTTTACAGAACACTGAGAATACCGACCTGTGAGTGCCCTTTATGTGTTTTTATACTGTGCCTTTTGCAACTGTGTGCCTTTTGCAACTGTAAAAAAGATGACAATGTCTAAAATTGATTGTCCACCCTCCCCCTCTCTCACAGTCTCTCACCTGTTTTCGGTAGAATTTCTGGCAGTTTCTGAGCTGCCAGCCTGCCAGGCTTGAGTTACTGAGCTGCCAGGCCTGAGTGACTGAGCTGCCTGCCCAAATATCCATTCAGCCCACAATGTCCATACTAGCCCTCTGGAAACCAGTCCCTTCAGCCCACAACACCCATGCTAGCACTCCAGAAAGCCCTCCCCCACCCCCACATTGGCTAGCAATCTTTGAATTGGTGGAGAGGTGGAATATTGTGTTGGGGGACCAGCCTTCCCGTGTGAAGCTGGGACCCAACGGGTCCCACTTAGTCTAGTAGTATAGATATGCTAATCATAGGTAAATGCCTTTTAAAGTCATTTTTGTGTTAGCGAAATCTCGTGATGTCAACAGGGCTTATGTCATCCTTTGGTAATGAATAACGGTAGCAAGGCACTCATCCATTCCACATACAATACACAAAACAGATTACAGCAAAACCGCCTTGGAATTTTACATTTTTAAAAAGCTCTCGGGTTTAATGAGTACTGCACAACGATTGGAGTCGTTTATCACGTGATTCCTCTGAGACAAAAACAATTTGTTAACTGCCGATGATAACGCTTACGTTGATACACGTGTCACCAATACATCGATATGCATTCCTCAGTAAATTTAATTGTAATTTGACCTTCAAGTATTACTAATGCGTTCCTTTGAATAAAATTAACAGAGTATAGCACTTCTTGCTGATTTGTCTGCTCTTTCAAATCAAAAGTATGGATTGCTGCAGCTACAAATGCTTTGGTCATACCCAGTTACTTAGAAAATGTAATACAATTTCTTAAAACTGTCTGATGCAGGTACAATTACCATTTGAACTTTGTATGTATCAGTGGATGGGAAAGGCATTAAGGGCCTTTCCCCTTTAGGCGACTTATTTTGCAAGTGCAGGTGACTGTCAATAGTCTTGTTGAATCGCCGAAAAGTGAATGTGTAGAAGACATCCTACGACTATGTAGAAGACAAGCTATGACTATCTACAATTTAATCACCGATGCACTCATGACAATTGGCGATCCAATAGTGGGGACTGAAGACAACCACCTTCGACTTGCAGACGACTATACCTACGATCACAGAAAGCAAGCTAGCTACAACTCTATAGTCATAAGATCACCTAAAAAAATGACTTTAGATTTGTCAAACATGTTCTTTTAAATTCAGTGTATTGCTTGTTTTAGTGTTAGATTTATCAAGATGTATAAAAATAAAATCCTTTTAAATACAGTGCATTTGAAGTGCTTGTGTCTGTTTCTGCATCAAAATAAATGTGAAAAGTCAAACTTTAAATACAGTGCATTCCTTCCTTGAGTTTGTGTGTGTTTCAATGATCTAAATATATGAGAAATGAAATATGAGATATAAGTGATGACATGAGGGACTACTCTGAAAACGAATGATATTCATACATCAATTTGAGGTTAAAAAGTCAGGGATTTCCTATATTGGTAATGACTCATGCAAAAGCCTTATGAAACAAACAAATGTTAATAACATTTGTTTGTTTCATAAGGCTTTTGCATGCTGGTGGGTGGTGTTGAGGGTTGTGCCCTGCCCCTGCGCTGAAGCCTTCTCCTCAGAGCCATGTCTCACACCGTCTGATCCACTGAAAGCAAAATTGCGCAATGACCGTGCACTGGAATGACAGCGCATCACGTGCTGCTGTTTACATACCTTTTTTTTCTCAATGAGCCACTGAAAATGACTGGTCAGCAAAGGCGATTAACTAAGACTACCTACGACTACCTACGATTACCTACGACCCCACTACGACTAGACCTACGACTACAAAAGTATCGATTTTCTCCAAGGTGACCAATTTTTGGTCGCAGAAAATTTTTCTACATGTTGAACATTTTTCAGAGACCATACTGAGGCTGCGACTAGTTCCCAGAAAACGGGAACTCCTCCCGACCATGAAGGAGACCACCTGCGACCATGTGGCGAGCGCAGAGTCTCCTGCACTCGCCAAATTTGTCGCCTAAGTGGGACAGGCCCCTTAAATGGGTATCGAACAGATGCAGGCAAATAGGACGATCACAAATAATCACCTTCGTCGGCTTGGACGTTTTGGACCAAAAGGGCTGATTCCGCCCAAAATAACTTAAGGCCTTTTTGATTCCAATGCTAAGGTACAGAATATGCAGGTTGCTAGGTAAGGCAACTTCCAGGAGACCGCAAAGAAACCGGGTGGCAGTGATCGCAGAAACCGCCGCCGGAGCCTGCGTCGACCGCGTTCGTGGTCAAGAAGGTCGGTGCATTTATCGACGAGAAGGTCGGTGCGGCGGAAGTTGGGGTCGGCGGTCATTAATGGCTCCGGCGGTCGATCACGGGCTTCCTGGCGTGCAGGTACAGTCCCTCATTCACCCACGTTATTTAGTAATTTTTACCCATCATTTAGGGATGTTACATGAATTTAAAAAATAAAGTATGCTTATGTTTATTTTTGTTAGTTTGTTATCAAAAGTATATTGATGTATGTTTTTGTTAGTTTATGAAAAGTGTATATGTGTTGTTCTCTCTCTCTCTCTCTCTCTCTCTCTCTCTCTCTCTCTCTCTCTCCCTCTCTCTCTCTCTCTCTCTCTCTCTCTCTCTCTCTCTCTCTCTCGCTCTCTCTCTCTCTCTCCCTCTCTCTCTCGCTCTCTCTCTCGCTCTCTCTCTCTCTCTCTCTCTCTCTCGCTCTCGCTCTCTCTCTCGCTCTCTCTCTCTCTCGCTCTCCTCCAAGGTAAGTTCTTCTGTTTGCCTTTATTTGCTTCAGTTTTGAACACGCAGTTTGATTTCTTTTTTTGCATTGTCAATAAACCTGAGAAAAACATAAGTTATTTTTTGCTTAAACCAGTTATCAGAAATATATATTATGTTTGCCTTATGGACTATGAAAGAGAAAGAAGTCTATAAAAGAAAAATAAAGAGATTAATAAAGTTATATAATAAATATTTATGTAGGGGTTCCCTGAAACATGAAAATTATTTCAAGGGTAAAAAGGTTGAGAAACGCTGGGCTAGAGACAGCAACTGGTGAGGGTTGGTGTGTGGTTGATGGTATGTAGCTACTGGCTGAAAACTTGGTTCTTTAAAAGTGGGAATCGGGATGTACTTTACCCCTCTATTTTGTAAATCTGATGGTAGCTGCCATTTTATCACATGGTGACTTTGATTTTACCATATGGTATACTACTATATACTATATTAATATAATATAATTAATATAATTAAGGTTTTAATTATATTAATATAATTAATTTATATTTATATAATTAATATAATTTATATTACAAATAAAATTACATTCCACTCATGACCAAAGGGAATAAAATAGGATAAAAATAAATATAAAATTATTATAAAAGACAACAACTTCACCTCAATTTGTTTCCCCACAATCAAAATATAAAAATCGTACTGCAGATACATCAGAGCAGATATTAAATGTTGTCAATGGGAATCTGGAAGCCTTGATTAATGATACATGAATTGACATGACATCATGTTTATGCAAAATAAAATATGAAAATTGGTTCCATGAGATGTGATTGTACTGTAATTACATTGTCATAAAAGATCAAATGATTCATAAGTGAACAACTGCCAATATTAGTAACTCCACTCCTATATCAAACAAACAACTCAGCAGTTGTTCAATCAGATTTTGGTTCAGGAAATAAATACTATTGTTGCTTGTGACACCCAGGTCCTGAGAATAAATAGAACGCCTCGTTAAATAAAGTTCCTGCCATCAACCATTAATCTATGCCCCTTCCGAGCTCTGGAGAACTTTTCAGGTTACAAATATTCAAACACTTGCCAAGTTTAGTATTAATCCTATTCCAGGTTGTCTGATTCACTTGGTAGAGTTCCAAATACCAACATACAACTCAATAGTTACCATCTAGTCAGCCATGGAATATTTCACATATGTCATTTTTTAAAGTCTCTTGCAGTCAGTTCTTGCACAACACAGGCCGGAACCAACCTATTCAGACTCATTGTATTCATTTGGCAAAGGAGGCCATTCAGTGAATAAATCTATACTTTGTTTCCGGCCCCTGGTTCTGGCCATACCCACATTGTCAATCATGCCTCGTGACTTTCACCTGGATCGAGGTGAGACATACCTATATCTACCTAAATTTCACAAATGGTAATCCAAGTAGGACACAATGCTTAGTAATAACTTTTCCACAACACAATTTCCCTTAAAATGAATAGGAACTGACAGGCAACTTCCGCTAAAGCATGAGGTGTAAATAAATAATCATGGAATTAACATGTTTGGATGGTCTGGATCAATAGAAAATAGACAATAGACAATAGGCAATAGGTGCAGGAGTAGGCCATTCGCCTCTTCGAGCCAGCGCCGCCATTCAATGTGATCATGGCTGATCATCCACAATCAGTACCCCATTCCTGCCTTCTCCCCATATCCCCTGACTGCTATCTTTAAGAGCCCTTTCTAGCTCTCTCTTGAAAGTATCCAGCATCGGAAAATCAATACAGTGTTGGTATCGAATGCCACAGCTCTGCTACTACTCTTCCCCAGTACCCAAATGTTGACTATAAACTCAAAGGAAGAAGAAATGCTTTGGTGGCAAGAAATTGAAACTAAAGGGAAAAAAATGTATTTTCAGTATTTACAGTAACATACTGTATAACCATAGGTATTGGTTTATTATTTACCAGCTTTTGAACAGATCATTTTGAAATTTTGTTCGCACTTACCCTATATTTAGAAAGGTCAATCCTCAGAGAGTTGTGCAACTGATCCAGGAGTTTTATAAACTTTTCTCTCTGTAAAACAAATAAAGCAAAAGTTTCTGTACTGAGGATAAACTACTGTGATTTTCAGTTGTCCAGTTATAAATATTTAGAGTGAAATCATGTGCATCCACAGACTGTATAGACAGCAAGTGCAGGCCTGCCATTTCCTTGTGATATTATGTATGTAGTAGGTGCCACTTGTTCCAACAGCTTTAGTCAATTTGCTGCTGGTTATTACCTTCAAGGAATAAGAATTCATTTTGAAATTTAGGAAATCTGTCTAACCAAAGATTGATGTTGCAGGTAACCTCCAAATACTATTGCTGAGACATTCTACTCAAATTTATAGTTATTTTAACTATTAATTGATTTCCAAATTCAATTTAGAACTGTACTTTAAAAAAATGATATATTTAATGTGCTTTGGATAACAAAGAAACTTACCATAAAACTTTACGATCAATTCTCAAATATTAAAACAAAACTCATCTTCCGCATCATTCTTAGGCTTTCTCTTACAGTTTCTATTTAGTTGATGAATAGGCAATGGTTGGATTTGACTGCCTACTGAGGCATTTCACTTATCTGCAGTTATGAAAACACCTCTTTTTGCATTACATTTTTCTTGGAATTGTGCATATCTCTTGCAAATCAATAGTAACTTTAAGCATTGTAACAGATGGGTGATATGTCAAATTGTTTTGGTTGGCGTGCCAGCAAATGGTGTTATTATTCCACTAACTGGTGGTGTATTTCCATCTGTGGAGATCTATGTTGTGGAAGCAGTCACCTCATCATTCAATGGCTGCAGGGGTTGACATTGATATATCCAGTTTACTCATGTATCAATGTCACTCTTGGGATCCAGGATGAGACAGCCAACTTGATGCAGCTCTGGAAGACTTCAGTTAGGCTGCATTTGGAGCATTGCATGCAGTTCAGGTCACCCCAATAAAAGGAGGATGTGGAGGCTTTGGAGAGGGCACAAAAGAGTTTTACCAGAATGCTGCCTGGATTACAGCATATTAGCTATGAGAGATTGGACAGACTAGGATTGTTTTCTCTGGAACGCTGAAGGTGAGGTGAGACTTGATAGTGGTATATAATGTTATGAGAGGCACAGCAAGAAAGTCAGAACCTTTTCCCAGGGTGGAAATGTCAAAGACTAGAGGGTATAGCTTTAAGATGAGAGTGGCAAATTTTAAAGACCTGCCTGCAACTTGCTGCCTGGGGTGGTGGTGAAGACATATATGTTAGTAGTGTAAAAGGAGATTTAGAAAGGCACGTGGATATGCCGAGAATTGAGGGATATGGATCCAGTGCAGGCTAATGAAATTAGATTATCTTGGCATCATATTCGGCACAGATATTGTGAGCCGAAGGGCCTGTTCCAATGCTGCACTGTTCTATGCTCTACTATGTTTCTTAGACTGAAGGCTTGAACCAGTGAATTGCCAGATTAATTAGTGCTGGGTCCTTTGTTGTTTGGCATGGATATTGATTGGTTGGATGAGAATGTTGGTGGCATGATTAATAAGTTTGTCAAAATTAGTAGTATGGTGGTCAGCGAAGAGGGCAGTTCAAGTTTACAACATGATATAGATTAACTAGGAAAGTGGGCGAGGGTATAGCAGATGGAATTTGACCAAAACAAGTGCAAAGTGATGTATTTTGGGAAGTTAAACCTGGACAGGTTATACACAGTGAATGGCAGGGCCCTGTGGAGCTTCGCTGAACAGAGACCTTGGGGTACATGTACATCATTCCCTGAAAGTCGCAACACAGATAGATAGGATGGCAAAGAACACACATGGCATGTTTTCCTTTATCTGAGTGCGATAATTATGATGTAATGTTATAGATGCACACTCTCCTGTGCAATAATATTCTTCCTATATTGTGGCAAACAGAACTGCATACAATATTTAATGTGCTATCTCACCTCTATTTTATTTTTGTGAGTATGAAGACAAGCAAGTCATATGCCTTTTTCAGCCCTATCGCCTTTGTTGCTACTTTCAGGGAACTGTGGACTTGAATCCCAAGGTCGCTCTGTTAATCAACACCCTTTCACACCCTACCATTTACTATATATGTCCATTATTAACCTCTCAAAATGCATCACCTTGCACTGGTTGGGATTAAATTACATGTGGCCGTGCTTGGCCAATTTTTAACCTGATCCTATACCCTGCTGCAGCCTTTGACAATCTTCCCTGCTATCCACAACACTACCAACATTCATGGCATCTACAAAATGACTAATCCTATCTTCTACATTCACATCCTACTTATTCACAAACATCATAAACGACAAGGCTCCTAGGAAAGATCCCTGTACTTCACTGGTCTCTGGCTTCCAATCAGAAGAATGACCCTCCACCACAACCCTCTGCTTCCTATCACCAAAACAATTTTGAATCCAGTTTGCACGTTGGAATTCCAAGTGTCCCAATCTTCTGGACCAGCCTAACATGTGGAACCTTGTCAAATGTCTTAAAGACAACATCCACTGCCCTGCCTTAATCAATCTTTTTCATTACCTCCTCAAAAAACTCAATCAAATTAGTGAAGTAGGATTTCCCCCACACAAAGCCATGTGGACTACCTCAGATCATTCCTTGCTTTTAAAAATCCACATAAATCTTAACTTTTTCATTTTCTCCTATAAATTTCAAATTAGGAATTGGACATGTATGAAAATACCTAAATCCCTTATTTGTACGTTCCTCGCGCAAAATCCTTTACACTGAGCTGAAGCTCTTGTATTTACTTCCATGGGGCTCAGAGCTCAACATAAAACACTGAAGAGGCTAAATGGCCTCTTCCTGCTCTGAGGTTTCCCCAAATAAAAAAAAAACAAGTGTGCCAAGCGCTACAACTCAAGGCTTTATTTTTGTGTTTCTCTAAAACTGAACTGAGACATTAAATATTAAATGTGGCAAGTTAGCAAAATATTCTTAAAGAGGCAGTGCAGGCAATTAACAGACCAAAAGTCAGTTCCCATGAAGTTAATAAATCATAAGTTTTAAAAATAGACAAATGACTTATCCACTCTCGTGTTGCTGGTTTATAGCCAGAACCTATTTCCTGTGCAAGTGATGTTGGGGTGATTCCAAGTGCAATTCCAAACCCTAAATGTGGGGCAAACTGGAGCTGCTGTGGATAATAATTTTATTTCAGACCTGTCCAAACAACTTTCCAGAAGAACAAATTTCACATAAGGCAGAGAGCAGCATTGTGGTGCAGCATGCAGACTTACTGCTGCACCGATCTGAGGACCAGGTTCGATGCTGACCTCTGGTGCTGTGTGTCTCGAGTTTGCATACTTTCCCTGTGACTGTGGGGCTATCCCCTGGGTGGTCTAGTTTCTTCCCATAGCACAAAGATGTGTTTGCTGCAAGGATAAATGGCTAATGTAAATCACTCCCAGGAAAGCAAAGGTTCCCATCCTGGGATAAATGTACCCCCAGGGGGTAAATTACGCCTACCCAGGCGGTAAATTTGTTGACTCTGGATTTGTACATTTTTTCTCATTGACTGACTGTGTTTGGTTCTGGTACACCAGTATCTGTTCATCATTAGTTGTTCATAAATAAGTGAAATAACATTGTTATGTGCTATTAAAGTTGCCTGGGGTAAACTGGCACGGAAAAGGTTGGGAACCCCTGCAGTAAAGGAATATGGCAGGTGTATCATAGAGAGGTGGAGCAGGTTTGATGGCCAGGTGGGGAAAAGTAGTTTCTGTGGGATTGACAAGATTTCTCGGAGAATTGACTGAGACTCAATGGGAAAAATAACTTCCTCCTATGTTGTAGGAAATAAGCAATGGGATATGAAAAGGGGAAATAGATGGATTGCAACTCAGTTCAGGTCTCCTTGGAGTATTTCTTACACCAATGCAACACCAGATATATTGGCTGGATTCTCTGCACCCAAAGGGTTTCAGCTCATAATCATGACCGACATTGGACTTACTCCAAAGTTTGAGGCAGCAAATCGATCCGAGGCTGAAACATTTGTCGTCGCTGTGGTGTGCGCAAAATAGGCATTAATATTGGCCAACAAAGTGCTCATTACTGCTGGAACCCCCGGGCACATATATTTGGATGACAGGCAGGAGAAATGCCTACAAGAAATAAAACATTAGAGTTAAAAGGGATTACAGATCATATTTCTTCATGGCCCTATTTATATCTTGCCTGTCAACTTGAGGTATGTGATTATATCGTACCAACATAAATCAGAAATAAAAAAACAGGTAGACAGGGTAGCGAAGAAGGCATACAGCATGTGTGCCTTCTTAGCTCAAGGCACAGAATATAAAAGTTAAGGCATTATTTTGCAACTTTATTGAATACTCGTTAAAAACTGCTTGGAATGTTGTGTGCTGTTCATGTCACTGCACTATAGTAAGTATGTGGTTACACTGAGAGTGCAGTGGAGATTCACCAGAATGATACCCAGACTGGAGGACTTCAGTTAGGAGAGAGATTGGATAGGTTGGAATTGTTTACCCTGGAGCAAATGAGACCAAGGGCTCCATCATTATTGGGAATTTCCTCAAAGTTCATCTATTACTAAATTGAGAGGAAGAATTCCAAGCCTTTCTCCAAATTGTTCATCCAGATGAAGGAAGCTATTGATTTCCCAGTCCCTCCTAAGAACATTTCTTTATGCCAAAGATAGGACTTAAGAGATAACTTGAATCCTTTCTGCTGCACATTTGCCTTAACTCATGGTCTCGTGGCTATTTGAAAACTGCTGTTTTTTTACACAAGCTAATGTCTTATTAATATATCTGGTCCATTTTGCTCTGAATGGCTCTGATACTATTTTAACTGCCTATCACATATGTTTCTGATGGCCACGGCAGTGGAGAGCTGGCTACTGGGATTTTAACTTGGCTTGGCCCATGAAATTGGTCTGGCCTACTGATTGTAGTTCTTGAGCACATTCTTTGCCTATGGAACAATTAAGATTAATGATTAAATATCGGGTTGACCTAGTTTGAACCAGTATCTATTAGATTAAAACAACAGTCAATGTGACTTTTTAGACAGACATAAGAGGACCACCAGTTAATAAACAAACGATTTAAAAAGTAGTAATGTGATAATGTTCTATGCAGGTTGGAACCTCTCCCGGTAACTGGTTTCAGTTATGCCAGTGTTAATACTGATGCAATTGTGTCAAGAGTGCAGGTTAAAAGCTTCTGCAAAGAATGATCTATTGCTTCATTAGCAGAATGAAACAATTCATCACTTCTACAGGATTTCACCTATTTTCTGCTTAGGTCAGACAGATGATTGAGAGAAGCCCGAAAGAAATGGAATCACCAATATTTAACATTCGCAGACATGTTTACAATTTGTATGGGGTTTTAATATCTCTATTGCATAATTGTTGCAAGAAAGAACAAGGGGTTTAAATAGCACCTTTTACATCCTTGGGAAATCCTTAAGTAAGGTACAGTGAATAAATTATAATTTTAGTTTTGTGGCTGTGGTTTTGTGGGGAGACCGTTTTACTGTTGCATGCAGGCCCCAAGTTGTAAAACTGTAAATAGTAGAGCAAAACATGCAAACTGCTTTGGTGGTGTTGATTACAAGGCAGTTGAGCTGGAGCACTCCTCTGCTGCTTTTCAAAATGTTCTGGTTTTCTACAGGTGGACAAATGTTTAAACATCTTCTATCATCAGAGAGCATCCCTGACAATACAGAAATATTATGGCAGTCTGAATTCTATACTCAAGAACAGGTGCAGTTTGAGCATCAAACTCTTGTTTCAGAAGCAAGAGTGCTATCATTGAATTTAAAACAGAATACCTTATTACTATATTATCGTTTGCCACAATGTCATGGATGAAAGATGAAGATGAAAGATACACCATGTCAGACCAATAATTACTACATTGCTAGTGCAAGATGTCTACAGATGAACCATCCACATGCAGCAAAATTTACAGCATGGGACATCACCAAAAAAACAGACCATTTAGGTTGTTCCTGGTTCCCAGCTCTCCATCTGTAATGTTCAGTGCTTATTCTGAAACAATTTTGTAATAACTTCACATATGTACTGAGGCACAACAAATTTATAAAAAAAATGTAACCATCAACTTATTGAGGTTGTGAGTTGGCAAACTGAAAATTCCAGTCTTAGTTCATCTCTAGTATTTGATCTAAGTGAAGACTTCTAATGTTTTAAACCATTTTTTTCTTGGTTCTCCACACCAGTGCAAAGGTTTGTGCCCTTATGTGCAAGCTTGACCTGCTTGCTGGGATAATGTAGTTATTGTACTTGAAACTACATTCTTTCTGATTATTATCATGGTGACTTTATTGACTCAGCTGTTTCTGTTTAACTGGGGAATCCAAAATTTGGTTCAGAAATGCCCAAAGATGTTTTCAATCTTCTCTTCATCAATTTTATTTACACCTTTGTGGAATGGAGAAGTTGCTGACAACTGGTTGTGTAACCTTTACAGTTCATAAACCAAGTAAAAGATACAAGTTACACATATTGCTGCATCTGAACTCAAAAACAGGCCAGAATGTGCAAGAATAAGAATGGCTGATTTAATTCAATGAAGTATATTCGGGACAGGTGGATTTTTACAAAAAATCCATTGCTTTCATTGTTACCAGTGCTGAGTCTAACTTCATTAATTTTGATTGATTTAATCACTTGAATTTATGTCCCATGTGTCACATTGAGATTCAAATGAAGTCTGTGGATCAATTATACCAAACACTGCTGATAATCCATAATTGAATTGCAAGATTATAATATCACATGGTCTAAAAGGCCATGGCCATACTCATACCTGTTCTGCACTTCAGCAAGACATTACCCAAGTGGCTTGAATAAACAAACTGGGATTTGAATATCCCTCCTTAGAACATAGAACAGGACAGCATTATAACAGACCACTCACCCACCATGCCTCTGCCAGTCACAATCCCATCTGCCTTCACATAGTCCATATCCCTTGCTCTCTGTCTGTTCACGTGTCTGTTTTAAACATTGTGATCATATCTGCACCTTCCCTGGCAGAGCTCGCAGGCATCTGTTAATCTCTGTGCAAATAACTTACTTTGTAAATCTCCTTTAAGTAATGCCCCTTATAGCATTTGTCAATTGACTATATGCCCTATTTTATGAGTATTAATTTTATACATTTCTATCAGGTTGCCTCAGATACTCCAGAGAAAACAAGTCAAGTTGGTCCAACTTCTCCTTATTGCTAAAACTCTCCAATCTAGGCAACCCCCTGGTAAAACCTCAACTGCACCCTCTCCACAGCCTCCATATCCTCATTGAGTCTGGTGACCAGAACTGCACACAATACTATATCCAACATTCTATGCACCTGAAGCATGACTTTTATGGGGAGACAAGGAACTGCAGATGCGGTTTAAAATACACAAAGTACTGGAGTAACTCAGCAAATCAGACAGCATCTCTGAAGAACATGGATAGGTGACATTTCTGGTCAGAACCATTCTTCAATCTGCAGAAGGACCCAGCCTAAAATGTCATCTATCCATGGTCTCCAGAGATGCCGTCTGATCAACTGAGTTACTCCAGCACTGTGTGTCCTTTTTTACTACTTTTATATTCTCCTGCACCACATTATTTATTGTTGGTATCCACATAAACAGAATATCTAGATGGGCAAAACTAATGACAATATATTGGCACAATGGAAAGTTCATTGAGCTCATTGAGGATGAATAGCTAAGTATACAGAGATCAACATTTTGTGCATCAGGTGAAGTTTTATAGATCAGCTGACAAAGGGTTTTCAAAATTAAAAGTAAATACTTTTTCAATTAAACTCTGAAAATGTCATTAAAAATTTTAAATACTAACAAATAATTTAAAGCATTTTCCAAACACTTTCAACCCCTTTTAAATAGATACGATTTTTCGGCTGTTTGTCAGCAGCCCAGGGATAAAGCTGAAGCCGCTGATGCTAAATATCTTTCCTGATGAGTCAGGATTCTGTTGCAGGGGTCAACGGAGAGTCCAGGGGAGGAGGCAGAGATCAGGTGTGGTGGTGACTGATTTTTAGCATGTCTTGAACTTCCTTGTTTGACAGGAAAGTCCAATGTATGGAATGAGTGAACAGCTGATAGCTGGCAGTCCCCCATTGAGCTGATTCATACCAGTCAGGGAGACACAGTCCTCCACACTCACTCAGTGGACTGTGATGAGGGATTAACACAATATTGTGCAAGTTATTGGCAGTTTGTGATTGTATGAGAAAATGCTGCTTAATGCCCCTGTCCCACTTAGGAAACCTGAACGGAAACCTCTGGAGACTTTGCGCCCCACTCAAGGTTTCCGTGTGGTTCCCGGAGGTTGAGGGTGGTTGCCGGAGGTTGACGGTAGTGGAAGCAGGTAGGGAGACTGATAAAAAACCTCCGGGAACCGCACGGAAACCTTGGGCGGGGCGCAAAGTCTCCAGAGGTTTCCGTTCAGGTTTCCTAAGTGGGACAGGGGCTTAACTAAGAGCAGCAAAACATTCTAAGAACTATCAAATGCAATTTCTTCATCCTAACACATTAGGTGATATATGAATAATCCTTGTTTGCAATGCAATTTAAAATGGACATATAAATTATTTTAAATTAAGCTCATATTTTTTCAAGGCACTAAATTACATCATTTACATTGTACTAAACATCTCAATTACTCAAAAACAAAAATTTCTCTGACTTGATACTTTTCTTTATTCCTAACCACTGTTAATGTGAATAACATTTCTTAGTTTCCAAATTTTCAGCATGCTATATTGCAATAATTGTGCCTACCAGGCATTCACAGCTAATCAATTAAGATATATCATAACCACGGGATATCTATAAATGTGACTCATGCATCATTAAATTCCCATTGCTCCTTGCTCAAAAATAATTAAGTTTTGCAGCAAAATATTTCACACCAATGTTTAACATTAAGAATACTTTGTGGCAGCTGGTTAACTTAGGAACAATACAAGTTTGCCCAATCGCTCCTCATAAGGTTATACTCTTTAATCCAAGCATCAGCTTCTACAGTTTCAAGTCTCCAAATCTTGAAGGATGCAGCAGCACACTGTCCACACCTCCCTGGAGTACACAAGACATCATGCATCCTCTCAGAATATTTGGCCTCTTGTTAGCATGTTGGACTCTTCAGTCTCAATCTTCCCCCCTATCATCCTGGTGGCCTAGTCAAACATGCACCAAATCTCCCATTTTTGTCAGCAATAGACATTCCCGCTCAGCTGAAGCTCTCTATGCTGAGGCAGAAGGATTTACTTTATGAACTCAACAACAATGTACTTCCTTTCACGACAAAAAAACTAATTAAAGACTCCTTTAAGATGCTCAGGTTGTACAGCAGTTTTTCTAGTGTGATTTACATGTGGCAATGCCTGGAGTGAGTATGGTCGAGTTAGTTGATGGATGTCATAAACTGCCCAGAGAGCCCACCTGTAAATGCACACATTGCCACATTACCCAATCTGCTGAGTACAATGGATTCTATTTATAACATGCATCGAGAGCTTCAAGTCCCTGGGTGTAAATATCATCAACAATTTGGTCCAAACATATTGATGCTACAGCCGATAAAGCACGCCAGATCCTCTACTTCCTCAGAAAGCTACTGTACGGTTGGTTTATCAAATGTTCCGCCCAAGACCACAAGATATTACAGATTGTTGTGGACACAGCCCTGTACAACATGCAAACCAGCCTGCCTCTACTGACTATCGTTATCACACTGCCTCGGGAAAGCAGCTAATAAAATCAAGGGTCACTCACACCCTGATCATTTCTTTTTTTTTCCCCCACTCTCTTTGGACAGAAGACACAAATGCTTGAGGGAAGGCATCATCAGAATCAAGGACAGCTTTTTTCTCACTATTATCACACTCCTGAACAGACCTCTGAACCCACCAATCTACCTCATGTATTCCTAACTCACCAATCTACCTCATTGCAATACTCACACATATTTCAACTGAATTTTCTCTTTAGCTACAATACTTTTTTCTGCATTCTGGTTTATTTGCACATCCTGGTGTTTGGTTTTGATTGTAATCATGTACGAGTAGTTTTAGTTCTTTATTGTAACAATGTGCATGTGACAATAAATCAATAAACAAATGCCAATTCCAATTTAAGCAGCCAATAATAAACTCACACTGACAGGAACAATCCTACTTGTTCTAATTTCGTAGGCAATGTTATTTATGTTCAAGGTCAAAAACCGATACTTTTATGGAGAAAAATCATGATAAATCAAAATAATTTTTTAAAATCTTTAGAGTCGGTTAGCACAACCCAGTCTAAAGATTTAAAAAAATATTCTAGTGATTTTATCATGAATTATCACGCTTGCTACCCAGAGGTAACATAGAGAACCTTGAGCTATTTGCAATACCCAGATTCAGTTCAGTTCATTCAGTTAATTGTCACGTGTACCGAGGTACAGTGAAAAATATTTTTTGTTTGCTAACCAGCCAGCGGAAAGACAATACATGATTACAATTGAGACATTCTCAGTGTACAGATACATTATAATGGAATAAAGTTTAGTGCAAGGTAAAGCCAGTAAAGTCTGATCAAAGATGGTCTGAGGGTCCCCAATGAGGTGGATAGTAGTTCAGGAGTACTCTCTGGTTGTGGTAGGATGGTTCAGTTGCCTGGGAAGAAACTGTCCCTGAATCTGGAGATGAGCATTTTCACTGTTCTATACCTTTGGCCCGATGGGAGAGGGGAGAACAGGGAGCAGCCAGGGTGCGACTCACCTTGCTGAGGCAGCATGAGGTATAAATGGTGTTAATGGAAGGGAGGTTGGTTTGTGTGATGGTCTGGGCTGTGTCCAGAATTTGCTGCAATTTCTTGCGGTCCTGGATGGAGCTGTTTCCAAATCAAGCTATGATGCACCCCAATAAAATGCTATCTACAGCACATCTGTAGAGGTTGATGATGGTTGATGGAACATTCTTACGAAGTAGAGTAATTGGTGTGCTTTCTTTGCCATTACTTCAATATGGTTGGTCCAAAAGAAGTTGTGGTGATATTTGTGGTGAAGTTTTCAACCATCTCTACTTTGGCGCCGTCAATGCAAACTGGGCTACGCTTCCTGAAATCGTTCACTATCTCCTTTGTCTTGCTGACATTGAGAGAAAGTTGTTGTCTTGACACCAGGACACGAGGTTCTCAATCTCCTTCCCGGTGTGCACTGAAGAGCAGGTGTCAGATCTCTGACCTGAGGAAGTAGTGACTCCATTACTGGATACCTCATTGTGCTGAGCTGAGGCTCCAGATGCATTTCACATCGGGACCTTCACCTTTATGGCAGCCCAGGCTGGCAGTAATAACACAAGCTTGTTTATTTGAAATAAAAACAGAAAATGTTAAAAATACTCTGTAGGTCTGGCAGCCTCTGTGGAAGGAGAAACTGCTGATACTGCAGGTCTGCAATCCTTGTCACCTCGAAATGAAAATGGGAAGAGCAGAAAGACAGAAGTGCAGAAACACTCCAAAGGAGTACAGGTGTGTAGGTTAATTGGCTTAGTGTATGTGTCCCTAGTAGTAGGATCGTGTTAATGTGCGGGGATCACTGGTCGGTGCGGACTCGGTGGACCTAAGGGCCTGTTTCCGCGCTGTATCTCTAAACTCAAACTAAACTAAAGGTATCTTCATTTCTATTCCTTAATTTACTCAATCTTGATGTTCTCAATTAGTTGCCATAATTGGAGTATTAAATAATTCCTTCTTATTATTTTAATAATTAGAGTCAGAGTCATACAACGTGGAAACAGGCACAGCCCAATTTGCCTACATTATCCTATATGACTCAACACCAGTCCCACCTGCCTGTGTTTGCTCCACATCTTCTTAACCTGTCCTATCCATGTACCTGTCTTAATGGTTCTTAGACATTGGGATAGTACCTGCCTCAACTACCTCCACCGGCAGCTCGTTCCATAAACCCACCACACTTTGTGTGAAAAATTGACACCTCAGGATCCTATTAAATCTTTCCCCACTCACCTTAACATTTTCAAATATCTTAATCTATTTCTTAAGCTTTTAAATATCTCCAATTATGATAAAACTCTTAAATCAGTTTGAATAGCCTATTTCAGCACAAGCTCCCAAAAGGCAAAGAGGCAGATATAGGGGCAGAGCCTCGGGCTTGAAGCCAGGTCACCATTTGGGGTCCAGTCCTGTTCATGAGGCAACTTCAGCAGTCTAGTGGTCAACCTGACCCCTGGGACTACAAAGAGTAAAGGGCCTGTCCCACTTACGCGACTTTTTCGGCGACTGCCGGCACCCGTCATAGGTCACCAAAATGTTTTAATGTTGAAAATTCAGCGGCGACCGGAAAGATGCTACGACTCTTTGGGTGACTAGGAGACCTTTCACGACCATACAGGCGACACCCTGGCGACCTGCCCCCTGGTGGCACCTTGTGGGTTGGATAGGCCCTTAAATAGCACAGCAGGACAGAAACTAGGAGCAGACTGGATCAAACATAATATTACCTCTAAATACACTTTTTTGAACCATCAGTTATAGATAATATTCTTGTAATGCAAGAAAGGAGAGCAGTTGAGAGCCTGAGGCGATGTATTGAAACTTCCTGGATTATGTCAATGAGTATTTCTCTTTTGTATTTACCGAGGGAAAAGGCAGTAGGACGGAGGAACTTGGGGCAGTCAATGGCAGTGTCTGAGAGCAGTCAATGTTACCGTCGAAGAAGTACTGAAGTGCTGAAGGTACTGTCGTGTGTGAAGGTAGACAAATCTCCAGGGCTGATCAGATATATCTGAGGACATTGCAGGAAACTAGATAGAAAATTGCGGGAGCCCTAGTTGAACTTTACGAGTCGTCCTTAAATACAGAAGAGGTGCCGGAAGACGGGAGGGTGGCAAATGTTGTGCCTCTTTTTAAGAAGGGCTGCAGGGAAAATGCTGTGAACTATAGGTCAGTGAGCTTAACATCTGTAGTTGGAAAGTTACTAGCGAGTATTCTGAGGGATAAGTTATACAGGCATTTGGATGGGCAAGGTCTGATTAGGGTTAGTCAGCATGGTTTTGTACGTGGGAGGTCGTGTCTCACAAATCTGATTGATTTTTTTGAAGACGAGATCAAAAAGGTCGATGAGGGCAGAGCTCTAGATGTTGTGTACATGGACTTTAGTAAGGCATTCGACTAGGTTCTGCATGGTAGGCTGCTCTGGAAGGTTAGATTGCATGGGATCCAAGGAGAGATAGCTGAATGGATAGCAAATTGGCTCCATGGAAGGAAGCAGAGGGTGATGGTGAAAGGTTGCTTCTCGGACTGGAGGCCTGTGGCTAGTGGTGTGCCTCAGGGTTCAGTGCTGGGCCCGTTACTGTTTGTCATCTACATCAATGTTTGGAAAAAAACTTACAGGGCAAGATTGGCAAGTTTGCTTATGATACAAAAGTGAGTGGTTTTGCAGATAGTGAAGATGGTTGTGAAAGATTGCAGCAGGATCTGGATCGATTGGCCAGGTGGGCGGAGGAATGGTTGAAAGAATTTAATGCAGAGAAGTGTGAGGTGTTGCATTTTTGGACGTCGAACAAGGGCAGGACCTACACAGTAAATGGTAGGCCTCTGGGTATTGTTGTAGAGCAGAGGGATCCTGGAGTACAGGTGCATGGTTCCTTGAAGGTCAAGTCGCAGGTAGATAAGGTGGTCAAAAAGGCTTTTGTCATTTTGGCCTTCATCAGTCAGAGTATTGAGTATAGAAGTTGGGAGGTCATTTTGCAGTTGTATAAGACGTTGGTGAGACCACATTTAGAATATTGTGTTCAGTTCTTGGCACCGTGTTATAGGAAAGATATTGTCAAACTTGAAAGGGTTCAGAAAAGATTTATGAGGATGTTCCATGGAGAGCAGGAGGATGGGAAGGGATCTTATAGAGGTGTACAAAATCATGAGAGGAATAGATCAGGTAGATTCACAGAGACTTTTGCCCAGAGTAGGGGGATCGAGAACCAGAGGACATAGGTTCAAGGTGAAGGGGAAAAGATTTACTAGGAATCCGAGGGGTAACCTTTTCACACGTAGGGTGGTGGGTGTATGGAACAAGCTGCCAGAGGAGATAGTTGAGGCTGGGACTATCCCAGCGTTTAAGAGACAGTTAGACAGGTACATGGATAGGACAGGTTTGGAGGGTATGGGCCAAGCGCAGGCAAGTGGACTAGTGTAGCTGGGACATTGTTGGCCGGTGTGGGCAACTTAGGCTGAAGGGCCTGTTTCCACACTGTATCACTCTATGACTCCATGTCCAATTTCACTGGTGCAATGAATTTAAAAAGTCATTCCCATTTTTAGAGTTTTCCACCTGCCTCTCTCACCTCCTGGTTTTAAAATGACTATTGCTTTAAAAAAATACCTGGACAATTTATTTCACCTTCCTCTGCATTCCCACCAGCCAACTGCAGAATAGCAGTGCAACCTTTCCAATAGCTGGCAAATGGTAGCTGTAACCCCAGCAACTCCCTCACCACCATGCCATGAATGAATTCTAGAGGACTGACACTGAAAATTAAACAGAGTTCCATTGTGCTGGAATATTCCTAACGAAGCTAGAAAATATTATTATATCCACTTAAATCCTATGCAACGAGTCAAACTGCTTATTTAAACACAGCAATGATACACTGAAATTTTACATGTCCATTCCTTTACATTATTCATCTCTCACAACCTTTGACACTACCTTTCATGACCAGTTCCCACATGTGGAAATAGACAGGTGTGAAGGTCAGGTCTTCACCAAGGGGTGAAACTAAATCTTCAGCACTGGGACTGAATATGAGGAAACAATTAATAGATTGGGACATTCCCACGGAATGTTTCTTTACAGCCCTTCCATTCCTGCTTTCTAGTTCAAAATATATTCCCACAAGATGGTTTATATCTACATTAGAGTGGAGGTAACATTGACGACATATAAACACTTTGAATGAGAAAAACAAGAAAACTGGACAGGAAAAAGCTCAACCAACAAAAAATTCTAAATTAACTTCTCTAAATCAAAAACAACAGCTGAAGCTACAACTTCCACGAGCACCTTGCCTTTACATTTAAATTGCCTAATGGAACAGAAATTTTATATGATACTTCCACATTGAAATTAATTTTAAACGTAAGTCTATACAATCATTGATCTGGCATTTTTGATCTTTTAGGATATTTATTGACATTTAAAATCAATTCACAAGCATTTCTCACCTGCTGCCCAGCAAACGGAGACAGGCTGGCTGCAGCAGTGATGCTCATCACAAGTCAAGGACCAGACAGTGCTGTGGCTGACGATAGTGCCACCTTGCTCGGGGCAGTGTCACCGTTCCCAGCGCAGTGTCATTACCGTGCCCGGGGCAGTGTCAGCACGTTGCTCAGCCCTGCGGCCAGTCCTGTCACCACTGCCTGGTCAGCGCTGTCTCCATTGTGATTCCACATCCAGCCCCCAGCGACACTCCCACTCAGCTAACACACAGTCCAACTCATTTAGCTGAGGTCTGGATTGTAGCAATAAATGCAAGTTTCTCTAAAATTATTTTGTTTTATTCTCTACATTCTCATCACCTGCCCCCAGATTCTAACTGCCACCTGCACACTCAGGGCAATTTACAGCGACCATTGAACTTACCAACCCTGCACACACACACCCTCTCTTGGGAACTGAGAAGTAACCATGATAGGAAGGGACTGGTGCCACATGTAGCCACAACCAGGTGAGGATAGGTTGCTCCCATCATGAAAGGATACTGATACACCAGATAACTGTGCAACAATCCAGCACATCATGGTCATTTATATTGGCACCAGCATTTCATTCTGGATATTTAAATCCAAATTCAAATTGTCAATGTAAATTGTATGATATGAATTCTTCATCGGGATAATTAATCCAATAATATAACTGCAACACTGGCTTGACAAAATGGTTCTTTATAGCCAAAAGGGTAAGTCAAGAAGAAAAAAATTACAAATACTCACGTCATGGCCTGATAAATTGATTCAACTCCATAACGCATTGCAAATTCATCCACAATTTCTTGAGCGTAATCTTCAAAGTACACTTTCCATGCTTCATCTCCTTTCACTTGTGGGATTTTTACAACACCGCTATATTTTGTTTCAGTCAAATAATTGAACAGGTTCTGAAGGCAATAACAGTTGTGTTAAATCTGTATATTCCCGTTTTGAAGATAGTCTATAAAAAATTTCATTTTATTCAAATTATATTCCCATTTTACAGCAGCATAAAGAAAATATTAATATGTGAATATTGAAGGGAAACAAAGCCACATCAAGAAGATGCAAGGTATTACAAATTCTCTTGTGTCAAATTGTTTTACAGAAAATTGATCAAAATACAAGTGACATACTCAACCATAAATTCAAACACAACAGGGGCATAATAATTCAATGGTTAAAAAGTTCAAAAATTGAACATTTTTGATAAATGGTAGATTCAATACAATTTATGTTACTCGTCTAGAAATTCAGGTGTATCATATTGACTTTCTTTTCAGGGCTATGTTTTTGAAGATTGATTATTTCCAGCAAAGAACATGAGTTAGACCATTTCTGGTTCAAGACTCCACTCCAGAAATCCAACTGGGCATTTCCAGCTGTGATTCACTAATCCACACCCAATATGATTTCTGCATCGATTGAGTGTTGGATAATGCCATTCCCAATTCTAGACTTCTTCTAGATCATTGCAAGGTAAATTGGACCAAGTGGTTCAGGAAACAAATGTCGCAGGGTATGTTTGGGAACAAAGCCACACCCCATGAAGATAGCAATGCTTTTTCCTCCTATCCTACTTCACCTTCTGAGATTTGTTCTTTTTAATAGTCACAGATGAACATTTTCTTCATCCTCACCATTATTTTTTCTTTCCCCCAAACCCCCACTCACATTAATTATAATAGAACAGCACAGCAACAGGTCCTTCAGTCCATAATGTCTGTACAGAACATAATACCAAGTTAAACGAATCATCTTTGTCTGCACATGCTCCACATCCTTTTATCCCCTGCTTATCCACATGCCTATCTAGGAGCCTCTTAAATGGCATGATCATATTTGCCTCCACCACCATCCTTGGAGGACGTACCAAGCAATCACCACTTTCTGTGTAAAAAACTTGCTGCACACATCTCCTTTAAACTTTCCCCCCTCTCACTTTAAAGCTGTGCTCTCTAGTCTTTGACATTTTCACCCTGGGAAAAAGAATCTGTTTGTTTATCCTATCTGTGTCTTCCATAATTTGATAAACTTCCATCAGGTCTCCCATTAGCTTCTTATGCTCCAGAGAAAACAATCCAAGTTTGTCCAATCGCTCCTTATAGTTAGTAGCCTCTAATCCAAACAGAATTCTGGTAAACCTCTTCTGCACCCATTGCAATGCCTCCACATCCTTGCTGTAATCCATCCCAAAGCAGCCTCTCCACAACCCTGACCGAAAGACTGAGGTCTAAAATGGATCATCATGATCACTCCTGGCACTTTTCAGCCAGCCTACCTCCAGATTTGATCCCCATTCAACAGCATTGCTCACATACATCTTGGCCACTCTCTGACTCAATGTCAATATCCAAGATGGCCTTATGCAATGTTATATAAATGCACATATTTACTCTGTTCCCTCACCTCATGTAAGCATGTGTACTGCACATGATACGGTGCCACTTTCTCTTCTCCTTTAATTTCAACAGCGATTTTCATTCTAATTGCTCCAGAAACAGCAGATTTGTCCGTTCTCTTCTCTGTGGAAAAGATATAGTTGCTTAATTTTTTTCTATTTTACAATGGAACTAAATATCTGAGTGCTTATTTGGACAGTTATGATTTATAAATGACATGTAATGGCTCAGTACAATTAGTGAAGTGGAAGAGGTTGCTCAGAGCCTTCTTCCAATCACAGATAATCACCGTTGCCAATGCTGTGAATTGACTCTTCAAACTAAAACATTGTTTCATGATTCTCATTATATAAACTAGAAATGTATTTAAATAAATTAAAAATATAATAGATTGTAATGTAGTGTGAAGAGTTGTGAAAAAAGCACATGGTAAGGGAGAATAAATTCAGAGGGAAATAATAGAAATAAAAAGGTGAGAAAGAAAATCTGGAAATGCAAATTACATTTCTTATTTTATATTTCCTTACAATACAGAAAAAATGGCACATGGATCACTGAGATTATTCTGGCTCTCCGACCACTGACCCATAAACTATTCTTCCCAATATGCCCATTAACTCCTCTCTGATTCTCCTACGACCCACATAGAGGAGGGGGCAATATACAGCGGCCAACAAACCTACCAACTATCACATCTTTGGGACATTGGTGCAATTCAACACAGCTCCATGGAAAATGTAAGAACTTTGCACAGACAACACCAAAAATCAGGATCAAACCTGGGTCGCTGGAACAGTGAGGCAGGAGCACTGTCTGCTGTGCCACTGGACCATTCATTCCCAACAAAAATAGTGATAAGGTTACTGTTAGACAGGATCCACAGTTTGTGTTTCTCTATATCTAGGATGGCATTGCAGCAAGTTAAATTCCAGCATTTACAAGTTACTCACAAGTCAGTGCGTTAACTCTAACTGATTGGAAAGAGTTTATTTAACAATTCATGGACACAATCTTTGTGCACATAAACTTAGAATTGTAAAGCACTGTTGCGGACTATTCCTCCCACAATGTATATGCCCAGCATGATGTCAAGTTAAACTAATCTTTCTTGCCTTCACGTGATCCATATTCCACCATTCCATGCATATCCACTTGCTTTTTAAATGCTACTAATGTATCTGCTTCCACCACTAACCCTGGCAACACTTTCCAGGCATCCACCACTTTCTGTGTAATATATTTGTCCCGTACATATCCTTTAAATTTTCCCCCACTGACCTAAAACTATGCCCTCTAGTCTTTGACACTTCCACCCTGGAAAAAAAGGTTCTGACCATCAACCTTATCTATCCATCTTAGAAATTGATATAATTCTATCAGGTTTCCCCTCAGTCTCCGACACTCCAAAGAAAACATCCAAGTTTGTCTAACCTTTCCTTATAGATCATAGCCTCTAATCTAAGCAGCATTCTGGTAAGTCTCTTCTGCATCCTCTCCAAAGCCTCCACATCTTTTCTAATGGTGCCCCCAGAACTGTACACAATTACTTGAAATACAGTCTCACCAATGTTTCATAAAGCTGCTACGTTACTTACTAATTCTTATACTTCATGCCTAGGTTGATGGAAGCAAACATACCATACACCATCTTTACCATTCTGTCTACTTGTAGTACCACTTTGTTGTCAACTTTATCAATCAATGAAGTTGTCTTTCTTCTTAACCCTTTTCTTGCTTATTTCCCAATCCTTCACTCGTATTGGTTAAATAGTTACAAAATTGCTTGCCCTTTCCCCTCAGATCCCAGTTTTCCTCACTGTCACATTATCAACTTGCATTATTCATAGCTAAAGTTGCCATCAATTGAATTTTGCAGAGGTACAGTTCAATTAAATTATGCCAGGTGCAGTGGTAACACAGTTTACACCCCAGTTCTTATACATTTGAGAAATGAAAACAAGAGATTATAAGTAAGCCTCTCTGCCCCTGAAACCTGCCCCACCATTCCTTACGATTGTGGCTGATCTGCCCCAGACTCAAGTCCTCCTCTATGACAGTTCCTCGTAGCACTCAATTCCATGATTTAAAAAATTATATATCTCCTCTTTAAACATCACCAACGATTCAGTCTCCATAATTCTAGACTGATCACCACTTCTAACTGCAAAATGCACTTTATCAATGGCTCTATTCCAACAATATCATTGATAATTGACCAGTAACATGTCAATGTTTGATTAAATCATACTTCTATTTCAGGCAAGATGATTAGTTGTAGCTGGAATAAGTTTCTGCTTCCCGCTCATTTCTCCTCTTTTTCAGAAATCTTATCCAGCCTGTTTGAGTCAAAGTATCAAATTCTTACCTCTTGGTATTTCTGCTCGAAAGCAGAAGATAATGTTAACTAAACAATTGAAAAACATAATATTTACGAAACGTGCGGGTGACAGTAAACTAATTTTAAGGCCTCTCATCATCCATCACAAACTTAAGTTCATTCCATCTTTTGTTTCTCTAATTTGCATCAAGTCTGTCATCCATGCTCCTTCATTCACTGACCTTCAAACCCCTACGACTTGGTCTTAAATTTCTTATCCTGTAACGGCCTTGTTCAGGATGGCCTTACAATTCTCCAAGATCCCTGGGTACATCCATGGTTTTAGTCATTCCACCTTGTGATCAGATGGCATCAATCCCCATTGGGACATATCATTATAATTAAGGCATCATGTAACTAACTACAAGTTGTGGTTGCTGTAGCTGTAAACATTTTCTCTCCTGCAGCGCAACAGTTTTATGCATACACTAGAGGAATTTCATCTCATTACTGCACAGTTCTTGTGGAACATTAAATTTGTTCTGAGTTCCCTGTGTATAAGGCATACACACATGCATCTGGGCTCCAATGGTTTACAATGCATGATTTGACCTAATTAACACAAACTTAATTTGAGCTCCATGAATTAAGTGGGATGCTCGCACAGAAGCAAACTCATGTCATGTTGATGGGGCTTGCTTCTCTGTGATTTAGAGGAGTACTTTAGTTGGTCTGCAGTTATGAAGTTTATCTTACAAATACTGATCTCAGTTGTTTTCCATTTAATCCTCACTCCTCCGGTTTCACTTACGTAGATATTCGTTGTAGTTTCCGTCTTCTCCATCAATGAGCCCTGGCTCAGTTACATTCCTTCACTCACAATGGTGACGCCAGTCTCCATCTCTCCCCAGCTTACTATAAACTCCATAATGTCCCAGACAGATCCTGGTTTCCACTTAGCTACAACTCACAACTACATCTTCACAGTAAGGAGGTAGCAGAGGAATGGCCTCCATATAAGGAATTTTCCAAGCAAAGCCAATTCTATTGTGCATTATCTTGGGTCTCACTGGAAGTAAATATTGGTGCCAAGGGGGAGGGTGGATACTTGTAAGGGTAGCACGCATGGAAAAGGTGATGGTTCCACAAGATTTGACCTTCTGTACAAGTCTGGAATAACTTACAGATCTTTTCCTTACTACTCTGGATAACTTAGTTAGTCCTTTACATTAACTCCTCAGATAATTAATACAATTTCACTCTTCAGCTTCCCAAGACTAAGACATGGTAAATATGGGATCCAGTTGGGAAACTCTCCCAAACTCACCAAGACACACAAAAACACATCTCAATTAAAGTTTGTGCAGTTATCGGAAATGCTCATCACAATCTGCTTCTGACTGAATCCAAATATTACGAGGTAAAAATACATGCATCTAAAGAGATGTGGGCCTAGTCTAGATCTGCTATTGTGTGAGGCTAATTCCTTCTGTAAAATTATTGGTGACAATTATTGTTCCCAAACTATCATTCACAGGATGAATTGAAGTCATATGTCTCATTAAACACAGAATCAATCGATGACACAGCAAAGATTGAAGACATGAACTACTATTTGATAGATCAGGGCAGCAGTAATAATCAATTTGTTTGTAATTTTGTTGATTGATCGTAAAACTTGTGAGGAACATACTTAGCATTCTCATTGGTAATACCACATGTTAGACCCTTAGGGAAATCATAATTACTTTTAAAGGGTGATTTGCCATTCTGTTTATCTCAAATTCGAAAGTTACTTAACACGAAACCGTAGCTGGGAATTGATGGATCTTCAACATTTATTGCGGGCAATGACATTTCACTCTGCATAGTGATAACTGCTTAATATTTCAATCAGCTACTGAATATTAAAACCTAAAAACTACTTGGTATTCAAGTTAGTTAGCCACCGCAATACAAAACAGTATTGTCACATTGTACTAATATGATTTCATACATTTTCCTCCAAAATTGAACTAATTGCTTCTGTCTTTTCATGTAAATCAACTATAAAAAGCAAAATTTGTCCCTTTTAACATATCTGACCAGAGTTTTAGTGGCTGTCTTGTCCTTCAGGAAAACAAACAGGGAGTTTCTCTTGGACCAACCTTCATCCAAGTTACATTTGTGCAGGAAGGAACTGCAGATGCTGGCTTAAACCGGAGATAGACACAAAATGCTGAAGTGACTCAGCGGGACAGGCAGCATCTCTAGAGAGAAGTAATGGGTGATGTTTCGGGTCGAGACCCTTCTCGAGACCCACTAGTCTGAAGACTAAAAGCCTTCCTGACCACCCAAACCTCCTGTAATACCACTTTCATTGCTTTATGTACCTGCACTCCTGGATCCCTCTGCTCTACAACACTCCACAAGGCCCTGCCATTCACTGTGTGCGTCTTGCCCTGGATTACCTTGCCAAAATACAACACCTCACACTTATCTGCATTAAGATTAATCAACCATTCCTCAGCCCATTTGCCCCTGATCAAGATCCTGCTGTAATTTTTGATAATCATCTTCACCCACTTTAGCACCATCTACAAAAGTACTAATCATGCCATCTACAATCTCATCCAAATCAATGATATAACCCACAAACAGCAATGGGCCCAGATCCGATCCTTGAGGTACACCACTAATCAATTGCCTCCAGTCTAAAAATAATCTTCCACCATCTGCTTCCTTCAATGAAGCCAATTCTCTATCCAGACGGTTGCTTTCCCTGGATCCCATGCAATCTAACCTGCCAGAGCATCTTGCCATGCTCCAAATGCCTTGCTGAAGTCTATAGGCAACATCTATGGCTTTGCCCTAATTAACCACATTGTTAGTAAGTTTGCAGATGGCACTAAGATACTGGGGTTGCGAACTGTGAGGATGGCTGTCAAAGTATACAACGGGAGATGAATCGGCCACAGAAGTGGCTGGTGAAAATGGCTTAATCTGTTGGATTTAATCTGAGCAAGGGTGAGGTGTTGCACTTTGGGAGGTTGAAGCTAAGGGGAAAATAAACAATTAATGACATGTCCCTTAACAGCATTGATGATGTTGGGGTCCAAGCCCATAATTCCCTGAAAGTGGCAATACAAGAAGAGTGGTAAAGAAAGTATATTGCATGCTGCCTGTCCCGCTGAGTTACTCCAGCATTTTGTGTCTACCTTTGATTTAAACCAGCATCTGCAGTTCTTTCCCACACAAAGGGTATTGCATGCTTGCCTTCATTGGCTGAGGCATTATAAGGATCAGGAGGTCATGATGCAGCTTTATAGGACTTTAGTTAAGCCACATTTGGTCACCCCATTACAGAAAGGACGTGGAGGCTTTAAAAAGGGCGCAGAGGAGATTTATCAGATTCCTACTTCTCCTATCCATCTGAGTTTTCTGCCAACTTATCGCTTGACAGCGCTTGCTCGACTCCTTGTCCTCACCTTATCCTCCCTCTACTCCATCAGTCTGAAGAATGGTCACAACATGAAACATCGTCTGTTCATTACCTTCCACAGAAGTTGCCTGACCCACTCAGTTCCACTGCCAGTTTGTTTTTGCTCAACAGTTGGGGGTACTTTGTGTATCTAGTGGCTGCACTAATTTTGAGCATCTGGGGTCTCTGTCCTGAGAGGATTTAAAACCATCCATGTGAATCATTTTGTCTCTGCAAAGGTGCTTGAACTTTCAGAAGTTTCTTGGTAATTATGATGTGCTCCCATTCAATGGAACATTTTGTCTGCACTCAAAATTCTGAAGCAAGCTGCGCAATTGACTTGTGAAATTGTATTCAACTACCTGCTGTTATCTTTGTTCTTCAAAGCACAAAAAAAATCAATGTACTCTAAGTTGAGGGAGACTCTACTGGGAGCCTCTCCCAGGAGAGAATCTTCCACCGGGTCTACTCCTGAATGTCTGCTAAATAAAACCACTTCACATCTACAGCCCTGGTCTCATTCACAGTCACCACAGACAGTATCCATGTGCAGGTATCAGGTACATGGAATTAGAAACATTGGGATGATGTAGCAACTAAATTGGTAATACAGTTTAAATTTAAGGGCGTTTTCATTCTGCTTAGCAAAACAGAGATTAGCTGAATTTATCGTTCATTATTTAGTTTTAGCACTGAACGTAAAAAAAATATTCTGTCACATGTCACTTTGGAAATCCAACTTAAATTCATGCATAAATTGATTACGGAACTCCCATTTGGGTCAGGCGGATCATATGGCTCTTCAAATCATCAACAGATTGGTAACGGACTCCCAGACCAATTTTTATTTCTTTATTTTATCTCAATATATCCTGAAATTTCTTTCACAACCTACTTTTATCATTAAATATTTTTATTTTTACCACTGGCTCTCCACATCCCCAAAATATTGACTATTCTAACATTTTCCAGTTCAGGTGAGAAATTGTCAACCTGAGATAAATATTCTGCTTCTTTCTCTCTGTATACTACTTAACCTGCTGAATATTTCCAACATTTTCTGATTCCATTCTACATTAACAACATTGTTTCGAGATTTGAAAACATAATCAGTACATTTGAAATTTGAAAAAAGGAAATAGGATCATGTGGAAATGTGCCATAATTTGCATTTGATGAATTTATTAACTTTATTTCAGCCATCTTCAATTTTTGTTTAAAGTTTTGAAAGAGTTTCCAATTTGATTTTCATGTAACATTTGTAAGTCACCTGGAGTTCAATATTAATTTCATTGTGACAGACACTTGCCAGCTGCAAATTGTCAATATGTTTCCAGAGGTTTACATGGTGGGATGATAAAAAAAAAAGTATGCTGAGGGTGAACAAGCAAAAACAAATTAAGTTATACTGTACTGCCATGGCCATGCTGAAACATTTATAAGGATGTAATGAAATTCTGACTGCATTACCAACCTAAATTGAAAATTCAAACCTAACAAACAATTCTGGAAGTGAATTACAAGATTGTAATCTGATGGATGGTTCAGAAGATATTCAAAACCAATAGATTAAAACAGTTTATGAATCCATCTGAACTAAAATAAAATTGCAGCTTTTGACACGATGCCAATTTATGGTATATAACATATACCTCGTGGTGAGTAGGAAGATGCTCTATTTCTTTCTGTTTTGTAAAAGAAACATTTGTTCAAATAATTAATTATGTGTAGTTGTGTAATGCCAGGAATAAATCATAAGTATAATTTAAGACATTATGTCCTTACCGAGAATGTGGGACCCTGTAAGGACTGAGCAGGATTGACAAATCACACTGAGCTTGATATGAAGGGAAGGAATAATTAGAAAAGACCACAAAAAATGTGGCTGAATTATTTAAAAAAAATACATAATTGGTTTCAAAAACAAAATCAGAGCCAGAGTATATACTAGGGTTGCTCTGCAGAAACAATATGGCCAGATATCAAGGAGAAAAAAACGTCAGGTTTTTTCTAAATGCATCCTGAGGAAAAGCACATCTAATTATAAACCCAAGGATTAAGAATATTTCAGCGTGCAATCACCTCCGTATGTCAATTCTAACTTGGACTTATCTGCCCAAACGTACGAACATGAAATCATTAAACTGAACAACATAGGTTGTTGTATATAGAGTTGTACAGCAGGGAAACAGGCCCTTCAGCCCAACTCATCCATACTAACATCAGACATTAAGACACAAAGTGCTGGAGTAACTCAGCAGATCAGACAGCATCTCTAAGACCATGGGTAGGAGACGATTTGTGTCGGGTCCCTTCTTCAGAGTGATTGTAGTAGGGGAGAGAAAGCTGGCAGAGCTGGTGATGGAACAAAGCCTGGCAAATGATTGTTGCATACAGATGAGATGATTTTTGTTAGCAAACATAGGGACAAAGGCTAGATAAGAAAGGAAATCTAAAGACTGTGGGATAAGGAGAGACGATGTGAAGCCAGGGGTCAGGACATAGGTGGAAAGGGTCAGGGGAAAGGAGGGGCAGGAGAGAGGGAAACATGGGTGCACATCCAGATAAAGGGACACTGGGAAGAGAGGGGGATAAATGGGGAAGTTAGTTACCTAAAATTGGAAAATTCAATGTTCATACCATTAGGTTGTAAGCCACCCAAGTGGACGGTGAGATGCTATTCCTCGAGTTAGCATGTGCCTCATTCAGGCAATGGAGGAGGCCCAGGACAGAAAGGTTAGTATGGGAATGGGAATGGGTTAAAATAGTTAGCATCCAGGAGATCCAACAGGCCTTGGCAGAACAAGCGTAAGTGTATGTTGCAACAGTCGCCAAGTCAATGCTTAGTCCAAGAGGACCTTCTTATCCACTGTCTTTTCTTCACCCAGAATTTTCAGGCTTGAGTGAAGAAAGGCAGGGTGGTGAAGAAGGCATTTGGCATGCTTCTCTTCAATGGGAAGGGTATTTACTACAAAGTTGGGACATCACATTGCAGCTGTACAGTGTCATTGGTGATACCACACTTGAAATACTGTATACAGTTCTGATCACGATTATCTGACAATGAAATACCCTAGGCACTCAGTGAAGCACAATTAGATGCTGGTGTCGCCAGCGAATTCCCACAACCCCGATCACATGAATAAAACTAAAATTTGAAGAGGACACAAATTTCAACAACCTCGTACATATTATACTCCAGCCACAGATCAAACAGATGCAATGATGTGCCCCAGAAATAGCCACAAATAAATAACCACATACCTAAGTTATACCAGACATCCATCTCACTGCTCAGTGTTCGGACTTCAATAATTGTTTGTCCAAGAAAGTCGTCTGATTCTTTTTTGAAATGCTGTTTAACTCGAGACTTGATGTCATCATCTTCATCCCAGACTCTAACCTTTATTCTATCAGTGGAATTATGGCACTCACTGTACATAAATTAAAAAGATAGTAGATAAAAATAGTTCAGCAATGATCACCATTCAATATATCATTTTTTCTTATTTAATTTAGGAATTTTGTTTTATTGACTGAGCACCATTCAGAAATAATTCATCAGATTATGACTTAAATTTATATGAGAGGAATTAACTTTTATTAACAACCTTTTGTATAATGTGTTTAGCTGCATACTGCAACCTGGAAAACATTGTTCTTCCATCATTGTAATTTTTCTTTAACAATTACTTGAGACTGAGACAAATGGGATGTCAGGAGAATTGTTGCCGCTGGCAGAGACCAAGCTTAGAAAGTTGTTCGACTTTGTGGTTCTGCAGGACCGGAATATATTTTGTTTTATTAATGTTCTAGCTCATCATGAGCCATGGAGAGGCTGAAGATATAATTTTTAAACTAATTAGGCATAAATAAAGTTGATTTCGGTCGAAATAAACATGCACACTGCTTCTTTCTCATATTCCCACAATAAATGGTTTTATTATTAAAAGGATTAATGAATTGGAAAAGGAGTAATGAACTCGAAGAAACAGGCTGGATGTGGCTGTACAGAAAAAGGAAGACTAATAGTTAGCTTGCAACTCAAGATTGAGTATGCTGTTAAGTCCATGAAGAAAGTTGCACTTAACATTTTATTGGACTTATAATTAGAAGTAGTTGTAGCAAATCCCAAGCTAATTAAAGTAGTTCAACTTGTTTACTTGGCTTACCAAGAGGTTTATTGATATTATTCCAACATGCAGCTATAGAGGCCACTTTCACTTTTATTCTATTATAGTCACTTTCATAACTCTCTGGAAAATGGTATTGCCTCTATTAAACATTCATATGCAACACTGAGAAACAAGGTTTACCGACTGTGGCAAAAAGATTTTCAGTTCATACTAAATGTAATCTTTTTCAAGTAGGTTATTGAATATTGAGGCTCAATGAAATCACCATTGGTTTCTCTACAATTTTTAAATCATTATCAATCTTTTCAAATGAAAAAATGATGAAATCATTGCACAAGAGTATTATTGAACACTTTGGATGATTGGATTGGCTTTCTAAATGAGCTCGCTTATTTTTCTTCTGATGTCTGTACGGAGAGTTAATATCTTTGTTTCCCCATTTTACTTTTCTCTCCATAGACGATGCCTGATCTGCTGATTATTTCCAACATTTTCAGTTCTTATTTTAGATTTCCAGCATTGGCTATATATTTTGAATTTGAAGTAGGGTATATTCATTATCTGTCATATAATTCCATTCACAAAATGAAATGCATACTTTGCATATATAAACTACACAAAACAGACATTGTAATCTTTGGAAAGTGCCCCTGAAACCAACAGCAACAACATTTTTTCAAAATGATTCACTGCAAATTTGCCAATTCAACAATGCAAATTTGTTAAAGTAATTTAGACTGACTTGCTGGGATTATACAAAAATTGTGGACTCGAACTATCACCATGATAAAGATAAACACGTACTATAATGGGACCTACTGAAAAACACATAATATAAATTAACACATTTTACTTTTAAGGCAGGATGCTATATATCTTTTAATAGGAAAGAATGAACAAGTTTATAACATATTTATAAAAATATTCATGAAAAGATCCAAGGAATGGGACCAGTTGCCTTTTTCAATCATGTACAAGGGCATGTTTCTGTGATAACGCCATTAACATTGATAGGAAGATAATAATGGGCCAAAGTCCGGAAAACAAATCGGAGTTAAAGAAGCTGCCAGAGATACGTGCTTGGAGATCATCAACAGTGGAGGTTGGGGCCATGTGTAATGAGGATATTTACCAACCACCATTCCACTAAAGGTCGCGGAAAATTTAGAACAAATGCAATGATGAGTAAGTGACATTTTAACTGATAGCTTATTAATTACATTTTGTCTGGCCTTATGGGTTTTGTAGATTCTCATTTTCCCAAGAAATGGCTTGCCTGAAAAACCATCCTTGGCCAGAAACACTAAATGCACTGCATAGAATCAAAGCACACGACACACTGCCTCTAAAATTCATTCTATATTTTCAGTGAAATTAAGTTAAAAGGCAAAGTGCACGCGCAACAGGCAAATTATTGTTGGAGATTTAATGGGCAGAGGAACAGTTGGAAGCAGGACCAGGTAATCCAGTCATTCGCATCAAATGATGGCTGCAAATAATTGATGGGCTGATGGGCTTTTATCTCAAGGGAGTTGAATACAAAAGTGAGGAGATGTTTCTTTTGCATGAGGCATTGATCAGATCCCATACGGAATATGGTGACTGATTCTGGACAGCACAAGTCAAGAGAATATATTGGTTTTCGGAGGATACGAGTTAAATAATGATAAGGTGCATAAACTTAGGTCATATTTCAAGAGCTTGGAGAAAAGGGGGGGTGTGGTGTGAATTAATGAAAGTGTTTAAAATTATAGAGGGCGATCTGAGGAGGAAGCTAGTGAGAAGCCATTTTCATGAGACAAGCCAGGTTTCTGGATCAAAGGTTGGGAAAGTGAGCTGAACTGATCAGTCATGATTTAACCGATTGGTGGCAGAGGCTTAAGTGGTTGCCTGGAGGTCCCAAAATTCTTATAAAATAAATCCTTGCTCACTATCTCAGTTTTAATTCTCTTCCATCTCATTTCAATTGTAATCCAGTGTGCCAAATCGCTAATGCACGTACTGCAGCAAGCATTAGACACTCAAAATACCAGTCACTGGACACACGTGCAAGAGTGGCACCATTAAAGGCTACACCAGGCTTTTTAAATGGTCAGTATAATTTAACTGAGCTAATCCCCAAGTTATGGCTAAGACTGTAAGGTATGTGTTAAGACTGCACTAAATCTTAAGTCGTAAAGAAATAGGAACAGAAGCAGGCCATTCAGCCCCTCAAGCCTGCTCCATGATTAAACAAAATCATACTTGATACACTCTCCTCATCCACTTCTCTGCCCATTCCCTTCCTGAATAAATCTTCTTAAAAACATCTATCAAAGCTCAAAAATGAGATAAATCAATATTTTACAATATAAGCATAAAATATTAAGCACAAGAATGTTTGCAAATAATTTACCATTAATTCAAGTACATTATGCGAGGAAATGTAACGTTTCTAAATTCTTTTTTAAATGTGCTAATCTGCAAATACCAATTTCAATAAATTTCTCTCTCAAACAGCCTTTGAACTGACAAGAGGATCAGTTTCTGGTGCATCACCGCCACGGCCTGTCTTTTTTCTTGTGCATTTTTGTTTCAAATTGCCTCTAATTCCAGAATTTCACACCAAAAAAACAGCAAGTTGCAGGCACTCAGCCTGTTCCAAATTGCACACATCTCCCTAAATAACTTAATTTTACAAATAATTTCAAAACAGCTTTGTGAAAGAGAGTGACAGGAGAGCGGGATTGGTGGGGGAGGCAGACTGGGACAGACAGACAGACAGACAGACAGACAGACAGACAGACAGACAGACAGACAGACAGACAGACAGACAGACAGACAGACAGAGACAGAGACAGAGACAGAGACAGAGACAGAGACAGAGACAGACAGACAGACAGACAGACAGACAGACAGAGACAGGAGAAAAAGAGAGAGAGAAAAAAAACGAGAGAGAAAGAAAAAAGACAGGTATGAGAAAGATCTGAAATTTCCAGCAAATCAAGTCCTGAAGATCGAAATCCAACAAGCGGCATGTGACAGGAAATTAGCAGATAATGGGCATGTTGTTATTGAGCTCAAGAATAAAAAGCCTAAGCCAACTTCAGCACTGAAGAACAGTAAGTGCACACTTCCTATTCACACTTCAACACACTTTTATCAAATCGACAGTGTGAACCTAAAGAACTTGGCCGAGAAATTGTTTTGGGTTAAAATTGATTACATCTATTATATGACTGAAATTACCTGGAAAAGCATAAATATTAGAGATTTGATGCAGGGTCACAGACACCATTTTCTTTTCAAATCCCTTATATGCCTGACATATTAAAACATCATGGTGACTGGATGTCAGTGGTGCAGTCTAATGGTGTGCAATAAGGACCTGAATATTACTTCAATAAGTTTCAATGTACCAGCATATTGATTGCACAGACCACGTGCAAAAGTGGGCCTTCACAACACAAAGACGATGCTAAAGAAGTAAAGGCAGAGCTGCCTGAGGAAATGCAGGTGATAGAGTCAAACTCTGGGAACACATCATGTGGACCAACCATCAATACACCCAGCAACTGGTGATGTCCATGAATCTCAGACTTCAAACAGTCATTGCATGCAAAGGATATGCAATAATATACTAAACATGACTACTTTTATTTACTTTACATTGCTGTGTCCCAAACATTATGGTGCCCTGAAATGGAGGGGACTGTGTATAAAACTGCTGTAATTTGTACATGGTGAAACCAAAATGTATAAAAATGGCATTTATTAAAATCTGACATGTGCACTTTAACCACACGTGATTTTTTTCTATTACAAATCTCAAATTGTGGAGTGCAGAGGCAAATAAATAAATGATGGGACTTTGTCCCAAACATTATGGAGGGCACTGTATATACCCAGCACATCAAATCTCCCTCAGACCCCAAGCACAAGCCCTTGACAATCCCCCTGAGCTAAACACAACCCTGCTGCTGCCTTGGATATTTTCCACTCTGTCACTTCAACCACTGACCACTGCTGAAATTTACCACTTATCTTCAACTTATCCTGCAAGGCTAGCCTTTGAGCATGCTGAATTTTCTAAATCTCATGATAGCTTGGATCTTGTGAGCTGGAATTTTACCCCAATGGCCCGAGCAAGTCCTAATGTATTGCACATATGCGCACTTACCCAAATACCACCGACCTTGGTTGTGTGGCAATTAAATTATTCTAATTATTCTGATTCTAATTAAACAATTCCAAGCTCTTGCACTTGCATTAATTTCATCAATTTTACAAAAATTTTACCAATTTTACCAAGTACCAAGGCACTCTTTGGGAATCATATATAAAATAAAACCAACCTCTCAGATTAACCTTTGTTATAAACTCAGTAAAGTGACATTTCAAAACGGTAAATAGCGAACTGTGGATCAGTATCTTTTCGTGCTTTACCAAAGATGAAAAAGCATGATTTTTTTTCTGAATACTAAATAAGAAATCGTTGATATCTTGAATAAATTCAGAAAGGTATTCGGTTTTGCCAGGCCAGGATTGATGGTGCTCTGTTCTCTCCTCTCTCCAGAGATGTATCTGGCATAGCACAACCAATTAAAACACTCGGGAATGTATCTGGATGGCTGACAGAAGATTTCAGTGATAAATTCCCTGGCAGCTACTTCCAGCCTCGTCTGTGTATTTTTAGTTGGCTAACCTGTTATTATCAACAATGTCAAATCTCAATTGGACTTTGATCTGTGTATAATTCGAACACTCTCCAAAAGGGAAATCTATCAAAACCAGGAAACATATTCAGACTAAATTGGCCCACCTGCCCAGAAAGACCTTAAAAATTCATTGGACATTGTATGTTTTTTACATGAAACATTTTCTTCAAACCTCCACTGCTCTGCCTGAAAAACCTATCAGCTTAAAATGTAATCTTCACACAGTTGCACTAAAGACAATAAATTAGCATCACAGTGTTAGGCTCTACTTCCAATGGAATAGTCAGCATGTTGAACGATGCTGTTTGGGGCAGAGTTTCTAGACATTAATGTTATGATGCTGCCTTAAATTAATCCAACCACAGGTCTACTTGTCCTACTTGTACGACTTACTTTTCCATGTTTCATGAATTGTATTAAATAACTCAATATCTCCCCCTTGAGAGCCTCCGCTTGAAGCTTGATAGCCAAGAACTGGCCCATATTAGGATGCACCCATCGTCACACACAGAGCCTTCTCCCAAACGGGAAGGCTCAGGATTCTCAGGTCCCATTTTTAAGTTCCTGCGATCAGGGCCGGCCTTAGGAGGTGCGGGGCCCAATTGGGAACAATTTTGGTGAGCCCCAGGTTCCCAGCCAAAGTCTGTAGAATCATAGAAATACAAATAAAGTCTATTATAGACTTTATGTCTCTATGGTAGAATGGAAAACAATCAAAATGTGCACTTAAAATGTGCCTGCGACTTAATGGACCAAACAGATCTAAGCTACATTTTAATATAAAATTGCATACGTGTAAGCCTGCAAGTAACAAACAAAATGTGTAAAAGAAGGAACTGCAGATGCTGGAAGATCAGACTGAAGAAGGGTTTCGGCCCGAAACGTCACCTATTTCTTTCGCTCCATAGATGCTGCTGCACCCGCTGAGTTTCTCAAACAAAATGTGTAGACACCTCTGAAAAGTACATAGTTACAATACCACTTGTTTTAGTGACTGTGAAATGAAAAAAATAATAATTAACTAGATCCTGGAAAACCAATTGGTGAAAAACTAGTCCAGGCATTACATTTTGGGCTTCAGCCCCATCCTACCCTTTGGGCTTCTACCACATCCTAACTTATATGTGCGTGTGTTAGTTGTCCATGCGTGATGTGTGTGTGTTAGTTGTCTGTGCATTATGTTTGTGGGAGGGAAGGAGAGAAGGGAGGGAGGGAGAGAAGGGATGGAGGGAGAGAAGGAAGGGAGGAGAGAAGGGAGTGAGGGAAGTAGAGAAAGAAGGGAGGGGGAAAGAGAGAAAGAAGGGAGGGAGGGAAGGAGAGAAGGGAAAAGAGATAGAGGAAGGAGGAAGGAGAGAAGGGAGGGAGGGAAGAAGGGAAGGGAGAGATAGAAGGGGAGGAGAGAAGGGAGGGAGGGAAGGGAGGGATAGAAGGGGAGGAGAGAAGGGAGGGAAAGGGCCGGCAGCCGTGGTCCGGGCGGACGGGTATGAGCTGAGGCCGAGGTTTGTAAACGTTGCTCCAACCCCCGGCCCAGCCCTCCCTGGATTGTTCACCGCGTCTTCCCGGGGAGAGAGAGGGGTGGAGCCAGGGCTGTGTGCGTGAAGCACGGCGACTGGAGGGGCGGGAGCGCTGCCCCGGGACCGTGAGGGAACGACTCACCTCCCCCTCACACCCCCTCTCCGTATATCCCTTTCTTCCCCCTCCACCCCCTCTACTCTCTCTCCACCCATCTCTTCCTCCTCTACCCAGGGTAGATCTACCTGAGCCGAGAGTACATTACTCTGGCGCGGGGCCCCCTTAGGCGCGGGGCCCAATTGGGAGCAATTGGTCCAATCGGCTTAAGGCCGGCCCTGCCTGCAATGTCACCGACAACACCCGAGACAGCTCACGCTCTCGAATAATGACCCTGGGGATGCCAGTCCCAATGGCAGTTACTCGGACCTGCAGCATTTCTGCTCCATCCAGCTCCATCACTTCTCTAGCTGATATCTGAACACGCTGAGGTTAACAGAATCAAACTCTGGAAGCACACTTGGAACTACAACATGACTACACTACATTTGTAGCAGTACTAATCAACGGAAAATAAACACTCGGCACCGGAAACAGAGCGAAGAATATATTGAACACAAATACACTATTCTCCATGGAACTTTGAAACAACTTATTCTTTCTTTGCTGGCTTCTGTGCATTGATTTTAGGGAAAATTGTGTTCTAGAAAGAGGAAAGAGTTCTTATATTCATCCTTTGTACATAAATCACTGTGTTTTGGTCTGTAGTTGACAAGAAATCATATGATTTCTATATCTGGCGAAAGTGATGTTACAATGTTTTTCGGCTGCACTTAGCTGTGCTGTGCTTAAGCTGTTTTATGATTACACATGGAACAGCAGCTAAACAGAGATTTAGGTGAGGAATTACAATCACTGATTCCACCAATGCACAAACATATGCACATCCCAGACTAACATCTTCAACTGACCTACATCGATAATCTCAAATGTGAAAAGCTTCAAATATACTGAGTCCAATGATTGTTGTCATAGCTATCAATCACACCACAGACATTATCGAATTTATGGCAGCATGTAAGAAAGAAACCCCATTGTATTGTACCTTACATTATAAGTACAAGTGAATCAAGCAAGATAAGATTAGAACCAATTTTACTTTGAATTGGGGAATTATGACACTTCTAAGGTTTGAATACAGATAAGCTAGAAAGATCAAGATAATAAAGGAGAAAGTTATAAAGAATGCTTTTGATTTCTCTGCTTAAGTGTCTGAAGTAATTTTCAAACTAATAGTGACCAGCTCCATAGCAAATGATGCAGTAACATCTTAGACCTAATGATAATCAAGCATCACATTTTATTTCTAATCTTGATGTAATGCGATTGGATTCTTTAGACATGTTGATAATCATGTGGTTTAAAAATGGAATTGCTGTAATTTTCCAGATAGAAAATAAGAGTTTCCATGCTGAGACAAGAAAATGGGCAGATTTAGTAATCAGAGCTTGTTGCTCAGTAAAAGATTTTGGCATAGATATAAAAAAAAACATAAAAGCTGAGGATTTAACTCAATTCAGTTCAGAGAGCAGTTTGATAAATCTGCAGTGAATAAATTCTTGGTCAGAGAAACAGAGGAAGGTATATATTCTTCCAAGAACAAAATAAGCTTTGAAGGTGCACTAAACAAAAGTTGAAAAAAAGAATCAAATGCCAAATATAACAATGCAATGCACAACTGTTTCCAGACAAAGGAAAAGCAGGCTCAATATGAATATACAAGCTGATATTTCTGATGAAGAGTTCCGTGCGTTAACGAACAGTGAAAGGCCTGGATAGAGTGAATGTGGAAAGGATGTTTCCACAAGTGAGAGAGTCTAGGACCAGTGCCCATAGCCTCAGAATAAAAGGATGTACCTTTAGAAAGACGAGGAGGAATTCCTTTAGTCAGAGGGTGGTGAATCTGTAGAATTCATTGCCACAGATGGCCGTGGAGGCCAAGTCAATGCATATTTTTAAGGCAGAGACTGACAGATTCTTGATTAGTAAGGATGGCAGCGGTTATGGGCAGAAGGCAGGAGAATGAGGTTGATAGGGAGTGATAGATCAGCAACGATGGAATGGTGGAGTAGACTTGATGGGCCAAATGGACTAATTCTGCTCCTATGACATGAACGTAACCATTTCTCCTTCCACAGATGCTGCCAACCGTTTCCAGTGTTTTCTGCTTTTGATTGACCTGATAATCATATAGTGCCTCTGAAGTAGCAAGAACTTCAAGGAACCTCAGCAAAGAAAAGGTGACACTTTCCATATGGAGATGAGGTGTGTTTTAAGGAGTTCTTCAAAAGAGAAGTGAGACAGTCTTGTGGTTGTTGGTTATAGAACATAGAACAGCACAGCACAGGATCAGGGCCTTTAGCCTACGATATCTATGCCATACTTACAATATACAATACCTTTTATTTGTCATTTGAACCTCACATGAGGTTCAAACGAAATTTGGTTTCTGCAGCCATACAAGAAAAGAACCAAGACACACACCAACACAATTCACACAAACATCCATCACAGTGAGTCTCCTCCTCACTGTGATGGAAGGCAAAGTCTTATCTCTCCCCTGCTCTCCATTCCTCTCCCGAAGTCGAGGTCAAAGGCCCCGGCGGGCGCTAGCAAGTCCGCGGCCACTCAAAGCCACGCCGGGCAATGTAAGGCCCTGCCCCGGGTCTTGATGTTGGAGCCCCCGGCGGGCGCTAGCAAGTCCGCGGCAATTTAAAGCCGCGCCGGGCGTTGTAAGGCCCCGCTCCAGGTCACTCTGAACGCCGCAATTCGAGCAGGAGAAGTCGCCGTTGCCGGTGCCCCGCAAAGCAGTTTCCCACCGGGGACCCGCGGGCTCCCGGTGTCACCATCCACCGGAGTCGGGTCGCAGCAGCTCGCCGCCGCAGCTCTCCACGCTCCGAAGCTGGCTAGCTCCACGAAGGTAGGTCCGCAGCTCCACAGCCCTGCGGCTCCACAGCTCCACAGGCTCCGTGACTTGAGCCTCCAGGTCGTTCTGGTTGGAGGCCGCTCCACGGCGCTAGGCCCCAACGGCAACGGAGACCTGACAGGTAAAAGGTCGGGTCTCCATGCAGGGAAGAGATTTAAAAGTTTCCCCCACCCACCCCCCACACATACACATTTAAAAACCCGCTACAAACTAAACCCTCAACAGGACAAAAAAATTAAAAATACACAGACAGACTGCAGAGGCCGCTGCGACGTCGGTCGCGCCGCCCACATTAGATGCCAAGGTAAACTAATCTCTTCTAACTGCACATGATTTGTGTCCTTCATTAACTGCATATGCACGTGATTATCTATAGGCTTCTTAAACACCACTATCATAATCTGCTTCCACCATTACCCTTGGCAGAGTGTGTCATTTTTACTGTAAAAAAAGTAACCTCCTCGTCGCCTTTAACTTTCCCCCCTCATGTTGAAGTTGGTCATGTTTAAGGAGGTTGGCCAAGATTGCACGAGAATTCCCAAGTTACAAACCACAGAAGCTTTGAGCAGCAGAGCTTCAGATGGATGAAGCAATGAATCTGGAGAGGATATTGAGTCATAAACCTCAAATGGGGTCAGGGAGAAAGGCAAGAAAGACAGCTGAATGTTATGGCACCAGACCCCAGACAGCCAACCTGTCTGGTACCAGGCAGCTGCCATGGACAGAATAATGGGGGAAATTAAGAGCATTGAGTACTCCAAAAGCACAAATGGCCATGATACTGTTAATCTGCTACTGAAACATGACAGCTCCACCTTACTTGTTCCACTGGCATCAAAGGATAGGCAATAAATAACCTAAATGATGCTTGCAGTTTCAATCACAGAATTATTATGCAATTTCTCAATACAAATGGTTACAACATGTATGGACATTCTTTCCATTTGGCCAAGGTGACAATGTTTATAAGGAACACTGGTGCCCAATTAAGTGTTACATTTTTGTGTGAAGGCAGGAACATATTGTCTGCTAACCTTTCTCTGCTCAATTTACCCTTGCTACTATTCCCAGTTTGCAAGCTGGTTCAAGGACATCCTCACTGGCCTCTGGCCACACATTGGAAAGCCCACAGTGCATTATATGCAGCCACATAGAAGGTTGAACTCTAGAAAGAAAGTGTGGGCAGCCTGCTTGACTGGCACTCCATCCACCACCTCAAGCATGCAGTCACTCCGCCACTGATGCACACTGTTGCTGGAGAGTGCACTAATTACAAAATGTACTCAAATAGCTCCAGGTATCTTCAAGAACATCTCAAACCTGATGTCGCTATCATCAAGAAAGGTAAGGGCAACAAATAAATGGGAATGCCACCAACTCCAGTTGACGAAGTATACTAGCTTGGAAATACATTATGTTCCCCTATAGTTATAATTTAGACATGCAGCGCGGAAACAGGCACTTCGTCCCACCGAGTCTGTGCCGACCAGTTATCACCCATTCACTAGTTCGATGTTATCCCGATTTCACATCCTACACACAAGGGCAATTTACAGGAGCCAATTTATCACAAAACCTGCATGTATTTGGAATGTGGGAGGAAACCCGGAGAAAACTCAAGCGGTCACAGGAAGAACGTGCAGAAAGCACCCACATTCAGAATTAAATCTAGGTCTCTGGCGCTGTTATTGAGTCAAATCCTTGAAACGCCTATTGTACCAGCACTGTGGGACCTCCGTGCGATGAAGGTAGCTCACCATTTATTTATATGTATATATATATATGTGTTTATATCACACACACTTCACAGTTTTGAAACAAGAATTGTTTCGGACTCAGCTGCAGTTCTGGAGCTCCAGTGAGCAATTGTTTATGTGCATAATTCAGGCGAAGGACCAAATCCCTGCCCAGTAAAAACATGCAGTTTTGCAATTTGTTTACATCAATACCCTTACTTTCATTTTGAATTTTTTTTTATCATGTGGAAAATGTTTGAAAATTATTGTTTTAATAACATGACAGTGAATACTGCTTTCACTTTAGTCAGTTCTTACTTTTTAACTCGTAACCTGTGAAAAAAAAGACATTCGTTGATGATAAAAATATGTATATCAACTTTATCAAGTATATTGTATACAGTATTCAGAAAATCCTGCGCAGAAGCAGACTGTGAGGTTAACCCATTAAAATGTGATAATGCACAGCAAACACCAATTTATAATCCAGTACTTACAAGTGAAATGTTTCATCCCAGCTGGGGTTGAGATTCCCAAAAATGGTTTTGGTCCTCCTTTTGGTTTTACCCACTTGCACTGTGACGTAAGGGTCACTCGAGCCAGTCTTATCTTTTGCTTGTAAACCCTGAGCACAGAGCACTGTTGCACAAATAAAGTTTGGAATATTTAATGAATATCTTCAATCAGCTACGTAAAACATAAATATGACTAATTGTACATCAGCATTTTTTTACCGCTCGCCATTACCAGCACAAAGTTTATATGAATGGTAGGATATGTTCCTTGGTCCAGCAGTCCCATTCAAAAATGAATTAGAGAAAAGGTTACAGCAATGGGATCGACTTCCTTCCTTGATCAGAGAAGATCACCATGGAAAATAATGGTGCCTACACATAGCATCCTGACACTTTGTTCTATCTACATTTAGAGTTTCAGAATTATGGTATAGGTTGGTAAGCCATAACTTTTGTTTTACACCAGCATCATCAATCACAGGTTAGCTGGGATCTTTGAAAACGCAGCAAGCCATTATCCAACAGCAAGCATGATATTTATTTTTGCTGTGAAGTTTATTTTTGTGCTGATTTCCCTTCTCAATGCCCTTGGAGTTAACTCATTTCTTGGCCAGGTAAAGAGATGGAAATAATAGGCAAGCAAATTACTCAGCCTAAACAACATCTCCTGGAATGAATTTGTTGAATTGATTGTATGGAAAGGTCAATAAAATGGATATATAGAGAATTGGTCAGGCTGAAGAGAAACCAGTTATAAATGGATAAAGCAAAATACTCATGGATTGTATGTTAGATCCTTCATAGAAATACTATAAATAGGTAGCACTGAGGTTAAATGTAAAAGATGCTGAATTTTAAGATTAGTCCAGGAGCAGGGTGAGCAGATTGGGAGCGGCTGTTATAGGATATGTCCACATCTGACAGTCACTTAAAGTCAGAACTCAGGACCAACATGGTCCTATGAAGAAGAAAGACAAGGATGGCAAGGTTCAGGAACCTTGGGTGATGAGAGTGCTGTCAAAAAGTAATAGGAAGAAGAAAAATATTCAGGGAGCTGATATCATCAGGGCTCTTGAGGAACACAAAGGAAATTCTTTCAAGAGAGAGCTAGATAGGGCTCTTAAAAATAACGGAGTCAGGGGATATGGGGAGAAGGCAGGAACGGGGTACTGATTGGGGATGATCAGCCATGATCACATTGAATGGCGGTGCTGGCTCCTCGAAGGGCCAAATGGCCTGCTCCTGCACCTATTGTCTATCGTCTATTGTTTAAATAGGGAATCAGAGGGAAAATGTGGCAATGAAATGTTTTTGACAAGTAAGGCAAATGGGAAGGCATTTTAAACGTTAAAAACAAGAGACTAGTTAGGGGGTATGTGGGACCACTCAAGGCCAAAGGAGATTATTTATGCCTGGAGCGAGAGGAGTGGGAGAGATTCTATATGAAGTACATTGCATCTGTCTTCATCAAGGAGAAGGATAATGAGATTAAGGAGAGATATGCTGATATTCTCAGGCATGTTGATATCAAGGTGTTGAGTATTTTAAAGAACATTAAGATGGTTAAGTTCCCAAGGCCAGGTGGGATCTTAGTCTGGGTTATCGAAAGAGCAAAGGAAGGAGATGGATATGGCCTAGACAGTGATCTTTGTCCTTTGTCCTTGATCGATGATCTATAGCCACAGGTGAGACGCCAGAAGGCTGAAGGATAAACCAGGAACAAAACCCATGCAGTCACAGGTAGAATATGCAAACTCTGACAGCATCTGACATCAGGATTGAACCTGAGTCTCTGGCGCTAAGAGGCAGCAGCTTTACCAGCTACGCAACTGCTGTAGTTCTGCTAGTGAAAGTATTGCTACAAAGCTGTTATTTAATTATCAATGGAGTGTTTTGTTTAACACGTCAAGTACAAAAATACCTGCAAATATTCTGGATAACTGATAAAAAATGAGCAATAATTCAATATGATAGGAGTTTGAACCCAAAAGTCTACTTGAAGGAATTACTTTTTTTCCACCAATGCAACTATAAATGTCAACAATATATTGAATTTACATATTCATCCATTTCACTTTAACAATGTTGTAGAAAGCTTTCAAAGTGCGCACACAACCAGTGACCGGCATTGTTATAATTTAATTTTAAAAAACAGTGACCCGCATTCTGAGAAGGTAGGCAACGTGGTGACGTGATCATCTGTGGAATGTGCCAGTCGGTGCCATGCCTGGTCAGCATCGTGGCTAGTTGGTGCCATTGCTGTTCAATACTGTGCACGGTTGTTGCTGTGCCTGGTCAATTCTGTGTCAGGTCAATACTGTGCATGGTCAATACTGTGCATGGTCAATGTCATGGCAGTAACACCTTAGCAGTTACTTATCATTTTCTATAATAAAAATTAATAGTAAACCAAAATGAATCAGAATTTTTTTGAATAAAGTCTTTACCCCAGATATTGCATTTGAATTGTTATAGCCCTGTCCCACGGTACGAGTTCATTCTAAGAGCTCTCCCGAGTTAAATAAAAATCAAACTCGTGGTAAGCACGGAGAATGAATGTAGCAGGTATGTCGGAGCTCGGGGACGTCTCTTAGCGCTATCAGCAGGTACTCGGGAAGACTCGCTAACAGCAGGTAAGCACGGGAAGACTCGTGAAGATTTTTCAACATGTTGAAAAATGTCCACGAGAGCCCCGAGCACCGACGACTGGCCATTACCGTAAATCTCCAAGTTCGAATCAGGGCAAACTCAGGAGAGCTCTTGGAATGAATACGTACAGAGGGACAGGGCTTTTAGGAAACACATGCTCAGGGAGGCCTGACCTGTTATTTTGATCTTTGCTGACCACTTGGACGTCCCCTCCAACACACTCTGTTTTGCCGCCTTCAAGTGCCGTGCATAGTCTTCTTTGGACACTTCAAATTGTGCTTGGATCAACTCAAAAATCTCAGGCTTGTTGGTCTCTCTGACTTTCATTCTTTCCTTCATGGCTGCAATGATGTTTTGTGTTTTATCCTCTGCACCATGCTTTGAGCTTTTCTCGGCTGCTCCTGAAATTGTAAATGTCAAAGCGAGCAGTTGTTTAGAATTTTAAATGAGCAAGATTTGTGAAGGTGAAACAACATTAAAAGGATATGAAGATATGCACAGGTGGCACAAACTGTTAAATCAGTTTATTTCCTCTGCATCTGAACTGGATGCACCGAGATTGTACACTGAGAGAAAAACAAATACCCTCCGCTGAATACATTATTTTTTTGGAAGTTATAAACGCTAGCACAAGGAAAGTGTTACGCCTGAGCGTAGACCAAGTTCTTTTTAGCTGCTGGGATTGTTGAATATATACTAAGCATTTACTGCACAAGATTGATTCCTGACATCTTTGTAAATGATAAGATTAGGTCCAGTCAAGATGCCAATCACAGTTTAGATTTTCTCATATTTTGAAAATAGCATCTCAAATAAATTTGATAATAACACCACAAAAACAATCTCAGAATTTTCTCCAAGCAAATTTATGATCCATAAGCATTTTGCCAGCTATTTTCTAAACCTTTCATAGTCATCAAAATGTTCTTCTGTTGATGCACTCGATATCTGAGCATTATTTTAAATCAAATGGATGATATACCTTATTGCAGATGGAGAGACTGACAAGATGTAATAAAGGAATAGGGGCAAGAACCTGACAAGGAACAAATGTGAATTCAATGTTGATGGGTTTAAGAAACAGGGTGGACATGGAAACAATCCTGTGTTGTGAGAGTATGGTTGCATTGAAACATGGTTGTTTGGATCCAAGAGGATATTTGAGTTTGCACTCATTCAAACCACCTCATGGCAATGATGTTGCCTCTCCTGACAATTGGAGCCACTTCCAACTTCTACCAATCGCACCTCTACCTTGACTTTATTACCAAACCTTTTTCTAGCATTCCAACCACCAGTACTACCATTTCATCTCTGATCCTGACCTCCTCCCCAGTTCTTGTCCTGACTACTCTGATCACTGATCAGCACTGACCAGATCCCTGAACCTTCCCCTGAGCCGTTCTCCCCGGTCCCTAAACCTGAACAGGAATGGCTGAATTTATCTTGCAAGCACCACAATGAAAAGGAATGGTCCTTTGAGACCCTGGGCCTACCACCTGTTGATTAGCCTGCCACACATCAACTGTTTAGAGTATCCAACCAATTTCTAGGTCCTTGTCAGGTCGCTTAAATCTTGAAATGAACGTTTTTCTGCTGGTTCCTGCAAAGTCTCTTCTGGAGGCCACCGTGCACAGTCTGCCCAATCTCTTCTACTTCTGCTAACACAATCTTCATCAGAACAGTTCTGATGAAAGCTCTGACCTAACATGTTAATTCAGTTTCCCGGCCACAGACACTTCCTGAGTGTTTCCGGTATTTTCTGTTTATTTCAGATTTCTAGCATCTGCAGTTTTTTTATTTTCATCTAATAACTATGTCTTCATCAAATGTCAATAGATTCTGATTGCAAGATCCCTGCCAATAAACAGATCTCTCTTTCTCAAATGCAATACAGAATATTTTGTCAGCAAAAATACTTACGTTGCAAACAGTCAGCATTGAGAAGGTCTTGACACTTTTCATGGCATTTGACACCACACTCAGTACATTTCATGCCTTGCCTTGCGATGCCCCACAGCAGCCCCTCACATTCATAGCAGTAGGTTGGAGTAGTTGCTGTCCACACCTCAAAATTGTGCGGTGTAGTTGACGATATTGGGTAGATTAAGGCCTGTAATGTTTTCTTGTAAACATGTAACTTCTGTTGAAAATATGGTTGGGAAATACCAGGAATTAGTAAACTTAAGCATTGTTTTAAAATCCTTAACCAATTACAAGTTAATGACATTCACTGCATGTCTTACCTTTGTGTTCCGAAGGTCTGCATTTGTGAATTATACACTGATTTCCAATTGTGAGCTTCAAGCTATTAATCGAATGCTACAAGGTCATTGTTAAGGCATTCTCTCTGTGGACCTCAGTAATTGTGACCTAGCCATTCTTTGTATGTGTTATGTATCAATAATGGGTCTTAGGCGACTCTATAGGCAACTGCCAGGGACTAGTTTTAATTGAATTAAAGCTAGTCCCTATGACAGCACTTATGACAACCTACAACAGCAAAAATTGTCGCCACTGTCGCTGAAAATTGTTCAGCATGTTGAAAATTTTGCGGCAGTTGCCTATAGTTGCCCAAAAAATCGCCAAAGTGGAACAGGCCCATAAATTACTTCAAGTTAATTCTCCCAATTAGAAATAGGACAATTGTTTAATTATATGTAACAAAACTGAAAGTGTCATGTGTAACATCAAAATTGAACATTTCATTCCTCCAAAGGTAGGTTGGTCCAGAAGACCCACAGTGTTTTGGTAGACTAGTAGATTCAAACATGGAGGTCTGTAATCAGTAGTGTTCTGCAGGGATCAGAGTGGGACCTCTATTGTTTGTGATATACAAAATTATGAGAGTCTGACATAGACAGTCAGAACCTATTCCCATGATGGAAATATCAAATATTAGAAGGTATATCAGATGATGATGTATCAAAGGGAAACAGATCAGCTGATTATGTAGCCAAACAAATTGCCCTCAGGCAAACCCCGCAATTACAAGCGGTTAAAATTAAGTCTGCAGCACAAAGAAAGCTCCCGGTTAGCATTGATGTAACCCAGTTACAGGATGCCCAGAGCCGAGCATCACTCCAGGAAAATAATTCCCTGAGCAAAGCAGGGTGTTATCAAGACCCCATTGTCTGGGTTCACCCTGATGGTCGGGTAGTTTGTCCCATGAGCCTATTTTTGTCCCATGGACAGGCTCACATGGAAAAAGGGGGGACGGCACATGCATTGTCCCAACAATGGTATGCACCAGGTATAACAGTCATAATTGATAAAGTTGCAAGAACATGTCTGGTGTGTCAACAAAATAATAGAGGGAAGACACCTGCAAAATGTGATCACCTATCACAACCTGAAATGCCTTTTGAGAATTTGCAAATTGATTTTGTACATATGCCCGCAGCAAAGGGTTTTAAGTACGTTCTGGTCATAGTTGATATGTTCTCCAGAAGGGTGGAAGCACACGCCATCGGTAGTCAATATTTTAATGAAAGAAATAATACCTAAATCCAGGATACCCATGGGAATAAACAGTGCCAGAGGCACTCATTTCACCAATAAATTAGTTCAGAACTTGTCGAAGGCTCTTGGGTTCCAGTAAAATTACACGTACCATATCAACCACAGTGCTCAGGGATGGTAAAAATAGTAAATGGGGAAATAAAAGCTACTTTGGCCAAAGTATAGGTCAGCAAAATAAGTTGTTGTGGCCAGACGCCATGCCCGTAGTGATGTATATGCCCTGAGAAATCAGAAAAATAGAAACACGGGCCTAACACCTCACGAGATATTGATGGGGCGACCTATGACAACAGGAACCCGACCCCCGATGACTCCTGAGACGGTAGCCCTGATATGGAATGATGAAAAATCCTTAAATATGCTCAAGCCACGTGTGAAACAGTTAGTAAAATCTATGAGAAAGTTAAGCAGGCACAGGTCCCTCTGGCAAAAGGAAATATGTACACATTTAAACCAGGAGATCAGGTTTAAGTGCGAGCAATGAACAAAGATTCTTTCTCTTCTCGGTGGAAAAGACCATATTTGGTGCTGCTAATAATGCGAACAGCAGTAAAAGTAAAAGAAAAACCCAATTAGATACATGCCACTAGATGTAAACAGCATCACTCAGACGGAACCCTTGAGAAGGAAACGCAAGAACCGTAAAAATTTATAGTGATAAGACGATGATAAAAAAAGTGTCAAAATGTGGACATATTCTTTATTAACTTTCTTTGTAGTATTAAATACTTATGAATATATTAACATTATATGGGATCATAGAGGACATGAGAGTGAAGGGAGGCATCTAGATAGTTACGAGAAACAGGATGAAGGTAGTTGGAGTATGAAATTCAACTAACAACTTTCACACAGAACACAGTGAACTCTCAACTGAAAGGAAAACAACCTTCCTTATCTGAGTGGGATGATTAGGATGTTTGGTTTGTGCCCATATCCCGACGCATGCTGAGGGAGGTATCCCTTTGCGAGCTCAAGGACTTGTTCCAACCAAATTATAATCGCACGCGTATGCCTCCATTTTTGCAAATGATTAACGTAAGAAAATATTTAAATCCTTTCGCACTATAATATATAAAGATCCACAAGGAGGGAACTGTGGAAGATGATAGAGGAAAAGTTAAAGAGTGAGACATTTTTTTCCCCACACAGAGAGTGGTGGGTGCCTGGACGTGCTGTCAGGGGAGGAGATGCGGAGATTGAAGTAGATACAACAGCAGCGTTTAAGAGGGATTTAGACAAGCACATGGATGGAGAGACACGGAAGGGCCTGTCCCTATAGTCTGCCCAACCCTACCACTGTTGCTACTTGGACTAACTTGCTTTTTCTCTTGTAGGAACTGGAGGTGGAAGGCAGCAGGTCAGGCAGCATCCCTAGAGAACATGGATAGGTGATGCTTCACGTCTGAATGAGGGTCCCAACCCGAAACGTCACCTATCCATCTTCTCCAGGGATGTTGCCTGACATGTGTCATTTTTTTGCTTTTCCAGTTCAGTTTCGTTTATTGTTACATGTACCGAGGTGCAGTGAAAAGCTTTTGTTGCATGCTAACCAGACAGCGGAAATACTTTTTCTCTTTCTCAGAACTGATGAAGGGTTTTCAAGTGTACCCGGTTGGGAAATTTACATGGTCACAGGGAGAAGGTGTAAACTTTGCACCGAGAGTGCCCAAAGTCAATTGACAATAGGTGCAGGAGTAGGCCATTCAGCCCTTCGAGCCAGCACCACCATTCAATGTGATCATGGCTGATCATCCCCAATCAGTACCCCGTTCCTGCCTTCTCCCCATATCCCCTGATTCCGCTATTTTTAAGAGCCCTATCTAGCTCTCTCTTGAAAGCATTCAGAGAACCTGCCTCCCTCTTAGGCAGAGAATTCCACAGATTCACCACTCTTTGTGAGAAAAAGTGTTTCCTCATCTCCGTTCTAAATGGCTTACTCCTTATTCTTAAACTGTGGTCCCTGGTTCTGGACTCCCACAACATCGGGAACATGTTTCCAACCTCTAGCGTGTCCAAGCCCTTAACAATCTTATATGTTTCAATGAGATATTCTCTCATCCTTCTAAACTCCAGAGTGTACCAGCCCAGCTGCTCCATTCTCTCAGCATATGACAGTCCCACCATCCCGGGAATTAACTTTGTAAACCCACGCTGCACTCCCTCAACAGCAAGAATGTCCTTCCTCAAATTAGGGGACCAAAACTGTACACAATACTCCAGGTGTGGTCTCACTAGGGCTCTGTACAACTGCAGAAGGACCTTTTTGCTTCTATATTTGATTCCTCTTGTTATAAAGGCCAACATGCCATTTGTTTTCTTCATTGCCTGCTATACCTGCATGCTTACTTTCATAGACTGATGTACAAGTACCCCAGATCCCTTTTCCCAACTTGACGCCATTTAGATAGTAATCAGCTTTCCGGTTTTTGCTACCAAAGTGGATAACCTCACATTTATCCACATTAAACTTCATCTGCCATGCATCTGCCCACTCCCCCAACCTGCCCAAGTCATCCTGCATTCTCATAGCATCCTCCTCACAGTTCACACTGCCACCCAGCTTTGTGTCATCTGCAAATTTGCTAATGTTACTTTGAATCCCCTCATCCAAACCATTGATGTATATTGTAAATAGCTACGGTCCCAGCACCGAGCCTTGTCAAGATCAGCCCTGAGCAGCACAGTAGCTGTCAGGCGGCAGCAGCACTACCCACTGCACCAGTGCACCGCCTCTTTAAAGCAAATGTATAGCACACGTATTCGAATAATTCTGGAGATGAGGGGCTTTATCTACTTGGGTAGATTAGCAAAATTGGAGTAGAGTATACATACTCAGTGATTTCTTAACCCCGAATCAAGCCCATTGCAGAATGTACGATCTGAGACATGAGGACATCAAATAAAGTATATCCATTTTATTTAAGAGTTCTTCCCAAATTACTTCTCAAAGTTTTACATTTGAATTAAATCCATTAAATTCAGTTAATTAAAATACTTTATAATTTCACAGGATTTCAATATTTGATACCATTTAATTAAACTGATAATTTTCCACAGCTCCAGCATCCTATCAGATTTTATTTTCTTCTCAAGAACATATTTTAAGTTCTCTTGTGATATAATCATCAATTGAAGGAATGCAAACCCTAGGCTTATTCACCAGTTGTCACAGAGCTATTCGGCCCAGCTTGCAATGCAGACCAACTTGGCATATTGGGCTAGTCCTATTTGCCTGTATTTGGCCCATAGTACTCTAAATCCTTCCTATTCATAAAGGCAAATTATATTTCATGTTATTTCTCCTCAATATCAGTTTTTCAAAATGATTATTCTCTTTTATTACTAGGTGACCTTTAAATTGGTGGCCAGGACTTTGAAAATGCCTGATGAAAATGAGTTTGAATATATTTATTAACATGACTTTTAACTGATAATTTATTTGAAAATGGTTAAACTGATGATAACAGCTTCCACAATACAACCTCTGGTTGAATGAGCAGAAAGATTAGAAGAAATTGAACCAAGAGAAAAAATCAATTTGCCATCGAGTGCAAAACAATATGCAGGTTTCAGCTCAAAACTCCTATTGTCATGAGCATCTGAATCTGTTTTTCTTTCTGTTACAAATAGGCATTTTTAATGGAAACAGACCAACTTCTGCATGTAACCGATTGGGTGTAACTATGGAAGAACTGCATCTTTCTAGTGAGCAATGTGTTCAATCATGTTTTTCGTGACCTCCCCAAAATTCTCACTACAAAAGAGTTATTCATCAACTGAAAAAGCTTACCAGACGTGTAATTGTTAAAGAAACACACTTACCAATTCTTGATTGTTTACCGAGGTTCTTGTGGTCATGGCAAAAGAAATGCCTGCTTTTCTCGCAGCAAGGGTCTGTTGAGAGGAGTTCAAATGTTTACCATAAGCAAAGGGAAGACATTTATATTCATAAATGTTGTAATAAGAAATCCATGTGTTAACATTTTTGTCATTCCTAAAAACAATCCTGTAGGTAGTATTGGATGGGGCCACAAATACTGATGAAAAATATTGGGAATCAGTTGATTCTATCAATTGAATCAGATTCTTTTCTTGGCCAGTGCTTCTCGTAAGTGGTACTGGTGCATTACTAGAGTTCTGTACACAAAAATACATACTTCTTAAGAAGGGTCTCGACCTGAAACGTCATCCATTCATTCACTCCAGAGATGTTGCCTGTCCCGCTGAGTTACTCCAGCATTTTATGTCTATCTTCGATTTAAACCAGCATCTGCAGTTTTTTCCTACCTATACATTTCTAGGAATGGGCAACAAATACTTGTTTTGAGATTGACACCAATATTCTATGTGAAATAAAAATATGGTTATTTCAATGATCTACAGAATTTTAGATTATAAATCAGTCCTTGTGTTTTGACTTTCACAGACTTAAGTGTTATTAAGTAAGCACACAAAAAAATAATGCTGAAATAAGCAGTGATCCTCAGAGAAAACCAATGATATACACTTTCACTGCTTGGTTGTTGTAACAATTAGGATTCGATTCTCAGACATTTTCAAGGTTTATTGACAAAGATATGCTCCTGGATAGCAATCAACAAAGCATGTAAAGGCATTGTTGTCTACTCAGCAATTTAATGTACCATATATTGTGGGGAGCAGTTCAGAAATTATTTTAGTTAATACCCTAGAGGGATTTATATAAGACAATATTATCCTCTAGCTACCTATGTGGTTGACAAATCTTGCACGTCTGTACCTTATTTTAATAAAGTGGACTGGGAAAAATGGTAAACAGGAAGCTTTCATCCGAATATAAAACCTAATATTAATGGAGACCATGCCAAAATGGGAAAACCAAATTGATGCGTTTTGTGCAAAACATATAATCAGTTAGTGTTGAATATTTTCATTACCTGTCAAAACCTATCATATTTAACTTTGAACAAAATTAGCCTAATTCTACTGTGTGTAACTGCAAGCCATAATTTGTCTGAAAATAAGCTCTGGAAGCTCAGTTAAGAAGATTCTGGATTGTTACACAAGATGAAGTTATATGTTATATTCAGAAAATGCCGAGAGAACAGACAAAATATCGCACTGAATTGACGAGGTGGCTGTGTTTAGAAACCAAACAACTACTCTCATTTGTCATTTATTTCCAGTCTATTTACTTCTCTAGTCCACATGGACTACAGCAAGGCATTTGACAAGATCCTGCATAGTAGGCTGGTCCAGAAGATTAGAACACAAGGGATCCAAGGTGAATTAGTAAATTGGATACAAAATTGGCTTGGTGAAAGGAAGGGGATGAGGGTTGTTTTTCAGATTGGAGGCCTGTGACCAGTGTGTGTTAAGGGGATCAGTGCTTGGTCCACTTTCTATGCTATACAACACAGTGACTCTATGATGATAGTCAAAGTTATGCTAATGAATTGAGATAATTTGGAACTTGCCTAATTAAATCATAATCTAATAGTTTTGTGAGTATTTAAGCAATTAAATATCAGAATGGCCATGGCTGCTCTATTTAGTCACCAGTCTCTCCTCAATAAAATAAATAACTACCTTTAAAGCATCTTTAATTCCAACCATTCAGTCACAACCCATGTATGTGTATGAAGCAGTCACCTTGTCTTATTTTCACCAAAAGGGAGACCAGTGTACTAAAGTGTGAATTGCACATAGTTCAACTTAATGAATGAGCTATCCTTGTCCATCTTCAGTTGCCCGCTTTAATACCAAGTCATTGTTAACAATGGAGTGCCAGCAATACTACGGCCATATTTTAAAGATATATGCAGATGCTAGTTTAAACCAAAGAGAGACAAAACATGCTGGAGTAACTCTGCGGGACAGGCAGTCCCCTCTCTGGAGAGAAGGAATGGGTGATGTTTCAGGTCGAGACCCTCCTTCTGCAGAAGTCAAATGTCGGAAGCAGTTCCTTCCTACACATGGCCATATTTCAATGGTTAAATATTCACAAATGCTGAAGTGAGCCAAGTTTCTCGTGATTTTTATTTAATTCATTGGTGTAAATCTTTGTCCTGCAGAATTTTACAAAATAGTGCATTCACATAATTTAAGTATTTTGAAAGCACATACCATCGCCTGTTTATCCAAGCAGCATGGGAAGAAAATAATTTACTTGTTAGTTTCACTACTATCAGTTGCAAAATTAAAATCAATCATATTTTAAGGAACTTTTAAAACAAATGTAACAGCCACACAGATAATTTTCAATAAAGTTCTTATCTAAATGAATTTCTATGTCAGTCATTAAATAATCAAAATCTATATTACTAAAAGTCTGATCTTGACCGTTTTTGGCCCATTGTGCTGCGATTTCCGAGAGAATGCCGCCACCTACGGCCGTCATTTTTGGCCACCTCGCTCAGAGCCCCCCTCCGCCTTCCTGGACTGGAGGATTTTTCCCATGGATGAAATCAGAGAGATATTAATGTTTTTTTTAAATTCACCATTCTCTCTGCTGTCCCTGCTGGAGGGAGGGGGAGGGACTATAAAACCAGGAAGTGGTGTGCCTCACTCAGTATCTGCAAGATGGATGAAGCCAAAGGGTCACATCTCTCTGAGCTCTGAATAACACTGAACACATGACTACTCAACTGTGAGTCCCCTTAATGTGGTTTGAAAATGAAAATATGGTTTGTTTGAAGTAAAATGGCACTGCCTGCAAATGGTTGTTTGGGTGCTTTGGCTTGAAGTTAAAAGGCACTACTTACTGCAAATGGTGGCTTGGGTGCTTTGGCTTGAAGTTAAAAGGCACTACTTACTGCAAATGGTGGCTTGGGTGCTTTGGCTTGAAGTTGTAAGGCACTACTTACTGCAAATGGTGGCTTGGGTGCTTTGGCTTGAAGTTGAAAGGCAATACTGCAAATGCACTTACTTCCTGTTGAGTGAGTGAGCTGCCAGCAGATCATGCTTGAGGGACTGAGCTGCCACCCCAAGAACCCATACCAGCGCTCCAGAAAGCCCCCCCACTGGCCACCAATATTGGAATTGGTGGAGAGGTGGAATATTGCGTCGGGGGACCAGCCCGCCCGTGTGAACATGGGACCCAACGGGTCCCACTTAGTCTAGTATTCTATAGATTCTAGAAAATCACTAATGCACTATTCACAATGAGTATGTTATTTCTCCTAGACCTGGGCAGAGAAACGAACTAAAGACCAAGTTAATCAGCAGCATCCTCACTCATATCCTTCCAGGAACTGGTTACTGAAAGATACTGGCTCCAACATACAAACAGAGTGATGTCTCATAATTATAATGATTGCGGTGTCAGCTAACTAGACCTGTACCACTTAAAGGGAACATGCACTGTGCTTGCACCAGTAACTAGCTGACATTCATGTTCATAAGTGATAGGAGCTGAATTAGACCATTCAGCCCATCGTCAACTCCACCATTCAACCATGGCTGATTTATCTTTCCCTCTACCCATTCTCCTTCCTTCGCTCCATTACCCCTGACACCTGTACTAATCAAGAATCTATCTATCTCTGTCTTTCAAATATCCATTGATGGCCTCCACAGCCTTCTGTGGCAATGAATTCCACAGATTCACCATCATCTGACTAAAGAAATGAATCCTCGTCTCCTTCCTAAAGGAACGTCCTTTAATTCCGAGGCTATGACCTCTGGTCCTAGACTCTCCCACCAGTGGAAACACTTCTCCACATCCGCTCTATCCAGGCCTTTCATTTTTCGGATAAGATTACCCCCCCCCCCCCCATCTAAACTCTGGGAAACAATGAAGAATGGTATAACACAATGGTTGCTCTACAATTTACATGTATTGGACTGGAGGCTTTGATGGAGCAGTAAAAAGTAGAAAACCCATCTTACTTCTGGAAGATGTACCAAACACTCAGTCAAAACACAACGCTCCGAACAGTGCTCAGCTTGCCAGGGGCCAGGGATGCCCACTATAATAAGGCTATTTTGAAAGTAGATTCGCTTTTGATGCATCCAAATCTTGGAGTAATGTTCAACCAGGAACCCAAAATCCACAAAAAGCCCTTCAGCACCAGTCTCGTCACCTCCTTACATTGAATCTCCGCAACTGCAAACAACTATAACGTCACCACCTGAAGAAACCAACCACCAACCAACTCATAATCAGTAGAAGATTCATTTTCAAAAATACTGCGTGAGACTCGGTCTCCTTCCTTTGACTTACTGCTTGTTCAGCCTTGCAACACAAGGCAAAATATTTAAGGGAACACCGAGTTCTAAAACGTAGAACTGCTGATGCTGATTTAAACCAAAGATAGACACAGTGCTGGAGTAACTTAGTGGGCCAGGCAGCATCTTGGGAGATAAAGGATAAGTGACGTTTGGGTCAGAACCCTTCTTCAGGCTGAAAGTAAAAGGGAGGGGGAAGAACTGGAGGCGAGATAAGACCATGGTCAGCAACAGATGGCCTCAGGCAGGGTGGTTCCCTGGTCGGCTAATTGTTGGCCAGGTAAGATCTGATCTCAAGAGGGAAACATTGCTGCTAACTGTGGAACTGATTAAATTACTAGGGTGGAGGAAGAGGACAAGTGTTAGTAGAAGTTGCTTGAAATTGAGAATTCAACATTCATATCCCCTGCTGGGTTGTAAGCTATGGAGTTCCACAATGACCAAAATGGCACTGTCGGGATGCAATCTTCATTCACTTTGCGATCACTCTATCTGCATACATTTGGTGGACATTCATTGCGCACTCACACCAAACCCCTCACTAATACAGCAAAGTGCAAATAGCTACACCAGCCTCAACAAGTGCTCAGGACATAATCTGGAGCTCAGACAGCTTACCGCGATCAGTACCAGACACAACTGATCCAAACAACATCTCTGCCCAATCTAAAGGCAGGAAATACAACTACATGTTAAATATAATGTCCTCCCTGAGTATGGAATATTTTCATCTCAGACGCATGGATTCTCCAGAATAAAATATATATTTCAATTATTGCCATACTATAAATCAAATTCTAACTCACCACATCTCGAACGATGGGCACAGTCTTCTTCCGACGTAGATCTGGCATGCTGTCAATGCCGTACAGCACACTTCCAGCCCTAAAATAATCAATATGATTTAGTAATGCAAATTATTACATAACAGTGCCAACATGTTTTATAAGATTGAAGTGGAATTCTTATCTACCATTATATTTTCTCTTTATAATTTTGTAAAAGTTGCTTATTTGTGTTTCATACAAATACTCCTAATATTGTACAGAACAGAAACAGGTCATTTTGGTTCTCCCCATCTACATTGACTGTGATGCTTATCTATGCTAATATCATTTGTCTACTCCTTACTCTCCAGGTACCTATTCTTTAAAGTGCAGTAACTGTATCTACTTCTACCACCATATCTGGAGGTTTGTTACATACCACCACCACCTTCTATGTGAAAAACCTGCTCCTCAGATCACCCATTTCATGTTAAATCTATACCCTCAAGTTTTAAGAACGTCTTACCCTGAGAAAGACTCTAACTACCATATGTATGCCCTTCATAATTTTCTAAACCTTTATAAAGTCATTTCTCAGTCTCCTAATTAAGAGAGAACAATCTAGACTATCCATTCTTGTAACCAAACCCCACCATCCGAGGTAACATCCTGCTGAATCTCTTTCTAATGTTACCACAATCTTCCTTGGTGTGGCAACCAGACTTGTACACAATACTTCAAGTGGAGTAAATCTACAACATGATGTCCCAACTATAGACATAAAGTGCTGGAATAACTTTATGGGTCAGGCAGCATCTTTGGATAAATAGGATGTACCAACTCTTGTACTCAATGGCCCAACCTAGAAGGCAAGCATGTCAAATGCTTATCACATTACCCTATCCACCTGCTTCACCATTTTCAGGGAATCACGAACTTGTACCCCAATACTTCTATGTACCTCAACACGCCTTAGATCCTTGCCATTTGCTGTATATGTTCTGCACGTATTTGACGAGCCATAATATTGGCTTCGTTCTGGATTAAATTCCATCCACCCAACTTTTATCCCCACAGTTTAATATACCAGTCTGAAACTTCCTTGACGATCTTACCACAAACATGACATTAGTTTCCTCAGGTGGGACGAATCTAAGTTACAAGCTAAATTGGATCACTGTCATACTGCAAAGTCAGAATTACAGAGAGAGGCAGAAAGTCCATTTCTAGATTTTCACAAAAGGACACAATGTTCAGGAGTAACTCAGCAGAACAGGTAGCATCTCTGGAGAACATGGATAGATGATGTTTCAGATCAAGACACTACTTTATAGTGTTTCATAATATTTTCAACTCTGCAGAGTCACCTCAAGAGAAAATTCCCTTTCCAGTTGTAAAGCAGAAATCTATCCAATCTTTCCTACTAACTCAAGGCCCAACAGTGGATGATCCTCATGACGCTTTGTCATAATTTCCAGTGTTTGATATCTCCAACGTCTCGTTAACTCTCACTGGATGTAATTTACTGTACTTCTAATAAAAAATAAAATTTTAAAAAAAAATTTAAAAAAAACTCACTGGATGTTACAAAATACTCAAGCTGTTGCTGACATGCATGATAGAAACATAGACACATAGAAAATAAATGCAGGAGTAGGCCATTCGGCCCTTCGAGCCAGCACCGCCATTCAATATGATCATGGCTGATCATCCAAAATCCGTACCCCGTTCCAGCTTTTTCCCCATATCCATTGATTCCTTTAGCCTGAAGAGCTAAATCTAACTCTCTCTTGTTAGATATAGTTTAATCAAAACATCTTCTCACATGTACTCTACTGTTTTGACTAAGTATCTTGCCAGTGGCAATTGAATGCCAAGATGAATCGCCTACACATTAAGTCTTCAAATAAATCAGCTGCCAAGCTTCCTTTCATCTTAAGTGGATATGCCGCCCTCTTTTCCATCTGCTGAAATTAGATTGTGGCCTACTAAATTTCATGTGTAACTGTTTTGGCCAGTATTTTCTTTAAACCATTTTGTGTTTTTTTGTGTTTTGGGTATACCTTGCGTATGTATGCAAGCAAAGAATTTCACTGTGACTTGTCACATGCGACAATAAAGTATTCATTCATTCAATTATAGATAATTGGAATTATGAAAATTATAAAGAATTCCAATTAGCAATTTAGGATTAAGTTTATCATTGGGGCAGATGCTACATCATATAATGTGTAAATTCATTAACCGATAAGGAATACGTGGCTCTTATGATTTCCTGTGCTGTACTAATGTATGAGGGAATTGGAGTGGAGTTTCTCAGAAAATGTACTTCCCTTATTTCCCTTCTACATTTTTTGCTTAGAATCATGAAGTATGTGGGTGCGCTGGGTAGAGGGGAGTTAAGGGCCTGTCCCACGAGCAGGCGACTGCATGCGGCGAGCGCGACCAAACCGGAAGCGGGGGGCGCGCGGAGGTCGAATTATCCCGTACGAGTTGACGTGAAGTTCGAGCGAAGGTATACGGCGTCAAGACGCTGCGTACTGCGTCAAGACTCTGCGTACGGCGTCGAGACGCTGCATACGGCGTCGAGACGCTGCGCACGCCCATCGAGGCGATGCGTACGGCCTCAAATCGGCTGCGGGCCGGCAGGCCGTTGCCGCGCGGAATTTTTGGAAGTTTTTCGGAGCCCCGCGCAATGTCGGGACCAGCTCCGCACAACTCCATACGGCTCCGACGATCGAAGCGGGACCGGCCCCGCGAGGCCGTACGGCTCAAGCGACCACGTTAGGTCGCGCTTGCCGCATGCAGTCGCATGCTCGTGGGACAGGCCCTTAAGGCATCTCGTCCTCACCATGGGATTGAGGCAAAGACTTGAGGCCAGCTTATCCATCAATTTTATAAAATATACGAACTTCAACCTATTTTTGTGATATCTAAAAAATCTTCGATTTTATTTCACAATAGTTGGAGATTATTAGCTTCAAATAATGCACTTGATATATGACAGGTTCGTGGCTCCAGCTAGTTAACGTAAATAACCCATTCAGAATTTTTTTTAACGTTTCATATCTAAATAAAAGAGTCAGGAATCAGACAACAAAGAGAGAATTTCTGGTGTTTGGATGACTTGATGCCAGCACGTTGTATTGAGTGATACAGCAGAAGGTAATAAAAACAATCAATGTTTATGTTTTAATGTATCTTAATGTGAGATGAAAGCAATGATGTAAAGTTACTTTACACCATTGAGTAGAATTCTACACATTATTAAAACCCTTGAAGAACCAAAGAGGGAGAGGAACAGAGCAGCAGGGCATTAGTCTAAAGCTTGTCAGCTTTGCTCTTCAAGTGCCCTGAACCTCATCCTGAATCAAAAACATCTACTGCATACATATATTGAAATTCTAATACATGCACCATCCAACCTTTCAGAGATTCATAGATATACAGCACAGAAACAGGTCCCTTGGCCCAACTCATCCATGCCAACCAAAATGCCTATCCACACTAGTCCCATATGCCTGCAATTGGCCCATAAATCTCAAAACCTTTCCAATCCACATACCTGTCCAAATGTCTTTTAAACATTATGATTTATCTACTTGCTCTGGCAACTCATTCCACACACTCATTCATTTGAAAAACCTGCCCTTGGGGTTCCCTTTAAACTTTTTCCTCATACTTTAAAACTCTGCCCTCCAGTTTTGGACTCCCCGATCTTTGGAAAAAGAATGTGGCTATTTACCAATCAATGCCATTCATAATTTTGTAACATCTGCATGGTCACCAATCAGCCTCCATCACTGCAGGGAAACAGTCCGAGCCGATCCAATATCCTAATAACTTAAGCCCCAGGCCTGGCAGCATTCCCATGAATCCTTTCTACATCCTCTATGGGCTTATAACTTTGTTCCCATTGTGTGTTGACTAGAACACCATACACTACTCGAATATGACCTAACCAACAAGTTATACAATTGTAACGTGAATTCCCAACTCCTACACTCAGTTCCTCGTCTTATGAAGGCAAACATGCTACATATATTCTTCACCATTCAATTTACTCCTGTCATAATTTTCAGGGAATTGTGTACTCGCACTCCATGTATTCAATAACACTCCAAAGACCCTACCATCAACCCACTTATCTAAGTTAAATTTCATCTGCCACTCTCTAGTCCATTTTCTCAGTTGTTCTATGTCCTGTTGGAACCTTAGATCCCTGCGGCACACACTGGTTACAGTTGTGCAATCTGAAAAGCAACCCCCCATTACCATGCTTTGACCCCTACCATATTGTACCCAATTTTGTACCCAATTCGCTATCTCATATTGGATCTCATGTACTCTAATGGGCCTGGGCGATTTTTCAGGCGACTGCTGGTGACTGTCAAGTTGCCGGCAGTCGCCTGAAAAATCGGCAACTGGAACGGCGACTGTCAGTGGAACACACACACACACACATCGCTTCCTTCACCAGCCCGTTATGCAGGCGGGGGACAGGGCAAGCGGGGGGAGCGCTGTTCTTGACAGGCCCATTACCTTCCGGAGCAACTTCAAAGTCCATGTAGCCAACATCCGCTATCCTTCCCTTATCAATTAGCCATCCTTCAGTACCTCAAATGTGGGAATCAATTATATAAAAGTCTCTTGCCAGGACACCAGCAATTTCACTTCAGACAAAATCCCAGGATACACCCGGTCAGGCACTGGACTTTCAATCCACCTTTATGTGCTTCAGGATCTCCAACATCTTCTTCTTTAGCATGTCGTTAGGCTTCAGGAGATCGCTGCTCTCTTCCCTGATCTCTCTAGTTTACGCATCCTTTGCCACAGTAAACACAGGTGAGCAGTATTAATTTATGGATCCACTCATCTCCCGTGGTTCCACACAGATTATCACTCAAACCCTCAGGAGACCAATTCTCTCCAAATCCTTTTCTTACCATTTCTTAATATAGTTACAGAGTCGTTTTGGATTCTCCTATGCCTTATCTGTCAGGGGTATCGCATGGCCCCTTTTTTGCACTCCTATATTTTAAGTGTACTCCTGTATGCCTTATACTCCTCAAGGGACACACTTGATCCCAGCTGCCTCAACCTGACATATACATGCTTATTTTTCCTGGCCTGAGCCTCAATAGTCCTCGTCAGCCAGCGTTTCCTAATCCTGCCAACCTTGCCCTTCACTCTAAGCTGTCCCTGAACTCCCCCTACCTTACTTTTAAAATCCACTCACTTGTCAAACATCCCTTTACCTGCAAACAGCCTCTCCCCATCAACCTGTACAAATCCCCATCTAATGCCACTTTAGAGGAGCGGAATTTGAATTTCCTTCACATTTTATGGAAACAAATATGTTTCTACTCAATCATTTTGCACAATTTTATTCGGTCACAATTATCTTTAAACTATGTAGATTGCAACATGTTTATTCAGTCTTTTGTTATAATTCACATCTTCAGACTCAGACATCGTGTGGAATGTTTGTTGTACTCCTTGCATAGCTAATGCACCTTTCCTGAGATCCTGTGCCTGAATGCATCAGTTCAAACGGGGTTTGAGCGCTGCTCTGTACAATTTAACCAACACTTCTTGACATTTAAAAATGCAACCTCCTTGAAATAAAGGCCAACATTTTATGATTAATTTGCTGTTAATATTTATGGATATTAACGCAAACAGAATTGTTCCACTGCACCTCCTCGTTTGCCACTATTTAGAAAATATTAGAGTTACAGAGTCATATAGCAAAGAAACAGACCTTTCCATTTTCCTCAGTTTGCCCATATCTCTATAACTTTTCCTTTCATGTACCGGTCCAAATTTATTTTAAATGTTGTTAATGTACCTATGATATGTTTCTCAGATCCAAATTGAATAATCTCACATTTCCTTGTTAAATTACATTTCCCAGGGTTTTGATTACTCAGTTTATTTAATTCTTAGCACATATACTTTACTGGCAAGGTTATAATTTCCTAATTGACCATGAATGTCTTGCTGGGCCATTTGAGAGAGCAGTGAGGAGTTAACAACATCGCTGTGGTTTTGAAGCCACATGCATATAGATTGGTTAAGGCTGGCAGATTTCCTTCCCTGGATAACATGAGTGGATCAGATTTTATGATCATGGTGACCATTACTCATTTTAGCTTTATACGTTTATAAATTGACCAAATCTAATATTTCCCAGCCACTCTGGTTAGTTCTTCCCTTGAGATCAGCATTCCAGCTCTTTGGATGACAAGAATCAATATGTTACTTGTAGCAACAAAAACAGAACGCTGGAAGAATTCAGCAAGTCAAGCGGCATTTATGGAGCCAAAAGATGTTCGGCATTATTTCAGGTCAAGGTCTATGTGCAATCCCCTTGAATTGAACACCAAGAACAAATATGAATGGAAAAACATTGATATACCAATTAGAATAGGAACATCACTGCCTCTAGACTTTTTGAAAACATCGTAACAACACCAGCAATTTCCATGATCAGTTTGAAATATCGACTGCAATGATAAAAAAAAAAATCACTCATCCAGTCTCTGAAAGTGAAAGAAAAGAAATTGAATGCCATGACTCTGTAACTTATGAGCACTGCTTTAGAAACAATTGCTAACGTAATGTGGTTCAGAGAGACACTGCTCAAAATTGTTTTAAGATCCATGCAAAGTGGTAACTAGCCGAGTTTACACAATATTTACTGCTGTTGAGCAATGGTTTACGCTCAATTACATATCCCTCCAGAAATCCATTGCTGGAACTACATTGCATCAGTCCCTTAAGCTAATTCCATTTGGAATCATGCTGCAATTAAACTAATTCCTCAAAGCAACTGAAATAACTCTAACAAAGGTACACAAAAATGCTGGAGAAACTCAGCGGGTGCAGCAGCATCTATGGTGCTGCTGCACCCGCTGAGTTTCTCCAGCATTTTTGTGTACCTTCGATCTTCCAGCATCTGCAGTTCCTTCTTGAACTCTAACAAATACAAGTTTGTCCGTTTAAACATTTATTGACAAAATTGCCCAAAAATTAGCAGCATTACGCAGATGTTATAATTTCAATTCAAATTATTTACTTAAATCTCTTACCTTGCAACATACCATTCCCCATGGGCAATGTTGCTCTTTAACCTCCTTACAGGATCACCCTGGAGTTTTCAAATTTGAAAATTATTTCACAGCCTCTGAAGAGACTTTTAATCTATGTATATTTGCATTATATTTCATAGTAGAAATGTTCGGCAATAAATACCACTGCTCTAAGCACCCACTCCTGTTGTAAGAATTATTTTAGTTTAGTTTCAAAAATAGAGTGTGGAATCAGCAATCACCCGTACCCTATTTCTATCCTACGCTTTTATTTTCTATCCAAATTCTTTATACAAACTTGCAGTAAAGGAAATAACATGACAGCATCATGACAATATTCATTTAATTTTACTATAAATTGCATTTTATTTCAATGACCTAGACTGAAAATTAACATTGTAAAATCCAAAAAAAATCACTTTAGACGTTGCACACACTTACAGTTCTAATAATTCCAAAGACTAAATTCTCTCTTTGAATGCATATGTCCTGCAGCCAAATGCATTGATCTGAAAAGTAGTAAACACTGTCAACTGGGCTATTTATGATTTTGCATAGATCATAAATACTAACTGTGTGCCAAGGAATTTATTTACTCTAGACCACTTTATACGACCATCATCTCACAAAAAAATAATAAATTGACGGCATTATGGTAATTGTGACATAATGACATTTATTGTTAAGGCCGAGTTGGCCAAGATTCCACAGCAGAAAATTAATTGCAATAACAGAGATCCTGCAAGTTTTAACACAATTAGCTGGCAGGTCTTTTGAAACTGCTACTGAAAGCACCAAAGCTGGAACTCAGCAAACCAACATGAACCCCAAGGAGAGACACAAAATGCAAACTCAAGTCTGAAATAGGATCTCGACCCAAAACGTCACCTGTTCCTTTTCTCCAGAGATGCTGTCTGACCCACTGAATTACTCCGGCAGTTTTTGTCAAGTAAACCAGCATCTACAGTTCCTTCCTACACAAACATGAACCCCAGCATATTTTTAAACATCTTGAAATTCCTCACCTCTTTAGCCACCACAATCCCATTTACCTCACGCAGATATCCCACTTAGAGCATGAAAAATGTCCACGAGAGCCCCGAGTACCTACGAGCGACTATTACCTTAATTCTCCGAGTTCGAACCAGAGGAAACGTGGGAGAACTCTTGAATTAACTCGTACAGTGGGACAGCCTCATAACCAAGAATGCAGAGAAGGCCATAGCTTGATGCTGAAATAAGCATCTATCTGTGTTACTATATCTGTGATGCACTGTAATGTCAGCCGAGATTTTGCGATCATGTTTTTGGAATAGGACTTGAACTCATGACCAAGGTGACGGAACAATCCAGAATGTATAGAACAATACATTTTTGTTTCCATGATCTAGATTAGGAAAGTAAATTGAACTTTTCACAAAGTCATAAAAGCATTATGTGATCTAATTACGCATATTTGCTTTTGCCCCATTTTCGTTGATATCTATGGTTAACAAAAGATTAACAAACTCAATTTCACAATTAAAAATTTACTTCGCAATAGTTATGATTTTGCAGTAAAGAGTTCGAAACTCAGCACCCATGTCTAAAATCCAATATTAAAAGGCCTGACTACATTTTAAAACCACAGCTCCAAGTAGTAGACTCTTCAACAACATCACCAGCTTCACCATCTACATTAGTTCCCACAGGGGGAATGCTTACAAAATCACCTCATAGTCTTTGAAATTATGACAATGGAACTATGGTGCATGTAATCCTTCTTTAATAATTTAAGGTTTGAAGTCCAGCAACCAATCTGGTAAATGTATTTTAACGTCATCAAAGCACAAACATTGCTCAAATGGTAGACCCCAGAATTATTCACAGTATGTGCATATCTAGCGCTTTGTATTCTTGTTTCATCATAGACACTTTGGATAGAAAAGCCAGCATGTTATTAACTAGAGATAAACACAAAATGTTGGAGTAACTCAGTGAGACGGGCAGCATCTCTGGATAGTTTATTAACTAGATTTGACAATTTTGATGTTTTATTACTGGTTTTAGATTTTCTTTATTTAGAAGTAAATTTCTCTTTCTTTTCAATCCAAAATGTTTAAACGTCACATTGACGCCCACTGACATCCATTTGTCACGCTGCGGTCACCTTGTGTTTAATGTGTTGCTCACTGCTGACAATGCCATCTTCCTTTGTGTTATTGGTAAACTTGGCCAGGTGGCTTTCTATCCTACCAGCTGCTTACAATGATGGAAATTAAGTGTAACTGCAGATCCATGAGGCATCATCGAGGTAACTTTCATTTTCCTTTTTCTCTGACTCTTGCCACTCAGCATCTTTCCAAAAATAAGTCAATAATTTGACTTGAAGTCCGTGACCTTCACCTTCAATTAAAAGTCAGTTTTGGGGGGTTTGATGAAATGCTTTGTGGATGTAGGTAGATTTAACATGCATTGACATATGCCTGTAGACACTTTTAGTCATTTCTACAAAGGTCTAATATTATTTGTCAGACGGGACCTTTTCCAATATAAAAGCGTTCACGAATTGAAAGAAAATTATATGATTATGGCTCAAACATCAGCAGTATGTCCACTATCCTTAAAAACCCAGGGGTAGAATTCTTAAGGATCTAGGAAACTGTTGGCCTTTGCTGCCATTACACGTTTTATCACTGCGTTCATTCTAGTTCTGATTCTTATGTAAACTCTGGTGTATCTTCACTCCTAATGTTATGCCATCTAATATAGAACCCATGATCACAGTGAATGTAGTGGCGATAGTGGAGATAGTACCATTCTGGATATGAGCAAAGGAGATGCTAAGTTTATTTTAAATTATTTCAAGCTTCTAAAGTTGTAATTATCATAGAAATATACAATGCACAAATGAATCGTGATGCCCACCTACCTTCATCATCCCATTTGCCTGCATTAGCCTTGTATTCTTCTATGCTTTACCTATCCAAGTATTTGCCGTTTAAACATTGTAATTGTATCAGCCTCTACCACCACCTCTGACAACTCGTCCATACTGCTACCACCTTCTGTGTGAGAAACCTACTCCTCAGATATTCTTTAAATTTTGCCCCTCTTACCTTAAACCTGTGTCCTTTAGTTTTAGTTCCCTTGCTGTGGAAGAAAGATTCTGACCATAATTTGTTCCAATGTCCCTCATAGTTATATAACCTCTATTAAATCAGTTTTCAGGTGCCTGAGAATAAACCTAGCAACAAAGTTGGTCAGAATGATGGCTGATGGAATTTATAATGTCAATCCTCCATTCCATTAAACATTTTGGGGTGTTTCTTCTACACTCTCTCTATTACCATTACCTCCTTCCTATGGTATGATGACCAGAACTGTACACAATTCCTAAGTGTGGTGGAACCAATTTTTTGTACAGTTGCAACATGATGTCCCAACGCCTCAATGAGTCCAGACTAAATTCCATATGCCGTCACTTTGCCCATGTTTCTAGCTGACCTATGTCCTGCTGACTCTTTGGACAACCTTCGTCGCAACTATAATCCTGGAGGAGGGGAAAGGTTGTTGGTGGGAAAGAACAGGTTTGAGATTAATGAGTGGTTTCAGAGTCTCAAGGGAGTGGGGTGGAGGGTATTGAGTTTCCACCTGGCCAGGGTTGTGGGTCTTGAGGGATCACTTCCATGTGGGACAAGTAAGTTATTTAAAGAGGACCCACTTGAAGTTGGTGTTTAAATAATAATATGACAGGTTTACTCCTACGTAATTGGCCCGTACTTCTCAGAACCTTGGATAAAAATCACACAGGACCTGCCAAGTCAAGCATTCTATTCCTATCATATATCACTGTATATATCTATGCACCTCTCCACAACAACACATCAAATGCAAGGGGTATCTAGAAGAGAATTCTTGGGCTTCACATACCTCACAGTAAGCCTTTAACTTTGCTTTATAATCATTTTTAGGGAAATGTTATAGCATATTTAATGTCATGTAATGTCTTGGTTGAGTATTTTGTGAGAGTCTCACCATTGAGAACAGCATGACATTTAAACAAGCTTGATGCCGTTTGCTTTCCCGTGGCCCAGTGAAAAGTTGCTGCCCAGGACCAATTTGTTTGCACTTCTCTACATTTATATCCTTACAAACCTATTGGTCAGATTCGTAAAATCAGTATCTTGGTTGGCAAACCAACACAAACATTCTTCTCCGAAATTACAACTTTTTGGTGCTGAATTGAACCAAATTAACTTCTTTTCTGGACACATTTATAGAACAAAGTCAATGAAAGTAGGGTTCAAAGTGTTGCTTTTGCTATAGTTCATATTCACATAAAGTGACTGAGAATAACTGCTCCCCATTTTCTTTTTAATTGCTGCTTTCACCCATAAATTGAATTGGAGAACCATGCTTACACAACATAAAGTCTTACTGATCATCTCGAGTTATGGAATCATACAGCACAGAAATGGGCTTTTGGCCCACCTTGTCCATGCTAACCGTGATATCTAACTATGCTAATCCTATTTGATCATATTCAGCTTCTCTCTCTCTACACCTTTCCTAACAAGGCAAATGCAAAATGTAAGCATTCATTTTGAGAGGACTACAAAATAAAAGAAAATATGTAATACTGAGGCTTTTTACGGAGCTGGCAAGCTCCCATTTAGATATTGTAAGCAGTTTGGGTCCCATATCTGAGGAAGGATGTGCTGGCATTGAAAAGGGTCCAGAGGAGGTTTACAAGAATGATCCCGGGGATAAATCATTAACGTATGAGGAGCGTTTGATGGCTCTGGGCCTGTACTCGCTAAGACGTTTAGAAGGATGAGGGCGGATTTCATTGGAACCTACCAATAATGAAAAGCCTAGAGTGAATGTGGAGAGCATGCTTCCCGTAGTGGGATAATCTAGGACTAGAGGGCACAACCTCATTATAAAAGGATGTATCTTTATAATAGAGATGAGATGAAATGAAACTTCTTTAGCCAGACGGTGGTGAATCTGTGGAATTCATTGCGGTGGAGGGCAAGTGATTGGGTATTTTTAAAGCGAAGATTGATAAGTTCTTGATTAGTAAAGGTGTCAAAGGTTATGGGGTTAAGGCAGGATAATGAGGTTAATAGCAAAAAATAGATCAGCCATGATCGAATGGCAGAGCAGACTCGATGGGTTGAATGGCCTAATTCTTCCCCGATGCTCATGATATTGTTGAAGTATTTGTCCAAATGCAGTTTAACCACTGTAATTGTATCTGCCTCTGTCACCTTCGCTGGCAGCTAGTCACATATTCACCAGTCCATCTGAATAATGTGCCTGTTAGATGTCCTTGACTGCAGTGATTTTAGTGAGAAGTTAATGACATCTTAAAATCACCAAATAGCTTTTAATGAAATTTTCTGTTTAGACCTGTTCAACAGTTGCAGAGCAGCCAGTTTCAAAACTAACCTTTGTAACATCACCTACAGAAGTTTCTTAAAACCTGACTTAAATCAGTTCTTTATCATCTGCTGACTGCAGTCTTTCTAATAAAACTCTCAATTTTAAAGGTTTACTTTAATACTGAGGTGTGGAATTTATTGAAGAAAGCTTTCATTGAAATCTAATTTCACCCAATTAAACTGGAAGAATTCCAGCAGGTGAAGGTTCTCAAATGAACTACTGATTGAAATAGCCTGTTATGGAGTCATATTGTGCAAAATGAGTAGTTTAGAATAAAGTAGATTACAGTAGAATACAGTTACACTACACCATACAGAAATAACATAATATATCAGTGGTCCACAGAAGTCCTTTGCTGACCACATTCTGTTCTTCCTACATTTCAAGACTGAATTAATCCAGTTAGTGGCTACAAAATGCTGCACAGTAATGGCTGCAGTTTCTATTCCACTTCCAAAATGCAATACTATATAGTAACAGCCCCACTGTACAGTTTAAATCTGTTTCACAGCAGTGTATTGTATTATATGAAACATTAGCCATAAAGTCCTTTGAAATTACTTGTAAGGAAGGCGAAGGAAGCTATATAAATGTATTGTTTAAGGAAGAACAGCAGATGCTGGAAAAATCGAAGGTGGACAAAAATGCTGGAGAAACTCAGTGTGAGGCAGCATCTATGGAAAGAAGGAATAGGCGACGTTTCGGGTCGAGACCCTTGTTCAGACTGGTGTCGGGAGGGGGCGGGGAAAAGAAAGGACGAGGCGGAGATAGTAGCCATGTGAGAGAGCTGGGAAGGGGGAGGGGAAGGAGGGAGAAAGCAAGGACTATCTAAAATTAGAGAAGTCAATGTTCATACCACTGGGGTGTAAACTACCCAAGCGAAATATGAGGTGCTGTTCCTCAAATTTGCACTGGACCTCACTCTGACAATGGAGGAGGCCCAGGACAGAAAGGTCATATTCGGAATGGGAGGGGGAGTTGAAGTGCTGAGCCACTGGGAGATCAGGTTGGTTAGTGCGAACGCAATGCATCCCTTTCTTTCAACACATGTTGCAGCTACAGAAAACAAAACTGCGAATTAAACTGTTTTGTTACAACTCATGAAACAAAATCTATTAAAAAGTGCAGTAATTTTTTTTATCGCATATTGTACTTCTCTGAAGTCGATCAACAAACATCCAAGTAAGTGCAGTCACTAGAGCACACTGTGACATTTTAAGATTATAGGGACAGATCTCTGCCTCTCTGGTTCAATCATGTCATCTGTAACAAATGTCACATATGGTAATATTTTTGTATTCGATGTTCTGTTCATTTAATTTTGAGTACTGAGACTGCCTACAGGTAATATGCATTTGACAGGAATGAGAACAATATTTACCGTATAAATCTGGCAAACAGGGTACATATTGTACCTTGGCCGCTGGTATTATTGTACGTAAAATATTCAGCTTCACTCCCCTTGATGGATAGGTCTTAATGTGGATACTTAAAAATGTTGTATATAAATAACTGAAAGGATGAGTACTCATTGTAACGCCATCAGCATCAAATACCACAACAGGAACCACGCATCAAAGTCCCTTTCTGGAGAAAAGTTTGCACCACACATTTGGAAATTTGTTAACGTTAACGTAAATTCTTTTCTGGTACCATTTCATTTCAATAGAAAATGTTATGTGATAACAGAACTGTTACAGTATAGCTAGAAATATGTTTGCTCTTTTCTTGCTCTGACTATTATTCTGTTGTTGGGTCAAGGTGTACTTTCATGCATGCTGAATGTTCAGTTTCATCCCCTGGCAGCCAGAGCCTTCCACGCAAACAGAAGGTCAGCTTCTCCTGACACCTGCGTCCTAAGGAAGATAACCAAGTCCCAGCAATTGCAGCAAATACTCAGCATAGACACATAGAAACATAGAAAACAGGTGCAGGAGTAGGCCATTTGGCCCTTTGGGCCAGCACCGCCATTCAATATGATCATGGCTGATCATCCAAAGTCAGTAACCCGTTCCGGCTTTTTCCCCATATCCCTTGATTCCTTCAGCAGGTCAAGCAGCATCGGTGGAGAGCAAAACAGAGTTAATGGTACAGATCAGTGATTTGGCATCAGAAAATGACTTAATGGAAGGTCATTAACCTGAAAGGATAACTATGATCCTATCCCCATAGATGCAGCCCAACCTGCTGAGTGTTTCCAGCTTGCCCTGGATTTATTTCAGGTTTACAACATCTGCAGTGTTTAGCTTTTGTAATTCTTCCATTGGCCCTTTTCACCTTCCAACTTTGCAACAGGAACAATTTGTGAGAAGTTAGGATAATAGTTCACTTTCTAGCCAAGTGATGTCAGGCCAGTTATGCTATTACTAGACATAAGCATAGCTATTTCAGCACAGTGCAGAATCTGCTACCATTCTGACCTCTATAGGTACTGATGCTTAGTGAAAAGCAATGCTATTTCATTCAACAAAAATGTTAATTATTTATTTCTAAATTCTCTGAAGAAAATTCAATGTTAAGTCTTTCTTGTTAAAGGCACATGGACCTCAAAATTTGTAAAATATTATCAAAGCAGCTAAGAGGATTGTACCAGACAGAGTGCAGAGGGGATTCGCCAAGTGTTATCTGGAGAGAACATTTCATTCATCGAGGAGAGACTAGATTGGCTAGGCCTGTTTTCCTTGAGGGAGGAACCTAACAGAGGTATAAAATTATGAGGATACTGGAGACATCTAAAACCAGAGGCGCCTTGGTTTAAAGTGAGGAGTAAGAGCGTTAAAGGATTTTTTTTCATCCAGAGGGTGGTTTTAATTTGGAACATACTGCTTGAGAAGGTGGGGGAAGCTAGTAATCTCATTATGTTTAAAATTGAGCTGGGAAAGCATGAGTTGCAAATGCATCAAAGGCTACAGACTAAGTGCTGATATACGGGAATTATGTGGATGGGTGCTTGACGGTCAGCATGGGCACAGTGGACTCCAGGGCCTGCTTCTATGGTGAATGACTCTAGATAGTTGAAAGGCTTCTCAACTCACCACTAGTAGTTAGTCCTTTTTCTAAGGCTGTGACAAGGTCTGGAAATGAATGCTCCTAGCAAAATGAAACCTAACATATTTCACTAGGCAGCAAAAATACTCCTGTTGATCTAAAAATAAATGGCATTAATTTAGACCGAGGAACATCTGAATTATGAGCAAAGAGCTTGGCTAAAAATAAAAACAAAACAATGGAAACTATAGAAAATGAGCAAACAATAACTTCTAATAAAATAACTAAGAAACCAAATAAAAGAGAAACCACTGAATTACTCAAAATAGCTAGAGCATTTTCATCTCCCATTTTTTTCATTAACTGAATGTAATGTTTATATGAAGACATTAAATTTAAAACATTAATAAGTATGATTCACAATAGTATCTTTGGATTAATTGTATTTTGTATCTCTCAGCACCATTACAAACCCGCAACCTATCTCAGAGCATATTAAAATTCAATTACATAACATTGATAGCATATTTCTTCATAAGACAGCTAGACACTGAACATGCAGAAGATTTGTATAATGATAATTGTGAAATTCATGGATGGAATAGTAAAAATGTTGAAGGTTATTTTTGCATTTCATTGCACCTTTGTCCAAAGCAGAATTAGATCTTACTGTTTAGAGCAATAACAATAGTTGCTTAATCTATGGATAATTAAAAGGATCTTTTTAGCTGGGTTCATTAGCCTGAAGCTGCGAGTAGTTGAAGTTCACTATTGATGCCAGACTACTTGAATTAGTAATTCTGCCTGTGCTATCATTAATCCGGTTCTCCCAAGTTGTCAGTTCTAGGAACACCTTTCAGCCAGTGCCCTTGTTACCTGCAGTACACAAAAATGCTGGAGAAACTCAGCGGGTGCAGCAGCATCTATGGAGCGAAGGAAATAGGCAACGTTTCGAAACATTGCCTATTTCCTTCGCTCCATAGATGCTGCTGCACCCGCTGAGTTTCTCCAGCATTTTCTGTGTTCCTTCGATTTTTCAGCATCTGCAGTTCCTTCTTAACCCCCTTGTTACCTGAATTGTTTACACAGAAAGATTCAAAGTATGACAGAGATTGACAATCCAAACCAATTCAATTCACCTGAATGTTTAACGCAGGACCAGATCAGTGAGGCTCCCTACAGATTGGGGTTACACTCTAATGCAATACTGTCACAGTTCTCTTATCAATGTTAACTACTGAAAAAAAAATCTTGCGTTCAAGCATTCATTAATAAAAATAATTACTGTTTGAATTAAATCATTATGTCCCTCGTGGGTTAAACAATTGCTATAGGAACTCTGGGTTAGGCGGCATTTGTAGAAGAAAATGGACAATCAAGGATCTTCATCAAAATATCAATTATGCCTCCACTCATGAGTAGTTTAAATCTTTCAGGATTTATCAATTCATCTGCACAAGCACAGTTAGTACTGAACTGATGCTGTGTTGAACATATTGAAAATGTATTTAAATATAAATTTTGATGCAAAATTCCTATTCCTTGTTCTGGCTTTGTATTCCTCATTTAATTCTCCAACACTAGTCTAAGCCAGGTAGTTTTATTTTTACTTATTCTGGGCTGAATCCAACCACTTGCTGACTTCACCTGTTTCACCAGTGTCACACCAGCTGGTAAGCAAATGGTCCAAATCAGGCCAGGACATTGATTTTATCAGTGCAATAATCATCCAAACAATGCAGTAACTGCATGCAATAGCATCGGAAGAAGCAGGGAAGTGGAAAGTTCAAAGTAAAAACCAAGATAAGTGATTTCAAATTTGAGGAAGAGAAGAACATATTATAGGATGAAATGTTGAATAAATCAAAGTGATGCTGAGAGCCTATCTACAAGGTACATAGGTTTTTATCAAATAAAAAGATGAAAAACTGTTAATAATCTGAAACTTCACATAAGCAGTAAATTTGAAAAATGACCTGGATTGTTAATGATTGAAGCATAGATCTGGGGTCAGATATATTTTTCTTTTGTGTTCAGATATAAATTATTACCTATGTTGCTGGAATGGAGGAAATTCAAGCAGATTGGATGTATCCAGGTCTAATTTTCTAACCATTTAAATTAATGGTTATACCAATGACAAGTAAACTCACATATCGGAAAAAAAACTAGAGTCTCAGCCATTGGATAAACTTGGATTGTTTCCTCTGGAACATTGGAAATTGAGGAGAGACCTGATAGAAATTTTTAAAATTATGTGAGGCAGAGGTAGGGTAAATAGTTAGAACCTATTTCTCAGGGTGGAAATGTCTGGGTGGCATAGCTTTTAGGTGAGAGAGTGAAGGGGCTGTCCAACCTAATTGGCAAGTTTAGAAGAGTTTAGGAGAGTTTGCAAAAGTGTCATGTTGAAGACCTCCTTTGACTATGTTGAAGACTAGCTTCAACTAGCTTCGGGAAAATTGGACACCAAATAGTGGAGAGTGAAGACGACCTCCTTCGATCTCCTTCGACTATGTTGAAGACTATCTATGACTACCTTCGACTACCTTTGATTACCTTTGACTACCCTCGATTACCTACAAATAACATGCTGACCTATTACGACCTACCTCGACTAAACCTACGAGTAAAAAAAAATCGACTTTTTCCACGGCGACCTTTTTCTACTCGCGGGCATTTCTCAGCATGTTGAAAAATACGCCGCGACCTGCCTGAGGCCTCGAGTACACCTTCATGCTCGAGTACTACTCTCGAGCATGAAGTAAGAGTTACAAAGACCTCCTAGGACCTTGTGTCGACCATGCTGCGAGTATGTGTCGAGGGCAAACTCTTCTGAACTCACAGATTAGGTCGCCGCAGTGGGACAGCCCCTTGAAGGTTTAAAGATGTGTGAGGAAAGGTATTTTTTTTACACAGAGAGTGGTTGATGCCTGGGAAGGGTTTCCCGAGGTAATGTTGGAAGCAGATACGATAGTGGTGTTAAAGAGGCTTTTAGACAGGCACATGAGTATGCAGGGAATGGAAGGACATGGATCATATGCAGGTAATGGAGATTAGTTTAATTTATTATCATGTTTAGCACAGACATAGTGGGCCAAAGGGCCTGTTCTTGTAGTGTATTATTCTATGTTCTGTGAGATCTGAGGGGTAAGGTTTTCAAACAGGTGATGGTTACCTGGAGGTGGTAGAAGCAAAACAATTACAATCAAAAATAAAAATTTAAAAAATGCTCTGATTGATACTTGAATGGGGAATATATAAAGGGATACAGGCCTAATGCTGATAAATGTTTCACGCCCATCAATGGCACACATGACTGATAGCACCATATGGACAACCTTCATCCATCACTTGGTCACCCTTCCCATTGGATAAAGTTGACCAGGAAAGCCATTGCATCATTCAGCCCTTAATCTGAAATGGGACATCAGCTGTTTTAACCTTCCATTACCCCAACAATGCTTTCTGCCACCTCTGCAATGCAACCACCCGCTTGCAGGCTTCTGTCTAATGAAATACCCAGATAAATGGCTTCTGCTGTCAGTCAGATTACCTGCAGGCAGGAATCTCTCCAAAGGCAGCCACAATATGAAATGGGGTTTTCAACCCCGCACCACACCCACAGGTGACATTTCTGACCTGAAAGTCTATTATCACAACTCTGAGACTGAGAAGCTTTGAATAAGAGAAAATTCAAACCAATATTGTAAATTTGAAATTAACATAAGTTGGCATCAACAAATTCATTTATATATTTGAAAATGATATACAAAATATATCTACACTATTAAAATGTCCTGTCCAGCTGGCCTAAAGCCTACAAAGGTTAAGTAGGCTGGAACTCTACTCTTTGGAGTTTAGAAGAATGAGAGGCGATCTCATTGAAACATATAAGATCGTGAGGGGCCTTAATCGGGTGGATGCACCGAGGATGTTCCCAATGATCGGGGAAACTAGAACTAGGGGACATAGTTGCAGAATAAGGGGGGGCTCTTTTAAAACTGAGATGAGGAAGAACTTCTTCACCCAGAGGGTGGTTAATTTATGGAATTCACTGCCCCAGGGAGCAGTGGAAGCAGAAACTTTAAATATATTTAAGACTAAAATAGATGGTTTTTTAGCTGCCAAGGGGATAAGGGGCTACGGGGAGAGGGCAGGGATATGGACCTAGGTATGGTTAGTATAGTAAGACCTGAGTGATCTCCTGGACAAGTGTCGATCGCCTGGATTGGGGTCGGAGAGGAATTTCCCGGATTTTTTTCCCGAATTGGACCTGGGTTTTTATCCGGTTTTTTGCCTCCCCCAGGAGATCACGAGGTTCTTGGGGTGGAGAGGGGTGATAGCGGTATAAAGGGGAGGGTAGTGTCTTGTGTTCTGTGTCTTGTGTCTACTGTTTGTGGGTAAGTGTGTCTGTTTAGTGTTCAGCCATGAGCGAATGGCGGTGCGGGCTCGACGGACCTGGTGGTCTACTCTCGCACCTACTTTCTATGTTTCTATGTTTACAAGGAACAAATGCATTCCACCACTTAAGGTTTATAATTAATCTCCGAATGATCTATTTCTAGAGAATAGTTCTAGGTCTAAGTTCACTCTGCCAAAAGATTGTTGGACTCAAATATTAATGCCTAGAAATTCCAGTGCACCCTAATGCATAAAAAAAGTACCCATTATTTGAAAATGTGCCATCATCACTCCGCACTTGGAGCTGGGCTCAGAAAGTTGTCCACAGAAAATCCCTGCAGCTAACCTTTAGTTGTAGCTAGGGAGGACTCAAGGCAGCACTCACCTGAGGTTAGGAGCAGGGAAGATCAGGATGGAACTTTGTGTGGAGAAGAAAGATCCATTCATTTAAATGTCAGATTGTCAGGGAACCAATGTATATTAGGTAAGAATGGGTTGAAGCAGATCGAGTCATAGAGAGATGTAGTACAGAAACAGGCCCTTCAGCCCTCGAGTCCACACTGACCGTCAAGTGCCTATTTACATTAATCCCACTATTTTTCTCCCTGCAATCTTTTCAACATCCCAAGATTCTACCATTCAACTCTACACTGGAGGCAATTTTCAGTGGCAAATTCACGTATCAACCTGCATGTCTTTGGGCTGTGAGAGGGACCAGAGCATTTGGAGGAATCCCACATGGTCCCAAGACCTCACAGATCGCAATGATAAGAGAACTCAGGACAATGCCCTTAATGTTTAGCCTAGGAAAACAAGTATGCCAAATGCCTTCTTCACTACCCCCATCCACCTGTCTCCATTTTCATTTCCAGCCAGCTATCAATGTGCACGCCAAGATCTCATTGTACATCAATGCTCTTCGGGTTCCTGCCATTTAGTCTATACGTCCTAATAGAATTTAACTTCCCAAAGTAGATTACCTCAGATTTGTCAGGATTAAATTTCATCTATCACCACTCTTCCCAATATTCAGCTATCCTACAGTATCTTTAGACAATGCTATTCATCCCTCCAACAAATTTCCTGTCTTCTGCAAACTTTTGAAACAGACCACCTACAGTCTCTTCTCGGGCATTTATATATATTACAAACAACAAAGGTCCCAGCACTGATCACGACCTGCTGTAGACTTCCAGTCAGAAAAACACTCCACTACCCTCTGCCTCCTATCACCAAGCCATTTTTGGATCCCCTGTGTCTTAATCTGCAGGACCAGCCAACCATGCGGGATCTTGTCAAAAGCTTTACTGAAGTCCATGTAAACCATGTCGATCTTTCTGGATCTTCTCGAAAAACAACCAGTTTTGTGGGGCATAATCTCCCCCTGCAAAAAAACCTCACTGACCTCATCAGTCCATCTTTCCAAGTGAACATGAATCCTGCCCCTCAGAATCTTCTCCTACAGATTCTCTCCTACTGATTTAAGGCTTGCCAGCCCGTAGAATTGTGGATCATATGTCCAGGTTTTTTAATTGAATTAATCTCTACAAGGATGCTTCATTCTGGGATAACTAAAATATGAAAACAACTTGCATCAATATAGAACTAAATTCCACGAAACCTTTTCATGATGCCGACTCCCACTTCCAGAACACCTCCAATGTAATTCTGTTTACAGATTTAGCATTCACTCTCCACCAGTGTTGTCTGATCTTACCAGTAATTTATTGTGCGTTTAATAATTGTATTGTCCAAGTAAATGATTCAAGATGTCGATACAAATAACTTTTTGTTAACCAACAACAAAGATTCTTATGTGAGATCAATGTTACAAACACATTGAGTGTAGTTTCTACTCACCCTCCTGGAGTCTTGAGATTGGAAAGGTTAGATGCATCAAAAACATCTTTGCTTGTGAGATGAGCCTTTAATAAAGAACAAATAAGTAACTATAAGCATGATTATGTTCTAAACAATGAATATGCAATTTTTAGGAGATATTACACATCCTTTCCTGTTGCTTTAACATGAAACACATAATGAAGTATATGTTTGTGAAAACTTAATTTCAGCAATAAATGCCCTGTTTACAAATGCATCGTATATTGAACATATGGAGACAAGAGAAATTGAATTTGTAAAGGTGGGTTCCATGCGACACAGTAGGATGTGAAATGAATATCTTTACTACAGAACCACATAAAAATGCAACAAAATTCAAATGATATTTCATGGAAGATGAAACACATCAAGTTAGAACCTGTTGATCCACAGAATTGTTATCTGAAAAAGAACCAAGGAAAAGAGGACATAATATATTAGACATAAGATATTTTAAATTAATATAATTTGCTTGTCCATTCATATAAAATAAATGGAATAAATAAATATCCCAGTTACCAAAATCATGAACCTGTTTTATTAACTTTTTGAATGGAGGCTAAATTAATCAAACTTAAACCAATGGAAAACAGCTGCAAATATTATAAAAATGGTGAAAAAAATATATACGTCTATTATATCCTTCATAAATAGCTGCTATTGGCATGAAATGACTATCATAATTATAATTTTTTTATATTTAAAAGAAAACATGTTGCAATATACCATTTAAACCAGGTTGTCGTACAAATCTAGAAGTTGTTTACTTTCTGTCACATTATTAATGACAAAGCCGTGCGATATTTGTCACCATGACATACAACTCTGGGTCGAATCTGTATCTCGGTACACTCATCTCGGTCTGAGAGCGTGCATTCATTGAAATCATTCAGAAATTATCTTTTCACAAGGGAGGGAAAGGCTCCAGAAACTACATGTTGGATGTGTGCATTAATAAGATCTGGAGACTATGCTGTGCATTACCATCAGTACGCACTAAGGCCATCAGCATGTACACTGCTTAGAATGTGGCCTGAACTACAGTGCCCTGCCAATAAACATCTTATATATGATATATGTTATATATTATAATATGAGGGTAGTTCAGTCTACATTCAAGACTACACAACATCCAAAGAATGACTGTCCTGGCACCATTTATTATCCATCCATGTTCTCCAGGGATGCTGCCTGATCTGCTGAGTTACTCCAGTCAATGTCAATTCTAATGTCAATTAGAAATACTAATTGTACAATGCCAGATGTTGATATATATAACTTATTTATTCAATGTGCTTATTAGAGTCTTTAGAAAACAGAAAATTAACAGACAATACACATGTTGAAACTTAAACAGTGACAAGATGAGATCATTATATACTGTACCCCTGTATTACAATTGGAATTTAGGCAGCTTACAGCACAACCGCCTCTTGGATTTTCCTTTGGGACACAAAGGTAAAAATATTCAGAAATTGAACATTTTCACTGATCATGCACTGAAATGTGCCATGGTGCTTAAACTGATTTTTTTTATAAGATAAACCAAGAAATGTTGCAAGTTCAATCCTACTCACGAACAGATGCCACATCTGATGTAATAAAGCAGATCCTTTTGCTAAAAATGAATTTGTTCCATTTCACTATTTTTGACTCCAGATTCAAAAATAGTGAAATGGAACGAATTCATGCTTGGGATTATAAAAGTTCTCAGGAACAGAATCCTATCGTTCCTGGGGAGGCCCCCTCGACTCCATTCAAGGACCCAAGCAGTCGTTCCAGGTGCGACAGAGGTTCACCTGCATCTCCTCCAACCTCATCTATTGCATCCGCTGCTCTAGATGTCAGCTGATCTACATCGTTGAGACCAAGCGTAGGCTTGGCGATCGTTTCGCCGAACACCTCCGCTCGGTCCGCATTAACCAACCTGACCTCCCGGTGGCTCAGCACTTCAACTCCCCCTCCCATTCCGTATCCAACCTCTCTATCGTGGGCCTCCTCCATGGCCAGAGTGAGGACCACCGGAAATTGGAGGAACAGCACCTCATAGGGCACCTTGGGCAGTCTGCACCCTAGTGGTATAGACATTGAATTCTCCCAATTCTGTTAGCCCTTGCTGTCTTCTCCCTTTCTTAGCTCTCCCTCAGCCTTCGGGCTCCTCCTCCTCCTTTTTTCCTTTCTTCTCCCTGCCCCCCCCACCCTCCATAAGTCTGAAGAAGGGTTTCGGCCCAAAATGTTGCCTATTCCTTCGCTCCATAAATGCTGCTGCACCCGCTGAGTTTCTCCAGCACTTTTGTCTACCTATGATGAATATAAATCCATGATAATTTTCCAATTTGGCATGAGAGGTGATCTCTCACAAATTGTTAGAGCTTGACATGGTTGATATGGAGTTGATGTGCCCCCTGGGTGCGGTGTCTCGAACCAGAAACCACTATTTTTGAATAAAGAATTGGCTATTTATGACTGAGATGAGAAGACATTTCTTCACCCACGAGGTTCTTGAATCTTTGTAAGTCACTTCCCAATGGGGCTGTGGAAGCCCAGTTGTTGTGTATACTCAAGACTGAGTAAATTTAATATTTCGAGGGATATTGGATTAGTGCAGTAAAATAAACTTGTGGTAATAGATCAACCATAAATGGCAAAGCCGGAATCAAATAGCCTAATCTCGCATCTATTTCAAATGGTTTTATTTGTCATTTTATATTCTATAATATATTGTGGTAGCAAAAACCAATTAGAAATGAAGTAGATCAAGCAAGGTATTCATAAATAATCTTCTGAACAACATAATCCTTAAGATGTGCATAGATATTTATGGTTAGGTTTAGAGTCTAATTATGAACCCGGCCAATTGTTACCTCATGCAATCAAAGTGTAAATTTGTGTATATGTGCAATCATTTCACTGAGTACTTCATATCTCTCTATAAATTTCTATGTGGCAGATGATATTCCAATGCAACAGTTTTGATGTTAATATTTATGACAACTATACAAAGAAAAAATATTCAAATCCGTTGTATGTTGCCCAATATTCAATTTTTGTTAAATCGTTATATTCACAATGTCTGCAAAACCTCTCAGGACTTGTGACAAATCACATTAAGACACAATTAATCTTCAATAATTCAACATAACATTACATGTAATGAAAATAAATAAACCAAATTACTTGTTACTTCACAACCATTGAAATATTACTCTTCTGTAAACGATTTATGATGTTTTTATATAATTAGCATACTGCGTGCATTCTGAGATATTCACAGGATTTTCATTTATTTATGTGTGTCAACATTATATATAATGACATAAAAAACAGTTTTACAATCAGAAGGTTATTATTTCAGTTTCCCTCTCTAAAGTTGCAAGGATGTACTGTGGCTCTGCACAGAACTTCTAGTATTCTTCTACCCAGGTGCCAATGTTCAGCATTCCCACATCTGTGGCAGTTCTGAACTTCCTGCCCACTATTCACCAGCATTTCCCATCTGTGCTCTGCCACTGTCGTGTGATGATGCAGCTGATTTTCACCATTGGTGGTGTGCAAACTACCTGCTTCAGGTTTGAAAAGAAAATCCATCTATTTGTATGGACAGGAACTAACTAATAGTCAATTAGTTACTGTCCCAGTCCGAAGAAGGGTCTCGACCTGAAACATCACCTATTCCTTTTCTCCAAGGGTTCTGCCTGACCCTTTGAGTTACTCCAGCTTTTAGTGTTATCTTAATTAAATATTGTTTTCAGAATCGCATCGGTTACAGTTTGAAAGGAGACAAATTGATCCATCAAGTCCAGATTTGCTCTATTCATAGGGTTATAGAACCGTGCAGAGAATCACACCCTTCGCCCCAACTCCTCCACACAGACCAAAATGTCTGCATTTGCCACATTTCCCTCTAAAACGTTTATCCATTTACTTGTCTAAATGTCTTTCACACATTGTAATTGTACCCACCTCTTCAGCTTCCTCTGGCAGCTAGTTCCATATATGTACCAATCTCCATGAAAATCTTTTAAATCTTTCCCCTCTCACCTTAAATCTATGCCCTCCAGATTTAGACTCCTGTACCTTGGGAAAAGACTGTGACCTTCCACCTTATCAGCACCACTGATGATTTTTATATCTCTGAAGTCACCCTGAGCCTCCTATGTTCCGGGTAAAAAAGTCCCAGACAATCCACTCTTTCCTTATAATTCAAGCCATCCAATCCCAATAACATCCTTGTGAATCTTTCCTGCATCCTTTCCAGCCTAATCACATTTTTCCTATAGGGCAACCAGAACTGCACACAATACTCCAAGCACGGTCTCACTAATAGTTTCAGTAGCAATTCAACTACACCGCTACCTTCCCCCTCACTCCCCCAAGCCTCTGCAAATTATTTCTCTTTCACAAATACCATTCAGCTCGTATACCATTTTGAATCTGCCTCATTATTCATCGCATTGCATTCCAAACTTCAATTACTTGCTAGGTAGTAATATTTTGCTTCATCTCACTTTTGGTTCTTTGACAATCACCTTCTTTCTCTACCCTCTGGTGTTTGACAATATACCCTATCTATTTCCTTCATCATTTCAATAAAATGTATTAAGTCTCCTGGCAATGCCATCCTGTTCCAAAGAGAAGAATACTTTCAGAAGAGATGTACCTCTTTTAACTCCAAATGAGTGTCTGTCTTAATCTTGATCAAGTCACCTGTAAACAACCAAGAATCAAGAGGACTGCTGAGCCATTCGTGAAGCTTAAGATCGGATGTTCATTGACTAAAGAAACCCAGATGCTTTTGGTCTGCGGTTCCTCACATCATAAATCTGCTGAGCCATCACATCCTGAATGTACTTACCTGCCAAATGAAGATGTTTAACATTTACCCTTTCTACATTTTAATCTTTCCAGGTTTATACCAATGCTCCAAGGCCTTGATCTTTAACTTCAGAGAAGTTCAAACTTCAGACAAGCCCTTCAGCCCACCGAATCTGCATTGACCAGCCATCACCCCATACACTAATACTATCCGACATGCTAGGGACAATTTTACAACTTACCAAAGAGGATTAACCCACAAACCTGCACGTCTTTGGAGTGTGGGAAGTAACCGGAGAAAACCCAGGCGGTCACAGGGAGAACGTACAAGCTCCACACAGACAACACCCATAGTCAGAATCGAACCTCGGTCCCTGGTACTGTAAGGCAGCAACTGTACCACTGCTCCATTGTGCCACCCTTGATCTGTTCCACTCCAAAAGTTAATTTTTCAAATAATTATGGCTAAGCATGAAGGAGACTATTTCAATTAGAGTTACCCACTAACTGAAACTAATAATGCCAAAAGTTCTAAACAAATGAGCATTTGAAATTGAGCTAGTTTTCCAAAGCAATTCTAAGAATTATACCCAAGATATTTTGCATAATCGCATATAAAATACCCCATTGAACTAGTACAACAGATAGTGTAGCAGGGTTATTATCATAATCGCGTCATGATATAAACTATTCATTGCGATAATCAGATGCAATTGTAAAAATATATCTGTTAACAACTTCTTCACAAACTATCTTCATTGTGTTTAAAATGCCAAATCCCTCTAATAACAAAAAAATCAGAAATTTATAAAATTTATTCAGAACTATTTACAATATTCATGGGTGTAAATTAATCAATAAATGTAATCAAAATCTAAATATTTTTCAACATCAAACCTGCTGTTTTTGCATCTGGTCAAATCAGGCTTAATGTGAAGGCCGTGCTGCCATCATTCACCCATTTATTTATACTATCCTACACAAATCCCATTTTATTCTCCCCACTGCCTTGGATCTACCACACACTCAAAACATTTAGCAGTGGCCAATAAACTGCATGCCTTTGAGATATGGGAGGAAACTGCAACACGACCAGAGGTCATGAATGAACCTGCATCTCTGAAATTTTCCAAAGACCCAACGGGATCCCACCACTGGCCACATCTTCCCATCTCCTCCCCTGTCTGCTTTCTGCAGAGACCGCTCACTCCATAACTCCCTGGTCAATTCGGCCCTTCCCACCAAAACCACCCCCTCTCCTGGCACTTTCCCTTGCAACCGCAGGAAATGCTATACTTGTCACTCTCTCCCCCCTTAACTCCATTCAAGGACCCAAGCAGTCTTTCCAGGTGTGGCAGAGGTTCACCTGCACCTCCTCCAACCTCATCTATTGCATCCGCTGCTCTAGGTGTCAGCTGCTCTACATCCGTGAGACCAAGCGTAGGTTTGGCGATCGCTTTGCCCAACATCTCTGCTAGGTTTGCAATAACCAACCTGATATCCCGGTGGCTCAGCACTTCAACTCCCCTTCCCATTCCAAATCCGACCTTTCTGTCCTGGGCCTCCTCCAAGGGCAGAATGAGGTCCACCGTAAATTGGAGGAGCAGCACCTCATATTTCGCTTGGGCAGTTTACACCCCAGCGGTATGAACATTGACTTCTCCGATTTCAGGTAGTCCCTGCTTTCACTTCCCCTTCCCAGCTCTCCCTCAGCCCACAGTCTCCGCCTCTTCCTTTCTTCTTCCCGCCCCCCCCCCCCTCCCACCCACACAATAGTCTGAGGAAGGGTCTCGACCCGAAAAGTCGCCTATTTCCTTCGCTCCATAGAAGCTGCCTCACCCGCTGAGTTTCTCCAGCATTTTTGTCTACCTGCATCTCTGAAGGCAGCCAGTTCAACCACCGCATCACCCTTATTACAGAAAAATAAAATTTGCAGGAGATAAAGTGAAGCTAATTGTGATGGGCAAGGAGTAAATCCAGACAATATTAGTATGTAATGGGCTCTTGATTTACAGCAGTGGATGGAAGGATGTTGTAGAAGGAGGAGGAATGGGCAGGGTCAGGGATGAGAGGTTAGAGTCCAATTAACGTTGTCTTTTCTAGGAAACTGGACTTTGAATATCCTGTTTATTACACAAGGAAGCATGCATTTGTAGTTCCAAACAAACTTTAGATTTTACAATGATTTTAATGTAACCTTTGTTTTACATAAGTGGTACAATGACACCCACATTGCAGCGCAATTATCCTCACAATGGCAAACGCCGTTCATATTTACATAGTGCACTCATCAAGTTAATACTTATAACCTTTGTATTCATTGAGAGGACATCAATACAGTTATCTCCCTGACAGCAAATAAAAAGTGCCTTTTTAATCTCTCTTCTGTTTTCCCTATTTATTACTCAAATATTCAGGAAAAGCAGTTCCAAATGAATGAGATTCCTCTATGAACTAATGACTTCACGACAAAACATTCCAGTCCTATATCTGCACATATGGTCCTGCCACTCTGTTATTTAGTCCAACAATGGTGAGGAGGGTGTTTGGCCACATTTTAAACACTGCTTAAAGACACAATTCAATGTCAGAAGAACGGAATGTATCTCAGCTCATATTCGAGGTCATTCTGATCCTAAACTCCAAAAGTTTACAATTGTCCCTCAAACCACTGCTGACCCAGTTATAAATCATGTGTTCAGCAGAATCCTTAAACATTACAGAATCTTATAAAGGAACAGCTTGTCAAGTTGAACTGATTGCCAACCTGTTTCTGAATAAATTACTCTTGTTTTAGCCCATCAGCTTCCACACTCGAGTCAATGTATTTGGTGTTGAAAGAAAGGCATAAATTTGGGTGATTCTGTGAGGTCATTATATTTTTGTTCATTGGTGAAATGTGGGCATTACTGGCCAGTCCCGTATTTATTACCCTGCTGTATTTGAGTGGTTTGCTGGGCTATATTTTGAAATATGTCCATTTAAATTCTCCAGCAACCCATCTGATCATTAATCAAGGCCTCTGGTATTATCGGCCTGGTAACATAATCTGGTAAAGGATTCTGCAGCCTTATGACAACACCTGAAACAAAGAATCAAGTACATACAGTCTAAGAAAACAGAAATCTAAAATAATGAACCTGGCAGCAATAGCTTTATGGTTACAGAACTGGAGTGTTCAGCAAAGGAAAAGCTATTTCAAATCAACTATGAGTGTTTATGACCCATTCGTCCGTCAATACAGATCATAGCTGAGATGATAATTTCTTAGTGCCATTCTAGATGAGCACCCCAGGTAATGATATAGCTCGAGTGGCAACACACATTTTCTGTCATAGTATTTATTAGTTTGAGTATACAACTACTCCAAACTGTCTCCAAGCCTCAGAATGATAGTGGTGTTGTAAACTTTAAATTAGGAACCTACAGGGTAGAAAATAAGCTAAGAGGCTGGCTGTAAATAAGAACAGAATCAAACTGTTGGCCAGATAATTCCATATGTAGAAACATTCAGTAATTGCTTCTTTAATTGTATCCTTCATACCAAACTAAGCTGTTCATGCAACACGCAAGCATGTCTAAGCTGCTGCAGAAAGATATAACAGCTGTCGAGGATAGATCGGGCAGCAGAAGGAGGCTGCACAAGTTAACAATAATAAGGGCAAGAAAATAGTGTTTGGCAACCAATGATCACCAAGTGAAGGAAGAAAGGTTCATGGAAAGATAAAAGAATGGAAAACCTGCTGTAATTTTGTCAACAGCCAGAAGGTATGTCATGAAAAAGAGTCCAAAAGTCAAAGCAATATGTGAAGCACGGAAGGAGAGATGCAATATTAAGGACAATGTAGTCCGTTGCAAATCGTTGGATGGCTTGAATATTTCCACCCTTCCAATGGCAAGAAAAACAGCTCAATTCATCATCCACCCCATCTGCTGTCTGTGGCATCTTATTATGCACAAAGTGCAAGCTTGCTGCCCTCATCATCACAATGACTGCAACTCAAATATCAACTTAACATTGTAAAGCATGTTACATCAAGAAGCAAGGTTTTACATCAAAAACAATAGAAATCTTGAGCTATTTCCAATGAAGGGAGTGGACTAATTATAGGTCCTTTTTTTTGGCTTACTTTATTGTAACATATGTAGAAGTCATGAAACCATGTGTCAGTAAGAATCTTAGGAATTAAATAGCTACGGGGCACCTGGACCAGATGGCATTCTACAGATTCTGTCAGGAATGAGTGAGGAAATAGGATTGACTTGTATTTTGATGACTTCCACAAATAGATAAACTGCGTAGAAAATCACTAGGTCTTTAATATAATCCCAGTATTCAAAAATATGGAATTTTGTCTAAAATTAAACATGCATGACATTTTTTGTAAATGCTAACAATATTTAGGCAATAGAGGCAACCTAGTTTTCATTGCATGTGCAGCACTGACCAGCTTCAAAGTTCTCTAAACTATTTACAAAATTCTGGAAAACCATGGAGACACATTCACGACAGTATTGCAGACACTGTTATAGATGTTCATGGTACTTCACAGGCATTAATGGAACACATGACACCAAAGTGTTAAGGATGGAACCAAAGGAGCTAGAAGGAAAGAGAGAGTGGACAGAGGGAAGAGGAGAGGAGTTTCAAGGCAGAATTCCAGAACTTACGCTATAGGCAGCTGAAGACATGATGGCATATAGTGCTGTGATGAAAATCAAAGGCACACACTAATAGAGAAAGCCAGAATGCTCAGACTTCAGAGACTTGAAGGCTGGAGGGAGCCACGAAGATGTACAAAAGCAAGAATGAAAAATGTAAAGCTTGTACATTTGTCATTCTCCAGGCTAATGTAGATCAATAGCACATGGCCAAAGAAGAGAGCAAAATGGAAAGTAAATAAAGAAAGCAGTTACACGGGAACAAAAATGAATTAAACAAAGCAAAGAATGTGTTGGAAACACAAGAAACTGCAGATGCTGGAATCCCAAACAGAAACCAAAGCCCTGGGGGAACTCAATGGTCCGACAGCATCTGTACTGCTTTCCAATTGTTTGATGCTGCCCAATCATCTTCTGTCCAACCCATATTTAGATTCAGGACCATAATGGTCAAAGTTACCTGCTGGAGACCATGACATCAAAGTGGTCCAAAAAGTAATGGAATCAGAGTCATAGAGATGCATGGAATGTGATTCTTTGATCCACTGAGTGTGTCCTGACCATACATTCATTCTCCCCATTTTTCACCAACTCCCTCCTGATGCCATCACTCATGTAAACATTAGCAGTAATTTACAGTGGCTAATTAATCTACCAACCCAGATGTCTTTGAAATGTGGGAGGAAACTCTAATACCCAGAGAATGTTCAAATTCCACACAGACAATGCCTGAGATCAGGATTGAACGCAGGTCTTGTGCTGTGAGGCAGCGGCTCTGCTAACGACACCCCGTGTCACCTGAAGAGCTCGTCAATACCTGTCTCCCAAGGTGAACTGAAGAAAATCATCTTCAGCTTTCTCTGATTTAATTTCTACTTATCTTTGTTTTGCCAAGTCTAACCTTGCACGATCATAGGCTAAAATCTCATCAATTTACAAAATGCTAACCATGACAGTAACAACAATGCACCAACTATGTCAGACTTTACCAAGCATGGGAGTTAAAATGCCAGATGCAGGGGCTGAGTGAGAACAGTAAATATTTCACTTGCGCTGTTAACTGAGCACCCACCGTGCAGATAGCAGGGTATAGGAGATTGAAATCGGCCCTAAAACATTCTGACATACAATGCAAAATGGTTCCACTTTTGCTAATTTTCTTACAACTTCACTGCATTCCTTGGAGTGGCCCTCTTCTAAAAGTCAATATCTCCTTTCAAAATATTAGCAACTTAATGCTTTACAACTTTGAAGTCCCACTTTATGCATACAAATAAGATGAGCTACTTAAATGCAATTATAAGGTTCAAGGTCCACAAGCAACTTGCACTGCAGCTACAGGAACTCAAAGGCAACATTTCATGATGTGAAGTTTAACTAATTGAACATATTGGATCTCTGTATGACACTGCAATTGCTGTCTGGATGGCTCGAGAAAGGAAATGATTATTCTAATGCCCCAGTGTGTATGTGTCCAAATACTAATCAGCATTTCAGAAGATGGTGCCACTGTTTCTTTCAGGGGTAGAACTAGAGTTTGTTGAAGGTGGGAAGAAGATTGAAATTTTAAATCATCAGTCAGTCTTCTGCCTCTGCCTCTTCTGTGTGTGTGTTACAATGTTAAAACTGCGCGACAGATGACATTTCGGAAGCTCTTCCCCATATTTAATATGTTGTGGCTCTGCCGTTCCCTGCCAGCTTATAAATGACAACCTGAGTTAGGAAGAAAGGTCATGCTTACATTTTCCAGCAGATACATATTGTCACTATATGTATACTTGTATACTGTATGTAGTAGAATTACGCACACTGCAATGAAAATGTAACTGAAACAATATTTATCCTATCCATCTTGAGGTCCAAGGATAGGCTGTGCATGAGGACAAAGAGCTTCGGTACCAGCAGAAATCAAGTCATCAAATCATTTGAATCCATTGAACTCAAACAGACCTCAGTGACATATGACTGGTGCTCATCATGCAATTTCACCCAAGTGTTGAAAAGATCAACAAATAACAGAAAACTTGAACCATGAAACCTGATTAAATTACTACTGGCCTCGCTCATATACGAGGGCCTGCCCACTACTATTACAGGTGATGCCTGGCTTCTTTTCTCTCCCACAAACCATTTAATTTCCCTTTCTCTCTCCTCAACTGGAATGCCACATGCAAGGACCTTTCTGTCACTAATGGTGATAACATTAGATCTATGCACTTTCCTCCCTTGTCTTCCTGTTAGATTAAAAAGATCTCAGCTGCCTTGACACGAAACTCACACCTTCCTTTTGTGTTTTCTTCCACCTCCCCTCGTCATGTGTTAAATGACTGATAAATGTGCATTATCAATCCTCATCTGCAGCCTTTGAACACATTGCACACCAAAACACCTCTTCATCACTGTCCAGTTGAGAGGACTGCACACACAGCCAGTTCCATTCTTATTAGTCCAGCCATTGCCAGACAATTACTTACAAGGCTTTCTCTTCCCATTATTACCTCTGGTTCTTCAAAGAACCTGTGCTTCTCTGAGCCCATTTGTAATCACTCTCCTGCAACATCAGACAAAAGATCATCTCATTCCCACGTCAATACTGAAAATTCCCTAGTCTAGCTCACTGCCATCTCCTCCCCTGTCACACATTTCCTATGCTGAAAGCTACATCAAATCCTCAGTTATCTCCAGACCCAAAGAAGAACTAAAGTTACAACCATTGGTAGTCATAGCCATGGCTATCAAGTACCTACTCTCTGGAATTTTCTTCCTAAATATTTACCACTGTCCGCCTTTCTGTCAGGCATTCCTTCAAACATTTAATTTCTCCTTTTGTTTTCTATAATCCCCCTATGAATTGCCTTCTACCATTTTACCAAGGTTACATAGATACATAGATACATCGATAATAGGTGCAGGAGTAGGCCATTCGGCCCTTCAAGCCAGCACCACCATTCAATGTGATCATGGCTGATCATCCACAATCAGTACCCCGTTCCTGCCTTCTCCCCATATCCCCTGACTCCGCTAGCCCTAAGAGCTCTATCTAACTCTCTTTTGAATGCATCAGGTGAATCGCCCTCCACTGCCTTCTGAGGCAGAGAATTCCACAAATTCACAACTCTCTGGGTGAAAGATGCAATGCAAGTAGAAGTTTTATATTTGTAAAGATATCTTAAAATTGGGAAGGTGTGATGCCATTCAAGGTGTGGGGACGTTGTGGTACAGCTTGTCGAGCCGCTCCAGTGGCCCAGATTCAGTCCTGACCTTCTGTTCTGTCTGTGCAGATTTTGCTTATACACTCCATGACCACATGGCTTCTTCCGAGTGCTCCTAATTACTCCCACATTCTTGCGAAAGTCGGGTTGCTAGGTTAATTTTGGCTGCTGCAAGTTGCCCCTAGCAGGTGGACGATAGAATCTGGTGGGCAGGGGTTATTAATGGGAATGTGGCCAAGTTAAAATGGGTTGAGGAAAGACTGGTGGAGAAATGGGCCTAAGGTCCTTATTTTAATTGCATAATTATCTATGAATTTGCAAGTCATGATTACTGAAGGCACTCAAGGTTTTATGGCACAAGAGGAAGATATCCACTCCAAGACCTCTTTGGCTAAAATATAACTATCCAGACTCACACCATTTCCCAGTTCTTGGCCTTAGCTTTACAGGTTGTGACACATTGTTCTGGTTACTTCTAAAATGTGCTGAGTATTTCAGCCCCGATTCACCTTTTCAAAAAGATTCAACCCCTTACCAACTGGTTACCTAAATATCTTAGGTAGACAAAAATGCTGGAGAAACTCAGCGGGTGCAGCAGCATCTCTGGAGGGTTTCAGCCCGAAACGTTGCCTATTTCCTTTGCTCCATAGATGCTGCTGCACCCGCTGAGTTTCTCCAGCATTTTTGTCTACCTTAGATTTTCCAGCATCTGCAGTTCCTTCTTAAACAATACCTAAATATCTTTATCATTTTAATCTGTCTGCCAAATACCATAACTTGACATTGGTGTTTATTTCTCTGCTCAAGGTCCTTCCTACTCATCATATCTAGGCCTCTCATAATTTAATAAATCTTGATGCAACACAGATAAAGGGCATAAAATAAAGAAGATATTGATTTAACATTCATGAAGAATGATCCATTACCTGCCTCATGCCTGCTGAATCTTAATGCCATTACTATTTATGAACCCAAAGTTCATCAGAGGATGGGTAAAAATATCTGAACTGATGGAAGAATTATGCAGGACGAGGAGAGAATCTGTTGCTGGTCCGAATGTCAAGAGTGGCATTTCCATTTTGATTAACTAATGCAGCCCACTTTGGAAAGAAGGGTCTCAAGTGAAATTTCCTCACCTCGTTAATGTTGTTTAGCCACCTGCCCTTAATTAATATTGCTACCCTTGTCTTTAATAATACTGTCATTCTGTCATGCCAAAGTCGGTTGCACAATGTACCATATTTAATACATGGACGACAGAGAAAGATAGCATACAATGTCCTTCAAATGGATCTACAGATGTACAACTGAAAGAGCTACCCCAGTTTGTTTGCACATAGAACATAAAGGTAGAACAGTACAACACACGGGCAGGCCCTTCGGCCCACAATGTCTTTGTTGAATATGATGCCAAATTAAACTAATCTTTTCCTGCACATCCACATCCCTCCATTCCTGCATATTCATGCGCCTATTCAAAAGCCTCTTAAACATCAGCATTGTGTCTATTTCCTCCACTACTCCTGGCAGCATGTTCCAGGCACCTCCCACTCCCTTTCTGTAAAAAACTTGCCCCAAATATCTCCTTTGAATTTTCTCCCTTTGACATAAACCTATAACCTCTAGTCTTTGGCATTTCCACCCTGAGGAAAAAGTTTTGACTGTCTACCCTATCTATACCTCTCTTTATTTTATATATTGCTATCAGGTCTGCCCTCAAATTTCGACACTCCTGAGAAAACAATCCAAGTTTGTGCAATCTGTCCTTAGAGAATCTCCAAAGCCTCCATGTCTCCATGTTGGAGTAATACAACACTTATTCAGTTAATGGCCACATGCCTGGCATTTGTTTAACTTCACTGAAGATTCTTTGAGATAAACTGCACAAATAACAGTTTTTTAGTGCATATTTAATTAATAAACAAACAACATAATCCTGGTCGTAATTGATTTAGTTAAAATCCAAGATCAAAGCAGAGTTTAAGAGTTAAAATCACAAATATAGGAGCAGGAATCAGCAATGTGGCATCGCAAGCCTGCTCTGTCATCCATTAAAATCATGCTCATCTGGTCTTGGCCTCGTCTCCACCATAACTCTCAATTCCCCACGACATCTAAACAAGCAGGGCTTGAATATATTCAATAACTTGGCCTCCATGGCATTTGGGCAAACATGCTTCAAAAACATTGGCACTCAAATGAACTGCTTCTCATCATCTTGGTTGTAAATGAGTAACTCCATATTTTAAACTATGCTCCTTAACTCTAGAGTCCTTCCCAAGGAGAAACATCCCCTCAACATCCATCTTGCCAAGCCTGCTCTGAATTTGATGTTTCAATTAGATCACCTCTCATTCTTCTGAACTGCAATGAGTACAGGGCTCACCTAATCGATCTTTCCTTACAAGACAACTCCCTCAATTAATAAATCAGACGTAAACCTTTTGTGAACTGCTCCCAATAGAGGACAAAAAGATATACAGTACTGTAGGTTTCGAGTATAGTGTTTAGTTTTGGGCACCATGTTATAGGAAAGATGTTGTCAAGCTGGAAAGGGTACAGAGATGAGTTACAAGGATGTAGCCAGGACTCGAATGTCTGAGCTATAGGGAGAGGTTGAGTAGGCTGGGACTCCATTCCTTGGAGCGCAGAAGGATGAGGAGTGATCTTATAGAGGTGTATAAAATCATAAGAGGAATAGATCGGGTAGATGCACAGAGTCAGGGGGGGATCAAGGACCAGAGGACTGAAGCAAATAAAGGCAAGCAGAAGAACCAACTTTGGAGGGGAGAGAGAGAGATGGAAAAAAACACTAAATAACGTGAGTGACCGAATGAGGGACTTACCAGCAAGCCAGCCAGGAAACCCGTTCGACCGGAGCCCATAATGACCTGACCCGTTTAAATCCGATACCCGTTTAAATCTTTCCCATCCACCAATACATCCAATTAGTTCAAATGGTAATTGTACCTGCATCAGACAGCTTTAAGAAATTCTCCGTAAATACCTTCAGTAATACTTGAAGGTCAAAACACAATCGGTGACACATCGTGTTAATACGATGTTAATAGAGACAATTAACAAGCGCTTAACAGTGACACCCCCACTGTCTCGCGGAAACCGGAGATTTTTTTGATTTTTTTTAAATATATTTTTATTCAAAGCAAGCACATATCATAACAAAAACATTTCATGTATATCAGTCGTACATTAATAATATTATCAGTTGTGTATTGATTCTGCTTCTAGTTTTTTTTATGGATAGAGAGTAAGAGAGAGAGAAAAAAAAAAAAAGACATGATAAAGAAGAATGATAAAGAGACCATATTCTGACAAAAAGTTCTTGTTTGTCCATTAAGTGTAGGTTCCCCGACATTTCCATAATCCACATTTTAATTGTGGGGGTTATAGGACCTTTCCAAAATTTTAATATTATTTTTTCCCCAGTTATTATACTATAGTCGAGAAAGTTTCTTTGGCTTGTTGTAAGTGTTAGGCTTTGTTCTGATATTCCTAGTATTATTAGTTTTGAGTCGGGATCCAATTGGGTATTGACAACTTCAGAAATTATTCTAAAAATATCAATCCAGATATTTTTGATTTTTATACAATTTACAAAAGTATGTGTTAAGTTAGCCTCTAGATGCTGACATTTATCACAAATAGGAGAGATATGTGGGAAGATTCTAATTAGTTTTGTTTTAGAGTAATGTAATCTGTGTAATACTTTAAATTGTATTAAGACATGTCTGGCATTTAACGAGCATTGATATATATATTGTAGACTTTCGTCCCAAATATCTTTCGTTATAGGTTTGCCTAATCCATTTTCCCATGTGTGTCTATATAATTCCGTCAATGACGGACACCGGAGATTTTAATAGATTTTTTTTCACCAAATTTCAAAATCTGGATTACAAAACATGGGGGGGGGGGGATCTCAAAACATGGGATGTTTTGAGATCCCCCCCCCCCCCCCGGGATTTCCGCCCATAGGGAAAGCCCACTTGATCAACATATTCAGGATTGTCTCATTTGTCCTCAGTGTGCCAGGCCTTTGCAGAAAGGATCTTCTCTCTGATGACCATCAAATGGTCCGTCTCAAGAAACAGATGCAGCACAGAGTTGATCAAAAATGAACTTCAAATATCTATGGACTGTGATTTGTCATGCAAGGACTTCTCTCTGGCGGTGCAAAAGGACAAACGACTGCTTGAATCAGTCAAGTGCAGCAAGAAATATCCATGGAAAATGTAGACTTGGTGTGACCCCCCCCCCCCCCCCCCTCTTTTACTCTTTTGCAGAGTGCCTATGTCTACTCTATAGGCACATACAGATAGGGTAATTTGGTGTTATTTCATGTCTGACAGTCAGATTATGTTCTGTTTTATGCTTTGTTATAATTTGCTGTTACATTTCATATACAACACTGAAGATATGTATACATGGTTCATATGTTGGATTTGTTTACCTATTCAGGGTTGTTGTCAACAGGGTTGTTAACATCATGTTAAAAAAAGTAACATTAGCAAATTTGCAGATGACACAAAGCTGGGTGGCAGTGTGAACTGTGAAGAGGATGCTATGAGGATGCAGGGTGACTTGGACAGGGTGGGTGAGAGGGCAGATGCATGGCAGATGCAGTTTAATGTGGATCCATGTTAGGTTATCCACTTTAGTGGCAAAAACAAGAAGGCAGATTATTATCTAAATGGTGTCAAGTTGGGAAAAGGGGAAGTACAATGGGATCTGGGGGGTCCTTGTTCATCAGTCACTGAAAGTAAGCATGCAGGTACAGCAGGCAGTGAAGAAAGCGAATGGCATGTTGGCCTTCATAACAAGAGGAGTTGAGTATAGGAGCAAAGAGGTCCTTCTGCAATTGTACAGGGCCCTAGTGAGACCTCACCTGGAGTATTGTGTGCAGTTTTGGTCTCCAAATTTGAGGAAGGATATTCTTGCTATTGAGGGAGTGCAGCGTACAAGCATATTAAAAGCTCTTGTTGGGACCTTGGAAGGATATAACCATATAATAACAATTACAGCACGGAAACAGGCCATCTCGACCCTTCTAGTCCGTGCCGAACACATAATCTCCCCTAGTCCCATATACCTGCGCTCAGACCATAACCCTCCATTCCTTTCCCATCCATATAACTATCCAATTTATTTTTAAATGATAAAAACGAACCTGCCTCCACCACCTTCACTGGAAGCTCATTCCACACAGCTACCACTCTCTGAGTAAAGAAGTTCCCCCTCATGTTACCCCTAAACTTCAGTCCCTTAATTCTCAAGTCATGTCCCCTTGTTTGAATCTTCCCTACTCTCAGTGGGAAAAGCTTTTCCACGTCAACTCTGTCTATCCCTCTCATCATTTTAAAAACCTCTATCAAGTCCCCCCTTAACCTTCTGCACTCCAAAGAATAAAGCCCTAACTTGTTCAACCTTTCTCTGTAACTTAGTTGCTGAAACCCAGGCAACATTCTAGTAAATCTCCTCTGTACTCTCTCTATTTTGTTGACATCCTTCCTATAATTAGGCGACCAAAATTGTACACCATACTCCAGAATTGGCCTCACCAATGCCTTGTACAATTTTAACATTACATCCCAACTTCTATACTCAATGCTCTGATTTATAAAGGCCAGCACACCAAAAGCTTTCTTTACCACCCTATCTACATGAGATTCCACTTTCAGGGAACTGTGCACAGTTATTCCCAGATCCCTCTGTTCACCTACATTCTTCAATTCCCTACCATTTACCATGTACGTCCTATTTTGATTTGTCCTGCCAAGATGTAGCACCTCACACTTATCAGCATTAAACTCCATCTGCCATCTTTCAGCCCACTCTTCCAACTGGCATAAATCTCTCTGTAGACTTTGAAACTCTACTTCATTACCCGCAACCCCACCTATCTTAGTATCATCTGCATACTTACTAATCCAATTTACCACACCATCGTCCAGATCATTGATGTACATGACAAACAACAGTGGACCCAACACAGATCCCTGTGGCACCCCACTCGTCACTGGCCTCCAACCTGACAAACAACCATCCACCATTACTCTCTGGCATCTCCCATTCAGCCACTGTTGAATCCATCTTGCTACTCCACCATTAATACCCAACCATTGAACCTTCTTAACCAACCTTCCATGAGGAACCTTGTCAAAGGCCTTACTGAAGTCCATATACACAACATCCACTGCTTTACCCTCATCAATTTCCCGAGTAACATCTTCAAAAAATTCAAGAAGATTAGTTAAACATGACCTTCCAGGCACAAATCCATGTTGACTGTTCCCAATCAGACCCTGTTTATCCAGATGCTTATATATATTATCTCTAAGTATTCTTTCCATTAATTTGCCCACCACTGACGTCAAACTAACAGGTCTATAATTGCTAGGTTTACTCTTAGACCCCTTTTTAAACAATGGAACAACATGCGCAGTACGCCAATCCTCCGGCACTATTCACGTTTCTAATGACATTTGAAATATTTCTGCCATAGCCCCTGCTATTTCTACACTAACTTCCCTCAATGTCCTAGGGAATATCCTGTCCGGACCTGGAGACTTATCCACTTTTATATTTCTCAAAAGTGTCAGTACTCCCTCTTCTTTGATCCTCATGGTTTCCATAGCTACTCTACTTGTTTCCCTTACCTCACATAATTCAATATCCTTCTCCTTGGTGAATACCGAAGAAAAGAAACTGTTCAATATCTCCCCCATCTCTTTTGGCTCTGCAGATAGTTGGCCACTCTGACTCTCTAATGGACCAATTTTATCCCTCGTTATCCTTTTGCTATTAATATAGCGGTAGAAACCCTTCGGATTTACTTTTACCTTACTTGCCAAAGCAACCTCATATCTTCTTTTAGCTTTTCTAATTTATTTCTTAAGATTCTTTTTACATTCTTTATACTCCTCAAGCACCTCATTTACTCTATGCTGCTTATAACTATTGTAGATCTCCCTCTTTTTCCGAACCAAGTGTCCAATTTCCCTTGAAAACCATGGCTCTTTGCAATTTTTACGATTTCCTTTCAACCGAACAGGGACATAAAGATTCTGTACTCTTAAAATTTCACCTTTAAATGTACTCCATTTCTCTTCCACATCTTTCCCATAAAACAAACTGTCCCAATTTACTCCTTTTAAATATATAAATATGCATATATGTGCAGGCTCAGCCCATGGAACCAACATGTATCAAAATCCTTATTAAAAAGTCTTCGATCTTCTCTATATTTTTTAAAGATGTTGAAAAAGGCTGCAATGATACAAGTTAAATATAAAACACTAGGTCAATTCTCGTAACAACACCTTTACTCGACTTAAGGGCCTGTTCCACTTGGTGGTCATTTGCGCGTCATTTACGTGACATCATTTACGCATCACGTGATATGTGCATGGCGTGAATTATGCGCGCATGGTGCGTGGTGATGTAGGCAGTGACGCGCGGTCGCGCACGGCGCCCCAGGATTTTGGGATTCACAAAATCTTTGCACACCACCTGCGTGACGCCCAAGTGGGACAGGCCCTTTATTCTACACCAAGTGCCTTGAAGACCTTTAAGAGCAGATGCAGTAATAATGTTTCCCAAAACTATTATGAATTTGGGAAAAGTAGAGCTGCCAGATTTCATACTTAATAATTTGCATGAAATTGTACTCAACTCATGGAGATACCTTTAAACCCAGAAAAGTACTGCAAGGAATGAGAATCATGCTGGAATCTGTTATTTTTAATCTGAAGAAAAATTTATCTGAATTACACTTTGTTAATTGAATGTTAAGGGGCATGAATCCAGAGGGATGAAATTATCCCTCCGTCAATCCCTGGCATGAACACCAAAATGCACTATTCTGATATAATCTACAAAATTATGCTTGAACAACTGGCATTGCTCCAACAAAAATATAGTAATGTATTAATGTCAAATGTTAAATACAAATGTAACATTAATTTGTCTGCTAAATCAGATTGTAAAGCATTTCAGCACAGAAAAAAATTATTTTGCTGTGAATCCTCCAAACTCACTGGAAGAACAAGCAAACCAACATCAATGTGCTTCCCCATGCCAACACCCAGTCTGCTACATTGTGCAGGCCATATCGTTCACATGCCCTCAAAACCAATGCACCGTTCTGAACTCTGTCACGGGAGATTACCAGGCTAACAGTGGAAAGCTTCAAGGATATGCTCAAAGCCTTCCTTGAACGAAATGCAACATCCCCATTCATTCCTGGGAATCTCTGGCTGATGGCTGCTCAAAATGGCATCGGAGAATTTAGAATGGGATTGAGAACCTCAAGGTAATGCATCACGGAAGTCTCATGAACAAAGCAGGAGCAAAACAACTAAAAACTATGCAGTCCCTCCTGCCCCACGGTGGCAGAGTCTGCAATTCCCATGTTTTATTATCAGTTACCTGGGGTGCAACCAAGTCATCCTCAATTTTAAGGGGCTGTTTAAAGAGAACATTTCAAACTCCCTTATTGGATTTGGCATACAATAACATTCAAGAAAAACGTTTTGATATATTATAGACTTAAATTCTTCCAATGCAATCCCAGTAATAAAAGACACTGAGACGATGACGATGTGATCTATTTACACATATTTGCAGTTCAGTCATTCCCTCTTCTCCCATTTGGCAACACATACAACAACTTGAAAACACGCACCACCAGATTCAGGAACAGCTCCCTGTTATCAGACTACTGAACAGTCCTTCCATAAGCTAAGGGTGAAGTTCTGCTCTCACAATTTACCTCCTGGTATGTTTTTATCTATCTGCACTTTCCCTGTAGCTATAACACTATATTCTCCACTCTGGTATTTTGTTCTTTGCACTACTCATTGTGCGTGTTGGGTTTGATTGTACTCATGATGTATGATTTGACTGGATAGCATGCAAACAAAGTTTTTCGCTGTATCTCGGTACACATGACAATAATAAACTAATGCCGACAATCAGAACTGGGGCACACTTTTGCCTCATTATTCGCACAAAATAGATGATGTAATACCAACTGTAAGATTTGAGAAAGGAAGGAAAAGAATGAAAAATAAGTCAATGTCAGAGTACACCTCCACATTTTCATCATGTAGATTGGTGTTGAACAGTTCTACACACTGATGTTTGGGACAGGGGTTCATGTGTACCCATCACCCATCATGGTATCAACCATGAAGTCAGCATCAAAACTTGTGAAAGATGATTAAATAAATGTGGACATTTGAAAATTTGCAACAAAACAATCAATACACCTTTTGGATTGTCCAAAAATGCAACCCTGAAATACAATGATCCACGTGCAGCGCCAGACCCTGGTTATTATTATTATTATTATTATTATTATTATTATTATTATATCCGAATGCCCTCTGACAAGCAAGCTACAATGTTGTAGAAATAATCACATTTGGAGATTAGCAATAAAAGCACTTACTAAAATGGCCACTATACTAAGAACAAATAGAAGAGTGCGTCTTTATTTTTCCCCCTAAATTAGAAATCCAATACTTTTCATCAGACTGTCTACAATAAACTCACAACGACGTAATGTTTCAGTGAAAATGCAAACAAGGAGCTTTGCAGAAGTGATCAATATAATCAATTAAGCAGGAAATACTGGCCGGAAACACCAATAAAAGCTTCACCTTCTTTGAGTCTTTGATATCTAACAGAATACCAAAGCATCCTGCAGAAAATTACCCCACCAACAGCTTAATCACTTGCCACCATCTGCCCTATTCACAAAGCAGCAGTTGAGCCAGATCCTTCCATCCCCCAATCTTATGAATTAATTCCAGCCCATCGCCAACAGATTTCTGCTACTATGTCCCCAACATCCAAAGGCACATAATCCCAACCTGATGTGTTCCATTTCCATTGCTTAGTCAGCCTTACCAAACCCAGTCCCTGCCTTCTCACCTATCCCCTCTCTGCAACTCAGCTCCATTCCTAGATCACGTCTGCTTGATTTTAGCACAGATGGATCAAATTTGTGTAAGGTCTATTCTATCAGAATTTGGCCACTAGTGGGCTTTGCAAATTATCAGCACCACTCTTCAATCAGGAACATTTTAAGAACCATTTACTGGGATGGATGAAGTTCCAAGCCTTTGAATTTCTCTGTGAAACCAAATGTTAAGGCTGTGAAATCAAGACTAGTACAGATTACCACATGAATGGCAGAATTCACTCAAGGGTTTAGTGGACAGGTCTGTTCCTGTTTCTATATGACTGTTATGCCCAGACTGTCATTTTGAAGTTTGCATATGATTTCATTAAAATTGAATTTTTAAACATTTTTTAAACATCCACCATTTGTCCCATTGTGCCATCTTGCATCTTGCTGGAGATGCCAACAGGGGGAAAACTAAATCCTTACTTCTAATTCTGCAAATATTTCACATCATCAAGATTTTGCATCGGTTTACATCTGTTAGATTGCCAAACAAGGGAAGAACTGCTATTGATTCTTCAGATTCTGGCAAGAATAATGAATTTGCTGCACTGTTTAAACATAGTAGCAATGTACAATTGGAGATTTGGAGATTCAGTTTGGCTTCACTTTAGTTATACAAAACCAGCAGGCACTTGTAAAATAAACAATTTGTGGTTCTCTGCTGCCACAATTATTTCAATGGATGGAGACCCATATAGAGTGAGCAAGGATTCACAAGGCATGCTTCTGGCACCAGCAGTGCTGAAGCAGACTTTTACTTTCTGAAATCTGAAAGTGTAAAACTGCAAGAGAACACTGCTTTAAATCTAATGTCATCTAAGTTGGACGTCATTGCATCCCATCAGTTGCTTCGACAAAATTCAAATGCTCAATGGAGTAGTGGTGAACTGAACAGTGCCCTAGCATATGGAAGGACCATTCAGAAGTTTGATAATGGAGGGAAAGAAGCTCTGAGTGTGGTGGTACACGCTTTCAAGCTTCTGTACCACCTGCCGGGCCATAGCAGGGAGGAGGAGGAATTATTGAGTTGGGACAAGTCTTTGATTATGTTGGCTGCTTTTCCAAGGCAGTGTGATGTATAGATGTAGTAGTATAATGGTCTGTGGGATGGGCTGGGCTACATCTACAACTCTCTGTAATTTTTTGTAGTCATGGGTAGACACAAACCAAACCATGATGCCACTCGACAATATGCTTTCTACGGTACATCTGTAGAACAGTCTCCTTAGGAAGCAGAGGTGTGGTGTGCCTTCTTGGCTGTCACATCAATGATGCTGATTCACGACAGATCATTGGCAATATTAACACCAAGTAACTTGAAGCTCTCAACCATTTGCACATCAGCACCACTGATGCCGATTGGGGCAGTTACTCCACTATGCTGGTCAGAAAGACTGTGGGCATGAACATGCTAGAAGGTTCGGGACTTGCGCATGGTCCTCAGAAATGATTCCGATTGTCAACCAAATCATTCCCACATATAAAAGTGTGCATCACCCTATTTGTATTTCAATCATTAGACATTATCCTTGCCAAAAGTTATCATGTAGTCCATTATAATGAGTATGTACATTTATACCCAGTAAACCCTTGTTATTGCAGACCATGGAGGGGGAATGGTGTCTGTTATTGTCGATTGTCCATTATAACAAAGTAAGATATTATCATTGTATGTACTTGAATTAAAGAACTGCAGAAGATGATTAAAATACACAAAAGGACACAAAGTGCTGGATTAACCCAGGGCGTCATGCAGCATCGCTGGAGAACATGGATAGGTGACGTCGGGACCCTTCTTCAGACTGATTCAGTCTGCTGAGTTACTTCAGCACTTTTTGTTGTTTCACTTTAAAACCTGGCGCCGGTGGCGCTGGTCTGCACCAGCGAACACTTCACCACCGGCTGTTGAGGCTCACGTTGTATGCCCCTGGGACAGTGCTTTCTTCAGGCCGCTGCCAACAGCAAGACATGCTCGGTCACCATGGGGCTCCCTTCCCTCTCACATGCTGCCGCTTCCAAGGTAGACTATGTCGGTGACTCTGGGGAAGAAGGAGGAGGAGGCAGCGGTAGAAGTAAGGGGTGGGAGGGGGGGAAAGGACAGAGTGGCGGGAGGAGGCAGCGGTTGAGTGGGAACAGAGATAGCCACCGCTGACAGCAAGAAGCAGCAGCAGGTGGGGGGGAGGGGGGGTGGGGAGTCCCACAGTGACAGAGCATATCCTCTCTGTGGCCCGCAGAAAGCACTGTCCCCAGAGGCACCAATGTGAGCCGCACCAACAGCCGTGTCAACAGACTGTGCTATGGGTGAAGAAGGGCTTGCTGGTGCACCTTGCGAGCCAGGGGTGGCGTTGAAGGCCGGGGCTCCAAGCGGCCGGAGAGATGGTGCGGGCCGTGGGTGTGTCAGCTGGTCTGTCCGCTATATCCAACGTCTGTAATTAAGGGGTCTGTTGAAATTAGGGTTTATTGTACTATACACATATTTACATATATTGCCATCTCTATATTTGTGATATTTTTATTCTTCTATTGTACTGTGTATTGTGACAAAACCTTATCAACTGTTATATTTTTATTAAAATCACTGATATTCAGTATCTTATTCATTTCGGTTTAATCTTTACTTGAAGTTCCAAAAGAATGTCTAATTGCTCTATGAGGAAAACTATACAATTCTATCTTGGATTATATTCACCCCATGGGGCAACTCATGTATTCTCTATGCCAGAGGATAGAAAGCACAGTGTACTTTCAGTGTACAGCATCTTTCGGAATACATTATACAATTGCACCATTTCACATTGCAATATTACTGGCTGTCATAAATGGTAAGTAGGAACTGTGACTGTTTTGATCTCACATGAAAGGACACCTTTAAAACATCATGATTAGTAGACCATCCCATATGATAGAATTGCCAAACATTTTTGCAAGATAACTGTGGTGTTCAAAATCACATCTAATCATTAAGAATAAGGAGTTTCTGTACGGAAACTTGCCAACTCCAAGAAACAGTCAGGAACGTGGCCAAAAGATTACATAAAAGGATCTTACATTGAGTCGATAACCTTGAATTGAAATCACAAAACACATTTTCCATTTAAAAGATAGAAGAAATTATTAATTCTCTCTCCTAAAACACTGGATATTGCAACAACTGACGTTAAAAAAAAAAGAGATTGTGATCAAAGGTGACCTCTAGCTAAGCCAATCCACACAGTTACAACACTGGCATCTGTCCAACAATGTGGAGAATTGCCCAGGCATGTCTCATCCACAAAAAGGACAAATCCAATCCAGCTAATTAATGATCAATCAGTCTGCTCTTCATCATCAGGAAAATGACAGAAGATGTCAGTGACAGTACTTTCAATGAGCTGTTGCTCACAGATACTTATCTTGAGTTTCACCAGGACCACTAGTTTCTAGACCTAGTCACAGCATTAGTCCAAACATGGACGTAAGAGATGAATTTGTTTGGAGAGCCAAGAACGACTGCTCTTTATATTGGTTCATTTCACCAAGTGTAGCATCAAGGAGTCTTCTGAAAATAGACCAAAGATGTCAAGGGGAAGGTTGGATAGGGGAACTATTGGTTAGAATCATACCTCGCATAAGAGGAAGATGGTTGACGTTGCTGAATGGCAATTGTGCCAGGTCCAGGATATTGCTTTAGGGACTCGGCCTGCAGTGGAACACTGCCTGAGCACGTTCGGGCACCAACATTTAGCTGCTTCATCAATGACATCGCTTCCAATGTAAGATCACAATAGGGGTTGCTCACAGTCAAATGAAGCTCATCACCACTTTCACTAGGCATTTGGAGATGGTCAATGAATGCTGACCTTGGCCACGAGAGCTCCATTCCAAAAAATGAACAATAAAGTACAGGTTTAAGATATAAATTCAACATCACCTAATTGAATGGGAAACCAGCAAACCAGTTATAATAATTATTATAACGAATAATTATTATTATCAGAATAATAACCGGTGTAAACAATGGTATGCTGGACCTGTGACTGCTGAACTTAACACTGAATGGATAAACCCATCTTCTCTTGAAGACTCTTCAACGCTATGACCTTCACAATTTTGGGAGTAGCAAAGAAAGTTATATCGCATAGAGTGCAAAAGTGAGATCATGATTATCAATTTTAATAAGGCCAGGAAAACAAAGATCAGTAAAAGGAAAAGAACATTAAGAGTAGTGGACCAGAGACAACAATTAGTCATAAGGTGTTACAGCAAAGAAACAGGCCCTTTGGATCATCATGCCCATGATGACTGTTGTACCATTCGAGACCAATTCCATTTACCCAGATGAGATTTAAAGTCTTCTCTGGCATTGTGATTCAAGTGCTTTGTCTGGACGCTTCTTGAGAGCATATAAATATAGATCAGCTGGGTGGTGCAATGACAGATGGAATTGAAATCCAACAAATGCAAGGTGATGCATTCTAGAGAGCAAAGAAGGGTCATACCCGAAGGAGTGTGATAAACAGAGGGACCTTAATGAGGCGTGAGATGTGAGGAGTTGCACCTTAGAAGGTCGAATGTAAGGAGAAAGTATACAGTTAATGGAAAACCCTTTACAGCATTAAAGGACAAAAGGATCTTGGGTTCAAGTCAAGAGCCCTCTGATCTGGCACCATAAGTAGATATAGTGATAAAGAAGACATATGGTATGCTTGCATTCATCGGTTGGTACATTGAGTATAAGAGTCAGGAAGTCATGTTGCAGATTTATGGAATTTGATGAAGCCACATTTGGAGCATTATGTGCAGTTCTGGTTGCCCCATTACAGTAAGGATGTGGGGGTTTTGGAGAGTGTGCAGAAGTGGTTTACCAGAATGCTCCCTGGATTGGAGGGTATTACGTACCTGCCAACTAGTCCGATTTTATTGTATTTGTTCCGATTTTTAAGTTAAAAAAGTGTGAAAAATCGGAACAGTACGGTTTTGAAATGAGGGGGGAAATATGGCCAATCAACCGCTGTCTCTAAATTTAAAGGGGATGTGCAGGTCAAGGGTTTTTACACAGAGAGTGGTGGGTACCTGGAACATGCTGCCTGAGGTAGTGGTGGAGGTAAGATAGGGGCATTTAAGAGGCTTTTAGACAGGCAAATAAATATGCAGGTAATGGAGGAATGTGATGCACATGCAGGTAGAGGAGATTAATTTAACCTGGCATCATATTTGGCATGGATATTGTGGGCTGAAGGACCTGTTTTGTTCTATGTATGTTCTGTCTGCCTCCACCACCCCTTAGACAGTGTATTGCAGATTCCAACCACAATCTATATGAAATAAAATACCCCTTTGGTCCACTCTATACCTCCTACATCTCACTGTAAAGCTATGCCTTCCTTTCAATACCTCCACCATGGGAAAAATATTCTCAATATCGTAAACATATTTCTGCATCCTCTCCAGCACAATCACTTCCTCTCTCCAGTGTGATGAGCAGAACTGCACACAATACTCCAGGTGTGGTCTAATTAATGCTCTATGAAGTTGTAAGATTACACCCCCACTCTTATGTATTATGACACAGCTAATGAAGGCAATCATCCCACATGCCTTCTTCACAATCCTATCTACTTGTGTTGCCACTTCTAATGTTTGCGGACTATTATACCAAGGTCCCTCTATTTGTCAACACTCCTTCTGTTCAATTCAATTCCGTCTGCCATCACTCCGCCCAGCTTTCTAGCTGTACTGTAACTATACCCTCTCTAGCATCTATGGCAATAGATTTTCAACTCATTTTCAGATATACCATTAATACCTTCTAGATTGACATAAGAGTTATTAATGCATATCACAAACATGATAGGTCCCAGCACTGGTCAAAGAAACATCCCTCCACCACCAGCTTCTGTCCACAATTACAAAGCCAATTGCAGATGCACTTTACCAGCTTGCATGGAAAGAATTGGGAATCAGTGGGGGGGAAATGGAAAATCGGTGGCGAGCAAAACAAGAAACTAATGAGAAATTGTCATTATAGAGAAATAACATAGTCCGGGGACAAATAATGGATCACTTGCTTCATTCTAGTCAACTAAGTAAAATAAATATGACATGTTTGATATTTTTCAAACAATGACAAGTATCATCAGTCTACTTTGGATTTCTGATCAGTTAAGATTTAATTTGCAAAACTGAAATAAAATCCAATAGTATATAAAACTAACAATATTCACAACCACAAATCATTGATTGCTCAAAATCTAATTACAATTAAGTATTAGATGCATAAATGAGTAAGAATCTTCACTTGTTTATGTGAACTTCCTTTTGCAAAAAAAAAAAACATTCTGGAGTAATTAAATATTTGAAACTGTCACCTCAAGCATAAGTGAACATACCCAAGAGCTGGTTTTAGTCAGGGTGACAATTATCGCCTACATCCTTCACAAAGATAATGACATGAAATAACATAAAACTTTCACTAAATGAATATAAAAAGAAAAGAAAGCCTACAGGAAAAGCAAAAGTTTGTAATCAAATCCACACTACAATAAATACATGCATGATTTCACTCCTAATTGTCAGATTCCCACTTAAAGTTAAATTACAGTATACCTGAATTAAGACCTCAAGAGGAGAGTTCAAATCTGAATTACATTCAATAGCCAATATCATGCACATTGTATTTAGTTTCTGATATTATATTTCCTCATATTGTTTAGCAAACATCACCCAAACATTATTTCTATAGATATGTTGTTCGTACCTGCTACTTGTTGTCTATACGCTTTGAAAGCAGCTTGCCTGAAGGTAGGTTTTATTCTAACTTTCTTTGCAGCTTCAGGAGGAGGTTCCTCTGGAGCAGTCTGACTTTCTTGACTTTCTGAACATTCTTCTGGAACAACATCATTTTCTGCCTCTTCTAAGATTTCAGCTATAGGCTCTTCTGCCTCTTCTAAGATTTCAGCTATAGGCTCTTCTGCCTCTTCTAAGATTTCAGCTGTAGGCTCTTCTGCCTCTTCTAAGATTTCAGCTATAGGCTCTTCTGCCTCTTCTAAGATTTCAGCTATAGGCTCTTTTTCTTCATTAAGACTGCCGACATCATAAGAGCCCTCTTCACTGTCTTCAGCTACGTCTGGGACAGTAAACTCTTCCAAAGGCTCCGGTGATAATGTCTGTTCATTACTTTCTTTATGAAATGTCTTATTTTCCAGTTTTGCAAGAACTTCCTCCATCACCTCAACATAATCCATTCCATGTTCTCCTGCTTGTTCACTGGACTCATCTTCCTCAGCTCTATAATAGTAAGGCTCATAATAAACATCAGAATCAAGAGTAGTGCTTGATTCGCCTGCTGTAGATTGAGAAAAGGTCCTCAAACGATCCATAAAATTGCCTCTCACTTCTTCTTCACTCAAACTCTGGGTACTTCTAGAGTCCATTTTATTCCAAACAACTTCCAAGGCAGATTTAGCACGTTGAAGTGATGATCCAAATTTCTGAAAACTGAATCCAGTATCTGAGAGATCAATACTTAGGTGACTATGCCAGGATTTAGCAGGTGTCTCTGCTGGGTCATTATCATTAGGTAGGTCACTCTGACTGTGACATCTTAGTGGAGATCTGTTTTGATACTGATAATAATCAGTAGAATACGAGTCATGATAGGGGTTATATGCATTTTCCCACTGATTTTGAGGTTCCCCATCAAAATCAATACATTCAGAAGTGTCAAATGTTGCCTCATATATTTCCTCCTCGTAGTCTTGGCCAGCAGCCTGGTAACTTTCATCAAAATCTGTTGTGTAGCTCAAGACATTTTGCTCTGATGGGCTATTTACTTCAGAAGCAAAGACATGCTGTGAAGTGCCAAGACCAGAGTCTGTGCCTTGTTCCAGATGCTGCCATTCTTTCCATGGCGAGAGGTCACATTGCAAGGACAACTGAGAATCACTGTAATGGCTTCTCTCACCAGATGCACATATTAACCCATTGCTCATGCCACTATCAGCAGTTTCTGTCTTTTCCGCTTCTGTTTGTCGCATGTAATGTTGGTCTTCATAGTCATGTGGTTGATTACTGGTATTAATCCAAGAGGATGCTCCTTCTTCTTTACCTCTTAACCAAATATCCTTTTCTGAAGATGAAACAACCGAGGCACCATCTGCTCTGAGTAAGAACTGATTGTCTGAAAAATCTTCAGAGTATGACACTGACTGACAGAGCTTCGAAAAATCAGACTCTGAGTGACTGAGCTTAGTTGTGCAGCAATCACTCTGCAGCCACGTGGGTGAGAGCTCATTGTAGTAAGGCTCTGTCTGTTTCTGGGCGTCTTCAAGTGGAGGTGAATGAAAATTGTCAGCAGTACATAACTGCGTTGAATTTGAATATGAGCTACAAACAACAGTTCTGTCAACGTTAACAACATTGTGAGATTCTGCACCTAATTTTGAAGAGATGAGTACTTTCTCAAAAACTGCTTTGGAACTAACTTCAAAACTGTGGCTGTGAAGGGCTTCCTCCAGGTCTTTGTCACTGGATGCTGATGATGCCCACTCACTGCCTCTCGGCTCCTCTTCAGCCGTCGTTAACTTCATATTCATACTTTCATAGGTCTGAGATTTTGGTGGAAGTGAAAATTCCTTTCTGTCATTTGGCTCATGAATGATCTCTGTGGAAATTCCAATGCCAGAACCTTTCAATTTATAACATTTTTTGAGAATTAAATCTCTATTCTGTGGATTGTCAAAATACACAAGAATAGGGCGGGGCTTAGCACTGATACAGTCTCGCCGCTGCCCCAGTCTATGGGCAAGTTCAATCTGAACAGTTTGTCGTGCATCCGTAAGCCCTAACTTGTCTTCTATAATTGCATAAATTATATTTTCAGTATTCTCGTGCACATCTTCTGGTACATTAATAAATCTTAGGCTTACACAGTTTCCTTGATAGTTAATTTGTCTAATATAGTCATGGATATCTCTGGTTTCTCTTCTGGACTGTACAAATCCAGAGCGTAACTGCTCAATTTCGGTTTGCACCACTTCCACACTTGTGGAAATTTCATCAATGGACTGTTTCAGAGCATTCACATGCCCACGCAGCTCACACAGCTCAGTTTCTATTTGACTTATTCCTTGAAGTTCCTTAAAGATCATTTCCATTACATCGTGAGTCTGACTGATGCAGCCAGTTGAACTGAATGTTGGTTCTAGTCCACTCTTCTGCTGCAAGCGCCCAGTTCTGTCCAAAGATTTGCTCCTGAAACCAAGAGTCTTTTTCCAAGTACTCATTTCTGTCTCTGAGGAAATACACTCTTGACTTTTCTTCCATTTGCGAAGTTTACGTAACGCACCGAGTCGTAGTATTGTACGATCCGTATCCGAGTTTCCATCTGACGCAGCAAGGCTACTGACACTTTTCCTATTCCTTCTGACTGGCATAGTGTGAGACTTCTGCTCCTTCACCTTCTGAGAAATACTGACTTCATTCAATGATTCAGAGGTAGCACTACCAACTGACCAGACCACCGGACCCTGTTTATCATTACTGGTAGAATTTAGTTTTCTTTCCAGTCCATTAGCTATGGCCACCCTGTAACTCAATGTGGGAGAAAGCGAATACTCTGGCCTTCCTTCCTCTTCATCCACGGACAAATTACGAGCAGATTGGCATTTTGCTAATCGTTTGACAGTGGTCTTCAAATTTGTGGAAAATTTTTGATTTTGAGCCTGATTTGCTTGCGAGTGCCGTAGTAATTTGTGGTCACTATTACTCTCCCTTTTTCTTGTTGTATTTGCTTGTTTCCTAGCAAACATTCCTTTGTAAAACTTTGCAATGTAAGCTTGGAGCAGATTCTTCAAAAGGGAAGAAACCATAGGGAGGGGCAACAGGTATTATCGATTCCAGTCAGTTCCATGGAACTTTGATCAAGCGAATTACACATTTGCATATAACATTTTTGCACGTGGCATGAACAGCATATGTCGTATATCCCAGCAAGTAGATGATATTTATAGGATATAAAATATTTAAGCAGATAACTGCCAGAAATAAGTCATAATGCTTTTGCATCTATAAGTCCTGCGGGATGGGCAATAGCACTGAACCAGCTGGATATCCCATGTCTGCCTCTGTTACAAAAAAAGAAGACATTAGAATTGAACTACATGTGATCAATTGTTTTGTTAAAGTGAGCATCAATATATCATGTCAGCAAACCATCAATGTATTACAAGCCAAATACATAAATATATATATGATTGACAAAATAATTTTTCAAGCTATATCTTGCAATAACAAACTCCAAAAGCTTGCAGAAATAAGTGAAATATAATTTGTACAAAAAATAATCGCGGAGCTGGCCGACTTGGGAGCGGGGAGAGCTGTGGTGGCGCGCGGCTGCAACCCGACCGGAGCTTCGGAGGCTCCAGCCACAGGCCCGGTGGACAGGAACATCAGGAGCTCACTGTCCCTGGTGGGAGAGTGCTTTTCAGAGCTCCTGCAATGGCAACTTCTCCCGCCAGAATCGCAGGGTTTAAATGACTCGGAGCGGGGCCTAACAGCACTAGGCGCGGCTTAAATGACCACGGGACTTACCATCGCCTGCCGGGGGCTTTAACATCGTGAGCCCCAGTCGCCTTGATGCTGCAGTTGGACTGCTGGACCGCGGGAGAAGAACAATGGGAAGAGATAAGACTTTTGCCTTCCATCACAGTGACGAGGTGTTGGAGATTCACTGTGATGGATGTTTGTGTAAATTGTGTTAAGTGCGTGTCTTGGTTTTTTTTGTAATGTCATGACTGTAGGAATTAAATTTCATTCAAACCTTGTCTGAATGACAGTAATGTCCCAGTAAAAAGGCAATTTGATGATCAAGTTCAAGATGATAAAGGTGAACATTTTAAATTGCAAAACTAAACATTCCATAATTTAATTAAGTGTATTTTGTAATTGTCACTTCTCCCATCCCATTTATGTCAACATTAATTTTAACATGATTGCCTAGTTATTTAACTCCAGTCAGTGACGTAAAAAACAACTCATTTTAACATCAGCATGTTGCTCTCTGCCTCTGAATTTCATTCCACTTAAGTCACTACTGACCAGCGACTCATTTCTAGACACAATCCCCACAAAAAATATAGAAATCCATTTTATTTAATTTTTCCTTTTTTTCGATCACTCAATCAGAATTTTGGGGATTTAAATTCTTCCTGAAAGAATATTAGTGGCTGATAAATAACTTTGAGTTACAGGTTTTAGCCAATAAACCCAAACATTAGACTTCCAGATGAGACCATGTTCACCACCGATAACTAAATGACCTCAGTTCTTAATGCTAGACACTACACTGGAAGGGTAAACTGACTGATACTAAAAGGAAAAAAGTGTTCCTAGAATCTCTTACTGTGATAAATTAAGAGAATGGCTTCCCTTAAAATAAAGCATAGCGTGTTCATCTGATAATAGTATTTTATCAGAAATCCTATTAACATTTAGAATTTGGCAAAATGTGGCAATATATTTAACAAAATATTACCACTAGCTTTATAAAACCGTTCAAATTATGTCAAATATTCAATGTAGATATGGTAATGACAATTAATTGTGAATCCTCAGAAAGCCTTGACAGAAGAGCTAGTAGTCTCCACCCATTGTTAATTCACAACCAAAAGCTCAATATTCACAACTTTAGCAAATAATTCAGCTCCTCTTCATGAACCATTACAGATAGAACCTGTTCATTGGCGCTTTAATTATAACAGTGAATAATAACACCAGCAACAACTGGAAAACAGATAACAAATAATTTTCCTTCATTGAAAGTGCGAGTTTGAATATGACATTATTTGCAATTGTATTCGGGGGAAATGAGGCTAATAAGCTGATTTTATTGTATAAATGTAGCACTTCAGTAAGCTGTTCAATTGACAATTGAGTGCAGGTACATGAATGTCAGATGCTTATGTTTAGGAAATGTGTCAATTGTTTGATCCTGGTGCAATTGACATGTTGAAAATGGGCAATGCAACATGATTGCATTTGGTATTGTGATGTTAATATTCAATTGGTCATGTGCTGTTAAATGCTTATATTAAACCCATAAGGAAAACGCTCCTAACTTCCAAAACAATGCTAATTTCTTCAGCGAGAAGCCAGTTATACATAAATTGGAGAATTCTTTGAAGGCAGTTTATTCTGCTGTATGATCAGCCAATGCTAAAGACTGCATCTTTGCTACAGAATCAGTATCGACAGATTCTTCTACTGCATAGTGCTGCGTCTTACTGATGAGGCAGGCATAAGCTAAAGCCAGGAACATAACTCAAGGTTGGATATCAGGTAATTCCATTAAAGTTGAAACTTTTTTAAAGAACTTTCAACACTGGACAGTTCACATTGTTCTTAATAAAATCAGGAAACAATTGCAAAAGAAAAAACTGTCTTAATATAAAAATGTCTATATCGTGCACTTTTTTAATAATTGCATTCTTTCTTAAAAATACCTGTGGAGCCTTGAACAAAAGTCCCAATTCGATTAAACTGCTTTTATGATAAGTAAATTCCATTTTACAATTACTTTAATGCACTTTAAAAGCTGCATACAAAAACAAAACCTCCATTGCAATAACTAAACTGTACCAACTGTGACAGTTTTTGTATATAATGAATTTAAACTACTTTATAAAGTATATTATAGCAAAACTAGTATGTGCTAAGATTTGGCTGATGTTGAAAGCCATAATCCATCATTGAGTTAAACACATAAATGCATATAAATGAAAAACAAACTTCTTCTGTGTTATGAAGCTGTCATTTGATTTACCTGCCTCAATGTAATCTTGTTTAAGGTCCAGCGATGAACGTTTCTGGCACTAAGGAAATTTAAACTTTATAATTACAAAAATGAGTTATAAGGGCTATGCCATTCTGATGAAGGATCCCAGATCTGAAACAATAACTGTTTATCTTTCCAGGATACATCCTAATCTGCCGAGATCTTCCAGCACTTTTCGTTTTTATTTCAGATTTCTCGCATCTACAGTCTTTTTTATCTTCATGCGCTGATTATAAGATATGGCCCAAGATTCTTACTTTCAATCCCATGCATAGTTTAGTTAAAAACTGATTATTTAGTTTAGTATAGTTTAGTTTAATTATACAGCGCGGAAACAGGCCCTTAGGTGCACCGAGTCCGCACCGACCTGCGATCCCCACACATTAGCACTACCCTACACACACGAGGGACAATCTTACAATTACACCAAGCCAATTAACCTAAACCTGTACGTCTTTGGAATGTGGGAGGAAACCAATCTCAGGGAGAAAACCCATGCAGGTCATGGTGAGAAAGTACAAACTCCGTACAGACAAGAACCCGCAGTCAAGAACGCACCTGCGTCTCTGGCGCTGTGAGGCAGCAGCTCTACTTCTACACCAATGCACCAATTATTTCATTATTATCAATTTTTAAATTATTATTATCCATTGAAAATGTGCATGTTATTTGTTGCCAGCTCTGTACAATTTTAGCAAGCAATGTAATTTATAAAAACAAATCCTACTTTAATCATCAACCATATTATTGCCTTTATCAAATTACAGCTGGAAAAACTATCTCTTCTGAGGCACCTTAGCATGGCAGGATGTCATAGCATAAGTAAAGCAACAGGCTAACACAATATATGAAAAAAAAAATTTTAAATGGAGATGCTGTAAATTAAAAACAAAAATGGAAAATGCAGGAAACACTCAGCAGGTCAGGCCGTATCTATGGGAGGAGAAACACAGTCAAAGTTTCAGGTCGGAGACTGTGTCAGAACTGGAGACTAAAGAATCAATTTGGGCTACAGGACGAGAGAGTGGGCAATGTCTCTGGAATGGCAAAACTGTTGTGTACATGGGGATCTACTGTAAATAATTATGCTTTTAGAGACATCCACCTCCTTCACCCTTGCTGCAGCTAAGCGAGTTTCTTTTGTCACCTTCCCAACTCAGGACCTCTGATCTGAAGAATTGGCTTTTCTTCTCTTCCCACAGATTCAGCTGGACCTGCTGTATTTCCAGAATTTTCTGTTTTTGTTTTAGGTACACACAGTAGACCAGTGCAATTCACAGCACCAATGCTAGGAGCTCAAGGTCCACTGAAATTCAAGTGTTCCAATGTATTGATTTCTATCGTGTCTTTTCTCAGTTCTCTCTTATTCATATGGGATATACTAAATGCCATTAAAAGGGTTGAATAAGAGCCATTTTGCCATGCTTCCTTCATATGTGGCCATTATCCCAATGGAAGCAATAAAGGAGTAGGTGACATTTCAAGTCTGAAGGACGGTCTGGACCCGAAACGTCACCTATTCCATTTATCCAGAGATGCTGCCTGACCCACTGAGTTACTCCACCTTTCTGTGTCTGACAGTAGCATGGGTCTGCCTGAAAACTTCTTTACTGAGTTGACAATGCCTCTTTAAACAATGGAAGGTCTCTGAAGTGAGGGAAGCCTCTGAGATCAGCAGATAAAAGTGCCTGTGAAATGATGTAATGTAATAGATTTAGCATTTTGTTAAAAGTTAGATTATCTTACTATTTCACATGCAATCAACATTTAACAGTCTAAATGTAAACTCTGGTTTTAGTTCCTAAACTCCATAGCAGGATATTTAAATATGAAGTGCATATATTATTTAGCCTAAAGATTTGAGGTTGTCACAAGGGTTATGATTCAATTTCCTCTGTAAAGCTTACACTGCATTGGTTAAACCTCATTTAATGAACTGCTTGAGAATGACAGAGTTAATGATAATTAAAATTATTTCAGATATAAAACCAAGAAGCCTTCAGAACCAATTTGAAAGAACAGGTAGTAACTGTGAGAACAATTGCTGGCTATCTTGATAGCACTACTGAAAAAAATAACATGTATATATTTTATACAGGTTGTGTGGCAATTTTGCAAGCTGTTCATGCTGAAAGATTAATCAGGATACGGGGATGTACAAAACAGATGGAGTAAAACATTTGTATTCCTATTTGTGAAATGACTTAAAATTGCTGTATTACACAGCAAAAATGTAACAACATGGTTGCACTAAAGAAATAATAGATTCTTCAGCTACGCATTGAACTACATTCTTAAACCCCAGGCAGTGAAACTGTAATATACATGGAATTTACAGACTGAGGTATCAAATGGGATTTACTTACATTATTAATCCATGATTTCTGCATAACAGTTGATTTAAGCGGAACATAAAGACAAAACAATAGCTATAATAGAATTAACTTGAGTGTCAGGGAAATTAATTAAAGCATTTAAGATGAATTATAAAAAATAAATACAAAATTAAATATCTTACACATTTCAGAGACATAATAAATTGGCAAGAACATACCTGTATTTTTCCAGATTTGCAATTAAAGAAACTACCCATCAAACAAAGGGACACATGAGAATTTTCCTTCAGTGCAGAAACACAGAGCAAAAACCACACATTTGATCTCCCATGCTTAATCAAAAGGGGAAATGCTACAGGAGACAGCACAGCCGATCCACTGTGCTTCAACTCAAGTGCAATCAGGCAGACTGGTGCCCTGCAATGTTATCTGTTTCTCTAAATTCCAGTGGTTTCCCTAAGCAGCATTCTTAACTGCATTCTTTACAACTTGCTACATAGATACTGTTCCAAAGCATCACCTGAAGTACAATCCTTTTCTCTTCCTTTCATGCTGCTTTAATGAAGCTTTAGCATGGGATTAAGTCAGTGCCCCTGATAACTATTGAATTGGTACAGCTTTCAACAATCACTACGGACTGACAATCCTATCATCGCGTGCATCAGCTTTAACTTCACATAGCAGCCTGCTTTGTGCCACTGCTTTGCACTCTTCTGCCCACATTCTGAATTGTACGACCAGCAGTCTTTCTCTCCTATAGTAACGTGTCTTCCTGCTTAGAGATGGTGTGAAATGAGCTCACCACAGAAGAAAAAACAAACCCCGCACACAGATTTTACACATGCAATGCTGTAGGAGACCCACAGCCGACAGCAGATGCATTGCTAGCTGCAATACTGATAACAGTGTGAAGCTCTCCTCAGGCTCGGTAAGGAAATCTGTTTGTCAGGGTTGTGCTGTACCTGACCTTTCATTTATCAGCTCAACGTGACCTATTGTGACAACTACATAACCATTTTCCATAATGGGCTAATGTTTATGATAATTATCATTTAGTTTAGGGATTGGATGAATGTTTGAATAATTTTAAAAAAAAATTTTACTTTAATATCAGAACACTTAAATTGAAAACTACTCTATTCCCAGTGTATCTGTATTAATTAATCACCAAAGACAAACATTTAAAGTTATCACTTGACAGTAGATTATAGTTTCATTTTTCTCCCAATGATATTAGCCATTCAACAAGAAGTAATTAAAATGTACACCAATGAAATAGCCATTTACACATAATCATTTGAACATAACTATATATTAATTAGGTTCAAAAGATTAGTGTTTTTTTTAAATGAGTATCCAATGCATTATTTCTTTGAGAAATGTATACTTCCATAAAGTTTCAACATGGAATGTGGCCAAAGAATCATCAAGAATTTTGCTTTGCAAATATCAGTAAAATCCATCTTCTAACAATGGAAGTTTTACCATGTATACTTTTAATATGCTGTGACAAGAAAACAAGCAATTTTAAGCAAAACTGTTGATGACAAAAACTTCTTAATTACAAACCTAATTTCCAGATTTAACTCTTTGGGTCATGATATAACCTCAGCAATTTAAAATATGCCATTTTGAAAAAATGTCAGTCATAAGAGCATTCACCTCAATGTCAACTGTCCCATTACTTCTTGAGGAATGGAATATTCTATGATCTACAGTAGTTTTTTTTGTGTGGCTGTATTGAGAATCACATACTGTCCATATCAGAAAGTTGTTAATCAATAAAGAAATTTGAAGCACACTTGCTTTATTACATTTTTGACATCAGATACACCTGGGGAACATCATTTCAAAAAATGCTTCCTTTGAATTGATTCCATAAATCAAAAACAACTATAATGTATCCATTCTAAACAAGTAATTCTATGTTTGAAAAATACCATTGGGACCCAGAAGACCCTGCAGAGGATTCTTTTCATATACCCCACCTCCCTTTTTGTCAACCAGCCACAGAAAGAAAGCCCTCACTACATTTAGAAATCTCCAAATGAGAAATCACAGCCTGCATGCATGGAATTCCCATTCTACTATAGCATCAGTGGCAATATTCTCATATCCGAATCAGAAGGTTGCTGGTTAAAGCCTCTTCTGAGCTGCAGAAACTGGGTTGAAATCGGCAAAGGAGGCGCCGTCTTTTGATACCAAATTAAACCAAGGCTTTTTTCAAAGAACAAGCAACTTACCTTGACCAACAACAAGATTATTTATCTTATTGCAATCTGTGGAATCTGGCCATACTCAAATGCAATTAATTTTGCATATATTTCAGCATTGGAAACATTTCAAGAGTACAAAATTGAGTGTAAAGTGTGTTGTGTTTTATGGGATGTGAAGAATTACAGTATCGTATTTATCCCATTCCAGGGAGATTGGGTGCAGGCTCAGGTTTAATAATAATAATACATTTTATTTATGGGCGCCTTTCAAGAGTCTCAAGGACTCAGGTTTAGTGTTGGATTAGCCAATACTATCCATTCCCCATGTGTCCTTGGTACTGATTAGGCTACACCTCTTGCACAAACACAAGGAATATAAGTGTTGGCCATGCAGACCATTGAACCTGTTTCACCATTCCAGAATTTGAGCTGATTGCTTACCTCAAATTCACTTTTCCATCTGTTCTTATGCCCATTGATTTCCATTATGCCCATTGATATGAATCTTCAGTTGCCTTGAAGTTGTTTGCTCCAAGACAAGTATGGCTCTCTTAAAATGTTCTGGATTGCAATAGAAAGAACTATAGCTGCTAGTTACAAGTTAATACATCAGATTCCATGTACTTCAACCAAAATAATGAAGACACATCCAGCTGAGGTACCAAATTAGCAGGTATATTGTAATGCTATACTACTTCTATTACTAAGTACGTTAAACTGAGCTTCTAATTGACCACAGTCAGCTCTCCCATAAGAGGCATTACCTGGTCATGCTTCCTGCACGTGTACTTAAACATTTATTTTACTCACATGGACACGTTAATAGACTATTAGATGTTATTTATCAAATTAATACAACATAACATCTGTTTAGGTGTACCTTGATGTCTGCTCTCAGAATAAATCTCATCAATTACTGAAGGTGAAAAATAAGCACTTTGTCTAAATAATCACAGCCCAAATCCAAGAGGTAATGCGAACTCTAAGATAAGCTTCTCTGTGGACTACAAAATATCTAGCTTTTGCATGTTCTGGATTTTGAATGTTATACAATGAGTACATAGTAATTGAGTAACAAAATCACACACCGTCATTTCTAGGACAACCATAAAAAGAAAAAAAAGCTATTTAGTTGGATTTACCAAGAAGACTGCAGACTGGTTCCAGCTTCTCTTCATAATGGTTTTATTGCTTATCAAGCTGAAGAGCACAATCAGTCAAACACTGATAAAGATGAAGAAAATTAGAACTGCTCAAAACAATACCAGCAACAATCTCAGTGCGGAATTGTTCTGTTTCCTCATCTTGGTACCTCGGCTTTTTATGCCCGCCTGAAATGAGCAACTACCTCAGTGACGAATATTTTCTTGAATATTTTTATTTATTGCACACTGTGTACTGTTTATAATCTTTTCCTACATTTCTCTGTTATGTTATTTTTCCCTTTGTCACATGTTAATCAATATCTATTTTTCATTTTATTTCATTTATTGACCTTTCAATACCGTAAATATCAAGATCAACACAGATTTTTGCACTTTAGCATGGAGTACAATGGTGAAAATAGATGATTCACCAACACCTTGTCTGAGGCATTTAGGGATGAGTGACAATTGTAAACCTTTCCAGTGACACCAAATCCCACATGAAAATAGGTGTATAGTGATCCATGTTTTCAAACTAATTTAAATAAAAGGAATTTGGAACCATTTTAACCTATTTGGAGCTTGGGTTATTAAGACTTTACTCTAAATGACTAACCTAAAAAATAATGGATCAGAGGCCTTGATTTCACTGGCATGTGTTCAAGTGAACATACACCTGTATTCTAGTGTATTGAACACGACCAAAAAGCATCTCTTAAGTGAAAACAATACAACACGAATTAATGTTTACCAGCCAAATACCAAATGTAGATCACATTATCATCATGCTAAATTACAGGTTAATGACGCAAAAGTCTCACCTGACTGCTGTACATATATTTGGGAATGCTGGCAGTTGGCCAAAAAGCAACCACAACAGACACAAGCTGAGTAAAGCTCCTCCTGTGCATCATTAATGTTCTGATGAAGGAATTTGAGTAAAACGAAGAATTTGATACGAACAGCGCATGTAGCAAAGGTTTGGATTTAGTATAAAACTACATGGGAATACTACCGAGAACCATACAGTACAGGAACAGGCCCTTCAGACCAACTCCTCCATGCTGACCAAGATGCAAATTTACACTAGCCCCATCTGCCTGTTCTTGAACCATGTCCCTCTAAACCATTCATATCCATATACCGATGACTTTTAAATATTGTTATTGTAAATGCCTTCAACTATTTCTCTGGCAGCACAGTTCATATTCGTACTACCCTCTGTGGGGAAAATGTTCCCCTTCAGGTTCCTATTAAATCTTTCCTCTATCACCTTAAACATATGTCCTCTAGTTCTTGACTCCCTAAATCAGAGAAAATGGTGTGTTTACCCTATATATGCCCATCATGATTTTATACACCTCTGTAAGCACACCCTTCAGTCTCCTATGTCTCAAGAATAAAGACTCACACATATCTTTCCCATTTCCCATTCCCCCAGTCACCCTTCTCCTTCCCTCCTTCTCCAAATCACCATCCCCAAATCCACATTTCACTTTTATCCATCTTCTTTCCTCTACCCTCCATCCCCTTCCACTCATATCTTCCCTCTGGCTTTACATTTCACTCCTCCTCTTCGTTCCTAATCTGACATCCTTTTGTATTCTTTTCATCTCTAACCTTTGTCACTTATGCCCATCTGCCTATCAAGCCATTTCCATAACTGAGGTGTTTCAGGCAGAGCAAGTATTTTATTGCTCATTTCTAATTGCCCTTGAGAGGGTGCTGGGTAGAAACCTCCCTGAATCTCCCCTTTTTTAAGGCAAAAATTGTGCCACAATGCTGTTGAACAGATGATTCCAGTAAATGGATCTATTTAAATAGCAATTTACTTGTAAATCAGGATACATTAGCCTTTTCTTCCTATGAACATCATGATGTGGGAGGTTTGGGTAGCATTGTTGCAAAAGGGTTGGTAAGTTTCTGCAGTACATTTTTAAGATGGTTCTCATCCTAGGCAGGCTGTATCTCTGGATGAAAATAGAGATCCAAGAGACTGCGGGTGCCGAGATATGAAGCAAAAAACATGCAGCTGTAGGAACACAGCAGGTCAGGCATGATAGTGAAGGCAAACGGGCAGCCAATGCTTCAGGTCAAAACCCTGCCTTAGGACTGAGAGTGTAAAGAGGAAATAGCCAGTAGGCGGAGCAGCGAGAGAGGTGGAGGCAAAAGGGCAGCACCTCTGGATGGTTTGATGATGATAAAATAACCCGTTAGGAGAGTTTCTCCAATTCTATTTTTCATGCCCAGGCAGGTAGAAGCACGTGTAAAGTCTTGTTTAAAGTAATCATGGTCCATAATCTTTTGCCCTTTCCTCCCTTGCTGTTTTTCAGTACCAAATAAGAAACAGTGCACGTTGATTTCCTCGCTGCATCTGATCTTCAAAATCAAAGGTCATTCCACATTATCCTGAAACACATTCTTTACAAGCACTTCACTTCTGACAGAAGAATTCAAGGAAGCATGGAACTGGATTATCCAAGGCAGGAGCAACTCAAGGAAAGCAACATTGATAAGATTCTCAGCAAGCCATTCCTTTTGTACACACGTGTTAGATTTAGATGTCTTGAACCAAAATATCCAAGGAAGAAAAAACTGATCTGAAACCAGAACAAAGGCTATTCCCCCTATCCACTGCCAGATCAAAATATCATATTCCATAATTGCATACAATTAAATATGTATTTTAACTGAAAGATTTCAATCACATCGTCAATATGAATATCATAATGGGAAACTTTTATATTATTTTAGAAGTGAAAAAGGAATTGAATAAAAAGCATGATTTACTAAAGAACCTTAAACGTCTGATCTGAACGATAATAATGTTCATGCCAATCAACTCCAGACACAGGAAAAATATTTTATCCTATGACTTATCCATACTTCCCTTTAAACTGATAGTTGTAGATTAATATTCCTCTGAGCCCATTTCTCTTTTCAACTATCTAATATTGCATGCTGTTTCTCATCCTTGTATCCTTATAACAGACTGATGGTTTCTGATTCTAAATCTCAGATACAAAGCAATGAAACCCATTACCACATTTGGTTCTTGATCTTCCACATATTTTAGCTTATTGAGACAAGCGCATTGCCATGTAACCATTAAATGTCAATTTATTTCATCTCCTCCACTTTTTCAGCCGTGGCATTATCCTACACTATAGACCCAAACGCTTTAGTTTGGTTTTGAATTATTTAAAGAGCTTCAGCATGTGTGGCATCCAAAAAGAGAAGTAGAAATTGGTGAATTGTTATTCCTTCTGTTTAGCCATAAACTTTAACAGAAAGGTGAGTTTTTTCACAGCCAGTCAAGCATTAACTTTATTCAGTTATCCAAATAGATGAATAATTATCCTTTAGTAACTTTGAGTTTAAAAAATGTAAGTGCTGTGAAACAAATCCATGATTTCCACATGAAGACTCCTGGTAAGATACATATCAATTTAAACAATTGGGCTTTATGGATATCAGAAGTAGTCAAATCAGACACCTTTGCATATTTTCTCTCAGATCCTGTTGGATAGTTATAGTCAACACCCCAGCTCCTCCTGGGATGACAACACATTTTCATTCTTGAGGGGTGTTGGTAACCGATACAGTTCACAGATCGTAAATGTGCGACCCAGCAATAATTGAAAATAAAAACATAGTCCAACCAGTGTTTAACTTGACCACACAGATATTGATTCAAAGCGAGTTCCCACAGGGCAGAAGTTGCTTGCAGCCCCGCAGCAGACAGCAATCCATCCCGTTATTTTCCCAAACACTTGTTCATATGTACAGGTTGTACATAAGTTGGGTGTTCGTGACTTATAATAATTGTCTTTGCTGCAGAAACTACCTAAAAATACAGTCAAAAATAGGGTCTATTGCCTAAACCATGACCTGAATTTAATACACCATTTCTAGAATGGTCATTTAATTAATAACCTGTTTATTTGACAACTTTGGAAAATAATTGGTCACTAACTTAATTACAACGTAATACCTTTGTCATTTCTTAAGCTGTTACTAATCTCGTAGTAGTACACACATTAGATAAATGGGGAGAAGCCAGGTGACCCCGATTATTACAATTGATGGTGAGACCAGAATTATATAAACAGCTTTGGCTTTGTTTATGGAGAGATATTGGGGGTACTTCAGAGAAAGGTCACCAGATTGAATCCTGTGATGGGGAAAGGTCGAGCAGGTCAGACAATTACTCATTGTAGTTTTAAGGAATGAGAAGTTATATTATTGAACTACAGGATGCAAAGAAGGCTTGGCAAGGCAAATGCTGAGAGGACCTTTTCCTTCCTAGTGAATCTACAACTAGGAGGCTAGTTTCACAATGAGAGGTCACCCACATAAGATCAGAATAGATGAGAAGGGCCATATAGCCAATTCTTAACCCTATATTTTATAATTTATTCACATCAAAAGTAATGCGTCAGTCTGAACTTGACAATTCCTTTAACCTTCTCTTGACAAGACAATATGGATTCTTTAAAAAAAATCTTGAATTTGTACAAAAGAAACCAAACCAATAATTATCCTCCATTACAGACAGAATTTCCAGCATATCCTAAATTAATCCTCCAAATTTTTTAATTGAAATTAATAATTTCCCACATATATCTAAGAGAAATAATGGGAGTTCACATAAGCTCTCCAATTTTAGATCAATGTGCAGGGCTGGAGTGTCTAACTGTTAATGGTTGATGAAACCAGGCTAGAATGGAAGGGCACACTTTCTCCAGAACAAATAATGAAAATTATTTACTTATTTGCCGATAAAACTGTTGACCATAACATAGGAAAAGCTGGTGTGTCCCCCCAGTGGCGAGAAGATCAAACTGCACAGTGATAATATATTATTTTAAGAACAAATTTTACTTTGTAGTTTACTTATAGTTGTATGCCATTTTTCTAAACAAAATATGAGCTGCAAACAATTTATTAATTAGCTTAATTCTGGAAGATGGTAAAGAGCACAGAGAAATGCAGTTGTGACCATAAAATGTACATTGTACTCCTAATGTAATCTTAACAGAAATTAGAATGTAATCAAATTCCTCTTAGCGAATAAGGATCAATAAAATTGATATCGACTACTCATATTAAATTGGTACTAATTAACTAATGGAATTAGAGTTTTCATTGTGGAAGGATTCGGTTGTATATCTTTACATTTTAAATTAGTAAAATTACTTTGACCTGTTTGTTCATGGTGATTGTAAAATAATTCTGACCTTTGAATACAGTTACTGCTAATTAGATTGCATGGCCATGTATTCAAAGTTCTTCATTGTTAACTATTTAAGCACTAAGGACTTCGGCAAATTTGGAAACTCCAATGCATCAAATGATACAGAACCAAATTGAACTTGTGAATGTAATACTTACTTTTAGTAATCACTATTGCATTTTCTTCTTCATTATAATATAAATTCCACAGATTATATTTTTATAGCAATACCCAGCTGTTCTTTCAAGAAAAGCAGCATAGTGTTCTCAGATGGATTTTCCTGTAACACTGCATTACATTTGGCAAACGATTTTACAATAAGAAAATATCACTGCAATGTACAGTGGAAAATGTTCTCCTAATTATATGCACTATGACACTTTGCCAAATCAAATTTGAATAGTTTCAAATTACGGTTCTGACAAAACTAACACAAGTACAAAAATATCCTTCAAAGCTGGTCAAAAAGGATTGTTAAATAACGATATGAGGCCTTTTTTTGCTATTAATTGCATTTCCAAATTACCTCTTTTGCCATTTTACAGATTTTCCAAGGTTATATCAAGCAGTGTCTGTCATATCACAACAAAGTTGATCTTACTTTATCTAGCATAACAGCAGTTTATTTTTTCTTACTGACAAGCACAGCAATCTTCGATCTATCTATCTTCTATCTTCTATCTATACATAAATAAAATTCTGATCTTGTGCTCTTCCGGTTTTGCGTTTTTTTCTATTTGCGCAAAAACGGTAGGCGATAGCTACGATTTTTCGCCATCTTACTCACCATTCTCCTGTGCTAAAGAGCAACAAGTTTTGTTCCGAACTATAGTATAATTTTAAAAGTTATTAAAGTTTAAAAATCTTGTAAAAACGCACATGCACAGATTTGTCTCTCCTGTCAGTCGCCACCACGCAGATTGGTCTCCTCTCCTGTCAGTCGCCGGGACGGCGATGCCCCGTCCTGCACCATCGCCGCACTGATTGGCCGGGTCCGCTGTTAATCACAGGCGGGGCCCAGCAAGGAGAATATAAAGCTGAAGTAGCGGATTGAGCATCAATAACGCTCTTGCCCGGCGATGAAAATATAAAGCTGAAGGAGCGGAGTAGGCTGGAACTGCGTCTGCGGGCACCTCCATGGTGTCCAGCCGCGGGCGCCGTCAGGCTGCTTCATCCGACCCAGGCTTCTACCCACGAGGCCCCGGCAGCGGTTCTACGCGGTGATCCAGGAGGCATCAACACCGCGGTGGTGAGGCCTCGCAACGATGGGGCAGCGGCGGCGGTGAGGCCTTGCCGAATTTCAAAATCCACGGAGAAAGCTATCCCTTCTTTTTTCATTTTTTTCCTGTCTCGTGTCTGGTGGGGGAGGAGGGGGAATACAGGGAGAGGGGGGGATTTGGGGAAGTAGGGAGTGGGGAATAGAGGGAGAGGAGGGAAGTGGATGAGGTGAGGAGGGATAGCGGGGGGGGGTAGAGGGAGTGAGGAGTGGGGCGGTGGGGGATAGAGGGATAGGAGGGGGTTGGGAAGGGAGAGGAGTTATGGAGGGAGGGAAGGAGGAACTAAGGATAGGAGAAAGGAGAGGTTAGGGAGGGATTGGGAAGGGTAGGAGGAGAGGGGAAAAATCCCGCGAGGTAAGGAGGGAGAGTGGGGGGGGATTGAGGGAAAAGAGGGGCTTGGGAGGCAGAGGGGGGAGAGTTGGGGAAATAGAGGGAGGAGGGGGAGGTTGGGAGTGGGGAATAGAGGGAGAGGAGGGCAGGTGAGGATCGACAGTGAGGGGGATAGGGGAAGGTGAGGAGTGGGGGGGATAGAGGGATAGGAAGGGGGTAGCGAGGGGAGGGTAGTTAGGTAGGGAGGGAGGGAGGGAGGGAGGGAGGGAGGGAGGGAGGGAGGGAGGGAGGGAGGGAGGGAGGGAGGGAGGGAGGGAAAGGTGAGGGAGAAATTTGGGAGGGGAGGAGGTGAGGGGAAAGAAGGTGGAGGGTGAAAAGGAGGGGGAGGAAGTGCTTGTGGATGAGGGGAAATGAGCTGCGCCTGCGAAGATGGGGGCTATGCTTGAGTGGTGGAATATTGCGTTGGGGGAATGGATTGCGTTGGGGAAACGGGTGAGTGGTGGAATATTACATTGGGGGAGCAGACCCAATGGGTCTATACTTAGTCTAGTAAAATCTAATAATTGAAGAATAATGTTAGGCATTGACTGCTGATATTTATTGTACCCTCCCTAACTACCCTTGAGTGGCTGGCTTCAGAGTCCATTTCAGAAGGTAGACAAGAGACAGCTTTTTTCATGGTGTGGAATCAGGCCAGGTAAGAATGGCAGATTTCATACCCATTAGAACATTGCGGAATCAAATGGGTTTTTACCGTAATCAAGTGGCTTCAGTCATCATTACTGAGACTAGCTTATTGTTCTATATTTATTCATCACTTGAATTTACATTCCCAGCTGTTGTGCTAGGATACAAACTGGTAGCTTCCTCCGTCTTCTTTAAACTTATCCATCCATGCACATTCAGTATCTCATGTATTTTGTTCTCATCAATATCTCATTAATATTGAGGCCATACAATTTCTTTATCTTGCCCATTCAACAAAAGGCAGCAACAAAGTATGTTTGGAGATCAGGATACACCCTTAGCTTATGAGAGCTTCATTCAATAGTTTAATAACTATGGAAAAGCAGCTGTTTGTTGATTCTGGTGGTATGCGCTTTCAAGCTTTTGTATCTTCTGCCCGATGTGTAAGTTTCCCTGATGAACTGGGGTACATCCATAACCCTGCAATTTCTTGTGGGCCTGGGCAGAGCTGTGGCCAAACCAAGTTGTGGTGCATCCTCATAGGATGCATTCTATGGTGCATCTGTAAAAGCTGGTCAGATTCACAGCATGTTTATGTGTTCTCTCAGCCGTAGCTTGAAAGTGATTGGTCCATGACACATTTCTTGTGATATTTACATCCAGGAACTTGCAACAATCTCTAATTCAGCTCCATTGATGCTGACTGGGGCATGTACACCACCTCACTTCCTGAAGTCAATAACTAGCTCCTTTGGCTTGCTGACATTGAGGGAGATTGTTGTCTTGACACCATGTTACCAAGCTCTCTATCTCTTCCTGCACTGCATCTCCTCATTGTTCGAGATCTGGCCCACTATAGTGGTGCCATTTGCAAACTTGAAAATGGAGTTAGAGCAGAATATGATAAAGACAAGAGTAACTGGGGCTCTCTGAGTTGCTGTTCAATGCAGTCAGTACCAATACAATAGGATAGCTTCCTTCTAAATTATATATTATTATTCCATGAAAAGTAAAATAGGCCTCCATAAAGTGTTAAATTAATAAATAATTTCAAGAGACAACTGACGGCTCTGTCCATAAAACAGATGGTGATTGGTCTCAAAGGTAATAGTGCTTAATTGGAAAACCTAACATAAGCCAGTCCTTTTTGTCTTTCCTGGAAGTTATCCAAAATTTCATAGACTTGTTCAAGATAACAAATATACCAATTTACATGCTGCTGAAAGTTATAAATTATTTGTTTTTTAGGAAAATGCATTTTCTAGATTGATGGGAAGAGCAAGAGTGAACTAATATTACAACAAAGGTTCTGATATATTCCATATTAAGCAGAAAATGCACAGCACATTAAAGGTTTGAATGACAAATCTTTTCCAATTGTAAATGCACAGATCAACATGCCATTCTGGATTGTGAGCAGCGTTTCTTTCTGTTCGATCAGCTATGTGTCGATATTTTGTTTCATTGATATATTCCAAACACACACATTCTAAATTACCTGAAATAGAATGGCTGAATCTAAAATGCTACAAGGTGATAACATTCAACATGAACTTTCAAACTAATAGATTATAAATATAGATTAAAAAAACGAACTTGCAAGATTGTGGTGAAAGAGAAGGAATTAGAAGGAGCTGAATAACTCCAATCACTGAACTAATAACCAAAATCACATGCCAAAATTACCTCTGGTTGTGTGTTTTATTTAAGCTATCTCTTGTGAAAACTTTTAGAATTTCCTTCTAAAGATTGAAACAGTAACCATCATGTTACAGTCATCACCCACCACTGTTCCCTTCAGAAAGTTAAATTAGTTTTGGAAGATATAGTCCACACACTCTCCACCCACGCTGGCTTACTTTGGACCAGGGCAAATATCCAGCCACCTCATCGCTGAACTTATGATAAACCTATATTCCAGAAGTTGTCTGGCTTTTCTCAGCCTTTACCATGCATCCTTCCCAATGCTCCACTTAAATAAAGTAGATAATAATGCAGTGCATTCTACTCATCAATCACTTTCACAGCAATCATAACTACTCTTCATCCCACCCTGTCTTATGTATGGACTTTCATTCTCCTAGTTTCTCTGCTTCTATTGCATTTTCTTTAGTGATACAATTTTCTCCTGAGATACTTCAAGCTAATTTTCCTTCCTCGCGAACTATGGATTCTGCTGTACCATTAGGGACAGAGCCCTTTCTTACCTGTTTCCCACACCTCTGCTCTCACCCCTTCTGCTCTGGTCCTCACTTTCCACTCAACCAACCTTTACATTCAACAGATCATCCTTCACATTTTCCACCAGCTACAAAAGGAGTGCACAAAGTATTTAGTTGGTCTATACCCATCATAGTTCTGCACTCTACTCTACCAACCTCACCACCCATCCCCATTTTACAGCACTTTCCCATACAACCACAGAATGAAAAACACATTCTTTCACCTCCTCCTTCCCCACAAGACAGGGACCCAGTCTTTCCAGATGAAGCAGTCATTCACTTGTATCTCTTCCCATCTAGTGGACTGCATTCGGTGTTCACAAAGTAGTCTCCTCAGCCATGTAAAAATCAAACATAAATGGGTGAATGCTTTGAGGAGCACCTGCAATGAGTTTGCAGGAACATCCCTGAACTTCTAGTTATTCTGTCTCACTCCACTCTGGCCTTTCCGTCTGTGGCCTCCTGCACAATGAGTTAGGCCGAAGAACCTATTTTATGCCGCGTACCTCAATAATTAACTTATTTCCTCTTTTACAATGAAATGGCTATATCCATGAAGGCTCAAGTGCATTCAATTCAAATGCTGCGAATAGTCAGAGGACTTCTTTAATGATGTATATTGATTTATTCTTTGAACATTCAACACCATGGCAACCAGAAGCACAAGTAATTCTAACAATCCTACCAGCCCAAGTGATTACATTTTGATGTACATCCAAACTGAAGAGGAATCTGCACTCAAATTTGACTATTTATCGCTGTTTTAATCTATAGACCAGCTAACTTTCTTCCTGCTCAGATCCTTACTTTGAGAATTTAGCTAGAGTAGGCACTGATTACAACACCCAATAACCTACAAAGATGTGATCAAATATTCAGTCAATTTAATCTCTCACGCCAATCCTAGCACCCTCCAAGTTTCCGGGATCCTTAGTCTTACTCGCATCATATCTGGGCTCCTCCATTCTCCGTAAGTTCAAGTACCATTAATAGATGAGTCAAAGCAATCAGTTTTTATCAGTACAAGACAAACTCTGGCTAGCTCTCGAACATAGACTGAATGACACAGCCTCCAGCAACCGCTTCGCATAATGCCAGGGGAACTGCTACATAAAATACCTTTATACACTAACAAAAGTAACGATATAACCAGAGAAAAAAAAGAACAAGTTTAGCTGATGATCAAAGCAATCTTCAAAAAAATCTGGCGGGTTTCATTAGGGGATATTCCCTTCAGAAAATCCAATACAATTCAAATTGTTGAAGGGTTTAGGAAGATAAATACCAGCAGCAGCTCCTGGCCTCAGTATACCTTGAACCATGTCAGCTTATTACCTAGTCCATCATATCTCTGCCAGCTCTATGCTGGAGGAAATGGAGGTCATACTCCCTCCATGTTCATCTGATATATATCCAATTTTCGCTTCAAAACTTGATATTTAGTTGCCTTCATTTTGTTACACTTGTTTATATTCAATTGTAATCAAATTATTTCCAGCAATCATTCCTCTTCCTTTTCCTGCATCATTACCTCAGAAGCAAATGGATCATCATCCTAAATTTGAAGAGAAATTAAGTACGAAGGCCATAACATTGCAAGATGTTACATACAGTTTTGTTCTCTTATTTAAGGAAGGATATTCGTGCCTTGGATACTGTGCACTATATTTATTTCTGGAATTAAGGAATTGATTTATGAAGTAGGACCAACAGATTGGACTTACTTTCTCTGGAGATTAATAGAATGGGAGATTACAAAATAAAGATGCAAGTTACTGAGGATTTCCTCTGATGAGAATTCAGGAACTACATCGCACTGTTTAATGGGGGAAAAACCCAGAGAATTGTGAACATTTGGATATATTCAAGGATAGATTTTGGGTTGAAGGTAAATTAAGAATTATTGGGGTCAGACAGAAAGGTGGAGCTGAGGCCAATAATGATCATTAATTGAATGGCAGATCTGGTCTCGAGGGCATGCCATTACTATTTATTCTGTTCCTAGGAGTCCCATATGCTTCACCTCCATCATGTCATTTAGCTTCCAAAGGTCTGCACATACATTCCATATTTATACCAACTCTTTCAACACTCTCAGTAGAGCACAGGAACAGAACCCTTCAGACTACATGTCCTTGCCAAACATGATGCTGAGTTAAACTCATTTCCTCTATCTACACGTGATCCATATTTCTGCATATACATGTGCCTATCTAAAAGCCTGTTAAATGCCTTGTCTGCCTCCACCACCACCCCTGGCAGTGTATTCCTGGCACCCACCATTCTCTATGTAAAACACTTGCCTTGTACATCTCCTTTCATCTTTGCGCCTCTGACCTTAAAGTTATGCCCTCTAGTTTTTTACATTTCCACGCTGGGAAAAAGGTTCTGATTGGCTACTCTATCTTTGCCTCTCATAATATTTTATACTTCTATCAGGTTTCCCCTTAATCTCTGCATAGCAGAAAAAAACAGTACAAGTTTGTGCAACCTCTCCTTATAACTGATGCCTTCAAATCCAGGCAGCATTCTGGTAAACCACTTATGCACCCTTTCCAAAGCCTCCACACTGTTCCTCTAAATGGGCAACCAGAATTGCACACAATACTCTAAATGCAGCCTAGCCAAACTCTTATAAAGCTGCAATATGACTTCCTGACTCTTACACTCAATGCTCTGACTGATGAAGTCAAGCATACCATTTGCTTTATTTACCGCTCTATCTAATGGTGTTGCCACTTTCAGTGAGCTATAAGCTTGGATCCAAGGTCATCAATGCTGTTAAAGGTCTTACCATTCACTCTACACTTCGCCTTACATTCAACCTCCCAAAGTGTAATGCCTGCGGACAGATTTGTGTGAGGCAAAGGTACTTCTGTTAAACATTCCTTAAGGGCCTGTCCCACTGTACGAGGTAATTCAAGAGTATAGTGGGACAGGCCCTTAAAGCTGAAACATTCTCTTTCACCTTTACCACCAGCTCAGCTTCTTTTTCTATCCAAACTATATTTTTTCCATTAGTATGATGATAATCCAGAAATTGTTTCATAAATGGTTCGGGCAAAATTTTAAATAATTTGAATACACATCCTTGTTCCATTGCAAAATGGTGCAGTTTAACCGGCGAACATGTTATTTGCTTTCCATTTGCTTTTATACCTGTATATTATTTTTTTAGATGCTTCTGTGAAATGTGAAAAACTTTCCTTCTTAATCCACATTTGGAAGAAGTTGAAAGACAAAACATGATTGCTATGACCATGGCATCATCAAGCATTACTTCAACACTTTTGACAAGGAGTAAAATGTACATTTGGTTCTTAAACTCTCTTTAAATTTGACAAATGTGAAGACTAAAAAATATGACATTGGTTGGGGAATTGCAAAGGAAAACATTTTAAAAGATTGTAAACTAATCATCTGAGATGAATGCCGATGTGACTCACAAAACAGCCACTGAAACATTAGCTCGAATATTGGAAGATCTTATACACAATAATCAATTAAAGGAAACTGTTATTTAGTGCTGTCTGGAGATTTTCATTAAATGCTACATGTAATTCCACGGGGTGCTTAGATGAGTAAAATGTCTGTATTAAAGCATTATACATTTGGGAAAGTGCTCAAACATTTCACTTGCGAACTAACATACGGGCACATTTGACAGGTGATCTGTTTGCAGGAGAATTTGCGTCAAAGTTACTGAAATTAGGAAATAGAGAATTAAAAACACAAAGACCTAACAGGAATGCTTTGAATGAAAAATTTGGATCAAATTGTTACATCATCTCATTATCTGATTCAAGCTGTTTTTCCAAATGTCACCCAACACTATTTGAATTACGTGTTCAAAAAGGAACTGCAGATGCTGGAATATCGAAGGTACACAAAATTGCTGGGGAAACTCAGCGGGTGCAGCAGCATCTATGGAGCGAAGGAAATAGGCGACGTTTCGGGCCAAAACCCTTACCAATGGTTGCCGCAAAGAGCAATTTTTAACATCAGAAAAGAAAGCAGTGCAACCCATGAGATGTGACGCAGGACCTTCTTTGAAAGCTTCCTGTAAAATATGAATCTATTGACATTGTGATAGACATTGATGATGATGTACACTTTTCTGTTGAATATATAAACTCTTTGTCACCCCTGGTGTGCCATCATATGATCTTGAACTAAAAGGAGGAGCTCCATTCATGTTACTGTGGAATTTGTTTCCACGAATACCATACAACAGCACAAGATTATCAGTTCAAAATTTATGACCACATGTAATTGATGGCACAACAATGACTGGTAAAACCATTGGGGAAAATGTCTTCTTCCTTTCTCATCAACCTTTTCAATTCAAGTGACTTCAAATCTCTGTTCGACTTTGTTTCGCCATGAGGATTAACATGAACATTTCCCATGGACAACTATATGCTGGATGTTCCAAAGTTAGAGATTAAAAAAAATGTTTTATACCAGATTCAAAAGATACTTACCGTAAGCTGAAGCTCTTCAATGTTGAAACCAAATAAATTGGCACATCGTGCATCAGTACAAAGCTACTTAGAGAAATATATGTGATTTTTGTGTATATATTTATTTTGTCTTGTTGATAACTTTAATTAAATTACAACATTCTAATCTCTTAATTATATTATTAATAAAATAATTATATATTCAAGTTAGATTTTATTCCATTTACAAGGAGTGTTATAAAACCCAATTGCATGGAAGTAAATGCAAGCATTATGACAGCCAGCAAAATAACCCCAGCAGTGCCTGGTATAGCAGCTGGTAACGTCATGAATGCCAATCTGTCTGTTTATTGAAAATCCAGATTTATCACTTCCACTGATCTCCTGTTCTCCCCCTTGCTGGTTGTGATGATAAAGCCTTGTTTTTGTCAAAAAAGATTTCCAGTTCTATATTTATTACTTTTCGACCTTAAAACTATTGTTCGCATACAAGTTATCACTGTTGCAAGATCCAATGGCCCACACCAGAAACATTTGTTGTGACAAAGGAATTCAGGTTCCAACAATATTTGCTTACGCAAGTTTAAATTGATGATCCCATGGCGCTGACTCAACTACCACAAGAAATTGCATTTCCCCATTCACTTCATCAGATCCGTCACAATTTAAAACAAACACTATAAATCTCTCATTACCCTTCTCTGTTCCAGGGAAAATAGACAGAGAATCTCAAGCTTCCACTTGTAACTATGTTTTTCATTTCTGACATCATCCTGGTTAATCAATGCTGCCTGCCTTCCCTACTCATTCTTGAGCAGGTTGCCAAGATTACACTCTTTTCAATGTTCTTTTAAGCTTTCTTATTAGCTCGTGTTTTTTGTGAAGATTTGTAAAATCCAAAACGTCACAATTCTTTTTCTATCTGCTTACACTTATGAGGAACACAATATTCCTGAGGATCCAAACTCGCCAGTATCTACCTTTTGAGCACAATATGTTTACCACCAAAATATATATTATATCCTAATGTCTGCCCACTCTGAACACTGTTTACATACCAAATACTGCTGTACTTGTGTTGTCATTATATTTCAATATTATTTTACCAACATCCAAGTACAAATTATCTGCTAGTATCTTTGGAGAGAACATAACATGAGCAATGTGCCAGTAACAATACCACATTTGTGTCCAAATTCTTTGTTGTGTTCTAGGAGGAAATTATACACCATTATCGTGACTTTCTGTTTCCTGCCACTGCTATGGAGTCCAGATGATATATATTCACTATTGCAAAGAAATATATGCAAAATATATATATCATTTGCCCGAACCAAAGCTTGAAAAGACTCTCTACTGTTGTAGAATGATTGCTTTGCAATCTTACTCCCTCCAACTTTTCCACACCATTATTATTTTCCTAACTTGCAAGGATCAAGATTGAATGATTCGATACTTTGTACCAAATTATAGGAAACACAATGCTGCTAATTCATACCCACTAATACAAGTTGGAATTCCCGATCTGATGTCCCACACAACCCTCAGTGTGTGAAGGAAGCGACCACCATAATTGCTGTATGAGCAGGCAGCAGGAGATAAAATTATTGACATTAAAACTTAATACTAAACTCTGCCAACCTCATCCCACGAAGAAACAAGTGAATCCACACCACTGTGCAGCATTCAAACAAGCTGATGATATTTCAGCACAAAGCAAGTGTAAGTCAAAGCAGCCTTCTACACCAAACTGGTAATATGCCCAGATCACTTGAAGTCATCCAATCTTCAATCTTCTTGTTCAATAATCCTATTGCAATCATTAAAGAGCTAACTTCCCAAAATAAAGAATTGTTATTTTGCTTCTTGACTTGGACATTTCTGATTTGAGACATTTCAAAAGCACATGAAATGATTTGAGAACAAATTGTGAGTTGTTCTCCCTGGAAAATATGAAGCAGATATATGAGAAACTACCTGGAATAAGTTTCTACTGGAAGAATTGCATGTCGGTATATCATGTGGAAGGATGAAATGTTACCCTGCTGATATAGAAACATAGAAATTAGGTGCAGGAGTAGGCCATTCGGCCCTTCGAGCCTGCACCGCCATTCAATATGATCATGGCTGATCATCCAACTCAGTATCCCGTACCTGCCTTCTCTCCATACCCTCTGATCCCCTTAGCCACAAGGGCCACATCTAACTCCCTCTTAAATATAGCCAATGAACTGGCCTCGACTACCCTCTGTGGCAGGGAGTTCCAGAGATTCACCACTCTCTGTGTGAAAAAAGTTCTTCTCATCTCGATTTTAAAGGATTTCCCCCTTATCCTTAAGCTGTGACCCCTTGTCCGGGACTTCCCCAACATCGGGAGCAATCTTCCTGCATCTAGCCTGTCCAACCCCTTAAGAATTTTGTAAGTTTCTATAAGATCCCCTCTCAATCTCCTAAATTCTAGAGAGTATAAACCAAGTCTATCCAGTCTTTCTTCATAAGACAATCCTGACATCCCAGGAATCAGTCTGGTGAACCTTCTCTGCACTCCCTCTATGGCAATAATGTCCTTCCTCAGATTTGGAGACCAAAACTGTACGCAATACTCCAGGTGTGGTCTCACCAAGACCCTGTACAACTGCAGTAGAACCTCCCTGCTCCTATACTCAAATCCTTTTGCTATGAAAGCTAACATACCATTCGCTTTCTTCACTGCCTGCTGCACCTGCATGCCCACTTTCAATGATTGGTGTACCATGACACCCAGGTCTCGCTGCATCTCCCATTTTCCTAGTCGGCCACCATTTAGATAATAGTCTGCTTTCCTGTTTTTGCCACCAAAATGGATAACCTCACATTTATCCACATTATACTGCATCTGCCAAACATTTGCCCACTCACCCAGCCTATCCAAGTCACCTTGCAGTCTCCTAGCATCCTCCTCACAGCTAACACTGCCCCCCAGCTTAGTGTCATCCGCAAACTTGGAGATATTGCCTTCAATTCCCTCATCCAGATCATTAATATATATTGTAAATAGCTGGGGTCCCAGCACTGAGCCTTGCGGTACCCCACTAGTCACTGCCTGCCATTGTGAAAAGGACCCGTTTACTCCTACTCTTTGCTTCCTGTTTGCCAGCCAGTTCTCTATCCACATCAATACTGAACCCCCAATGCCGTGTGCTTCAAGTTTGTAAACTAATCTCTTATGTGGGACCTTGTCGAAAGCCTTCTGGAAGTCCAGATACACCACATCCACTGGTTCTCCCCTATCCACGCTATTAGTTACATCCTCGAAAAATTCTATAAGATTCGTCAGACATGATTTACCTTTTGTAAATCCATGCTGACTTTGTCCAATGATTTCACCACTTTCCAAATGTGCTGCTATCCCATCTTTAATAACTGACTCTAGCAGTTTCCCCACTACCGATGTTAGACTAACTGGCCTGTAATTCCCCGTTTTCTCTCTCCCTCCCTTCTTAAAAAGTGGGGTTACGTTTTCTACCCGCCAATCCTCAGGAACTACTCCAGAATCTAAAGAGTTTTGAAAGATTATTACTAATGCATCCACTATTTCTGGAGCTACTTCCTTAAGTACTCTGGGATGCAGCCTATCTGGCCCTGGGGATTTATCGGCCTTTAATCCATTTAATTTACCCAACACCACTTCCCGGCTAACCTGGATTTCACTCAATTCCTCCAACTCCTTTGACCCCTGCTATTTCCGGCAGATTATTTATGTCTTCCTTAGTGAAGACGGAACCAAAGTAGTTATTCAATTGGTCTGCCATATCCCTGTTCCCCATGATCAACTCACCTGTTTCTGACTGCAAGGGACCTACATTTGTTTTAACTAATCTCTTTCTTTTCACATATCTATAAAAACTTTTGCAGTCAGTTTTTATGTTCCCTGCCAGTTTTCTTTCATAATCTATTTTTCCTTTCCTAATTAAGCCCTTTGTCCTCCTCTGCTGGTCTCTGAATTTCTCCCAGTCCTCCGGTATGCTGCTTTTTCTGGCTAATTTGTACGCATCATCCTTCGCTTTGATACTATCCCTGATTTCCCTTGTTATCCACGGATGCACTACCTTCCCTGATTTATTCTTTTGCCAAACTGGGATGAACAATTTTTGTAGTTCATCCATGCAGTCTTTAAATGTCTTCCATTGCATATCCACCGTCAACCCTTTTAGAATTAATTGCCAGTCAATCTTGGCCAATTCACGTCTCATACCCTCAAAGTTACCTTTCTTTAAGTTCAGAACCATTGTTTCTGAATTAACAATCTCACTCTCCATCCTAATGAAGAACTCAACCATATTATGGTCACTCTTGCCCAAGGGGGCACGTACAACAAGACTGCTAACTAACCCTTCCTCATTACTCAATACCCAGTCTAAAATAGCCTGCTCTCTCGTTGGTTCCTCTACATGTTGATTTAGATAACTATCCCGCATACATTCCAAAAAATCCTCTTCCTCAGCACCCCTGCCAATTTGATTCACCCAATCTATATGTAGATTGAAGTCACCCATTATAACGGTTTTGCCTTTGTCGCACGCATTTCTAATTTCCTGTTTGATACCATCTCCAACTTCACTACTACTGTTAGGTGGCCTGTACACAACACCCACCAGCGTTTTCTGCCCCTTAGTGTTTCGCAGCTCTACCCATACCGATTCCACATCCTCCAAACTAATGTCCTTCCTTTCCATTGCGTTAATCTCCTCTCTAATCAGCAATGCTACCCCACCTCCTTTTCCTTTCTCTCTATCCCTCCTGAATATTGAATATCCCTGAATGTTCAGCTCCCAGCCTTGGTCACCCTGGAGCCATGTCTCCGTGATCCCAACTATATCATAGTCATTAATAGCTATCTGCACATTCAACTCATCCACCTTATTACGAATGCTCCTTGCATTGAGACACAAAGCCTTCAGGCTTGTTTTTACAACACTCTTACCCCTTATACAATTTTGTTGAAAAGTGGCCCTTTTTGATTTTTGTCCTGGATTTTCCGGCCTGCCACTTTTACTTTTCACCTTGCTACCTATTGCTTCTACCCTCATTTTACACCCCTCTGTCTCTACGCTCACACATTTAAGAAACCCTTTCCCTTTAACTCCTTCCTCCACTAGCCCATTCGACACCCCACCCCCCTTATTCAGTTTAAAACCACCCGTGTAGCAGTGGCAAACCTGCCTGCCAGAATGCTGGTCCCACACCTGTTAAGATGCAATCCGTCCCTTTTGTACAGTTCCTCCTTACCCCAAAACAGATCCCAGTGATCTAAGAATCTAAATCCCTGCCCCGTGCACCAGTTCCTCAGCCACACGTTCAGGTCCCGTATCTCCCTGTTCCTGCTCTCGCCAGCACGAGGAACTGGAAGCAAACCGGAGATAACAACCCTGGAGGTCCTGCTTTTCAGCATTTTTCCGAGCTCTCTAAAGTCACGCTGCAGAATATTCATCCCCTTCTTTCCGACATCATTTGTGCCGACATGCACTACCACTTCCGGATGTTCACCTTCGCCCTTGAGGATTTTCTGCACTCTGTCCGTGACATCCTGGATCCTGGCACCAGGAATGCAGCACACCATCCTCGCATCCCGTCTGTTGCCGCAGAAACCCCTGTCCGTACCTCTCACAATGGAGTCTCCCACTACAATGGCGTTGCCTGCCTTAGGCCTTTTTGGTTTTGGCTCAACAGCCCTATTTGCATCACAAGCCAGTCCGTCGCCCAGTGTAAACACCTCTTCTGTCCCGACAGCTTCTAAGTGGGTGAACCTGTTCACAAGAGGTACAACACCCGGGGAAGTTGGCATTCCATGCTTCCCTCCCGTTCTCACTGTCTCCCACCTTCTCTCTTCCAGTACCTTAGGTGTAACAATCGTACTGTAGGACTTGTCGAGGAACGACTCCGTTTCTCGGACGAACCGGAGGTCATCCACTTGCTTCTCCAGTTCCCCAACACGGCCCTTCAGGAGCTCTACTTGGATGCACTTCTCGCATTTGTAGCAGCCAGAGGCACTAGCGGTGTCCTTGACCTCCCACATACTGCAAGCATCGCACTGAATCAGCTTGCCTGACATTTCCTTCTTTCGTCTCCTCGCCAAAGACTCTCGAGCCAAAGACTCACACTTCCCTCACAAGGCCGCTCACTAAGAGCAGTCTTGCTTAAATTGACTGATAAATTGCCTGATTTACCAATTTACAAACCAAATTCCTCAGTTTTCAACTGTTTTCCCAGCACTGACTCACTTATCTCCTCCCACTTGGGCTAGAGCCAATCAGTCGTATCTCTTGCTAAACTCCTGCTGCTGTTGTTGCTCCCAAATCTACAGCAGTTCTGAGTCAAGTCTGCCTGTCCTTGACCTGTACTTTAACTGTTTTCACTTCTCTCCTCCCACTTGGGCTAGAGCCAATCAGTCGTATCTCTTGCTAAACTCCTGCTGCTGTTGTTGCTCCCAAACCTACAGCAGTTTGAATATGAATTCACCTGTTCTCGGCAATAGATTTTCCCCTCAAAATATTCCAAGAATTGTCTTTTGCTTCTAATTTCATTGTTGTCACTTTCCAGAAACATGGAGGAGCCCTCAATCATGCAGAGTATTTAGAATAGCTCTGAATATTGGACACGGATCACAGATCCGTGTCTAATGTTCCAATTAAATGTAACATTGAATGCATGGCTGCAATAAGCGAGTTCGGTATTCCGAAAAACGCAAGGAATCATGGGATTTGTCCACGGTCACTCGCTATAAAGAAAAAGCGAACAAAATCTGGCTGTATAAGCTGGCTATATTACTGTATAAACCACGGACAAATCGCAAGCCTACACACAACGCCGCACCACAATTGTCGAGAATGTTTATAGCGAGTGACCTATGACCTGGGCATGCGCAGTCGAAATACCGAACTCTCTTATTAGACTGAATATAATTGAGAGCTTCGGTTGAAATTACTGGTGCTGTTTGCATGCAATTCAAAAATACTTATTAATAATTTACAACAATAGAAATGGAAATAAGTAAAAATGTTGATTCCCTTAATTTGATACAGTGCCAAAAACTGCTGCCAAATACATTAACGCAGAGTATCATCAACAACTACCGTCCTCAAAATTCAAATGCACAGCAAAATGTTTGTGTGCTGTTTAAACGAGTTTTACCAAATGCATATTAAATGAATGGGAAATCATTTCAGGTCTTTTCATTAATGCTTTTGCTACTTTCTCCCAAACATTCTCTCTACTTGCACACCAATCCCCATGCTATCAAACTCTCAAACCCAGGCTCCTGGTTAAGACATTGTGTGCCACTGCTCGTGGCTTGTTTTATGGTGCAAGTTGCCTCAGAGAGGATGCTGGCGTTAGTCCCCATTTCATCGTGTCCTTTCCATGGCAGGTGTGATTTCTAGCTCATTATTCCCAATCTCCATCATAAATTCTCATGTAATGAAGCGTATTTCTCAAAGTCTGCCAAACCAGACTGCAACTCATTCCAAGAACAAACTCGATATCCTTTCCATCTTCAAAACAGCCAATATTTAAATCATTCAGCCACCCCCCTTCCTTCCCATCCCCATGTCTCAGTAAAGATTGATGTCTATAGGTAGCAAGGTCACAGTTGAGGGTTTCATCTGCAAGTGATACCCTCATCCATGACCTTGTAACCAACAGATATCAATCCTTTGCGCCCCAAAACGCTCTTGAACAGACCTCTTATGGGCCAAGGATGAATTCTCGATCTCACAATCTATCTCATTCCAACACTTGCATATTTTTCATTTGGACTTTCTCCATAGCTGTGCACTATATTCTGCAGTCTGGTTGCTTTCTCTTTTCCACTGCCTATCGTACTCATGTATAATATGATAGTAGGTACACACAAAAAAGCTGTAGAAACTCAGCGGGTGCAGCAGCATCTATGGAGCAAAGGAAATAGGCAACGTTTCGGGCCAAAACCCTTCTTCAGACTGATCGGGGGTGGGGGGGGGGGCGGGGACAAGTATAATATGATTGTACTTGTATATCGTATGATATGCCTGTATAGCACACTAAACAAAGATTTTCACTGTATCTCAGTGCACGTGACACTAATAAACAAATCCCATTACCAGTGTCTACACTCCAAATAGTTGAACTCCTCTAGAACTCTTCGCTGTATTGCGAAGTACCAAATTTTCATCATTCATCAGCCTTAATGAACCTAATGGGTGGCACGGTGGTGCAGCGGTAGAGTTGCTGCCTTACAGCACTTACAGAGACATGAGTTCAATCTGGCTGCGGGTGCTTGTCTGTATGGAGTTTGAACGTTCTCCCATAACCGCGTGGATTTCCTCCCACACTCCAAAGATGTACAAGTTAGTAGGTTAATTGACTTGGTACAAGTGTAAATTGTCCCTGGTGTGTCTAGGATAGTGTTACTGTGCAGGATCGCTGGTCAGTGCGGACTCGGTGGGCCAAATGGCCTGTTTCTGTGCTGTATCTCTAAACTAAACCACTGGCTCACAGGGAGCAACAGGGTGATTTTAAGACTAACATCCTTGATTTCAAACATCTGCAATCTCCTCACTTTGATGGAATTGATTAACAGATAAAGTCCCTTTGATTAACACACCGACCATAGATCGCCCCCTCACACCATTTCTATGTTATCTCATTTTTTCAACTCCCAATATACTAAGGGCAATTTATAGAGGGCAATTGAACTACAACCCTGCATGTCTTTGGGACGTGGGAAGAAACTGGAGACCCAGAGGAAACCCATGCAGTCAAGGGGATAACGTGCAAACTCCACACAGAGACAGCACCCTTGGGTGAGGATCGAATCCAGGTCACCTGCTGCACTACATACCACTCTCTATATCTCAACTATCCCTACAATACTTTGAGGTTACTGTACTCCACCTAATCTGGTCGCTGAGTCATTGCTAAATTAATGATCTCAATTTTTCAAGTCTTTGTCCCCTGGCCCTGATATTCTAGAATTCCCTCATTGACTCTCCCTACCTCTCTATAGCTCTCTCTCCATACTCTAAGATGTCCCTTGAAATATAGTCTTTGACCAAACGCTTTGTCACTACGTTACTGTTTCTGCATGTGGTTCACTGTGAGATTCTGCTTGATGTCACTCAGACCTCTCATTAAAGGCAATTGTCATAATAACTCACTCCGATGGGACAATGCGAACACCCCCATAACTCTAGCCAACATTAATGTGCACAAAATTCCCAATCCTCCCTACATTCTGGGATTTCAACAAAACATGAAGTGTTCCAATTCACAGAAAATCTTGAGTATATAACTGGGAGAAAGATCTTTTTATTCTGTTAATTTATTATCTACAATGCATAAATGATGGTGATACAAGGTAATTTTCCCGACTCTAATACATTACACAGTTCTTTGGTGCTAGCTTGACAAAGTGTTTGGAAACTATGACTAAAATGAAGATTTCAGATCTTGCAACAGATCTTATTCAATAGATTAAATATATTTTCTCCTTAAAAATCAGCAACACTATTACCTAAAAGTTCCAAAAGATTAATTTTATGAGTATGCTACAAAATATTGTCATTGAAAATATGATTTTGTTGGATGAAAGTAACAAGCCTGGTAGTTGGGGTTAAGATAGGGCCATAATTGAATTACTGATGGAATAGATCTGACAATGTGAGGTCTGCTCCTGGACTTGTGTTTCTATCGTATTCGCAATGAAGGATACCATTACCTATACCAGAAGATAATTTTAATTAATCCTGTCATTCCTTAACATTATATGTTACTTTGTTGTGATCTTACCTGAAAATTACATTGGCATCAAGCATATTTATTTGTTTCACTTTATACAAACCTATTCATGTTATAGGCAGATAATTTCCACCTTATGATTTGAATTTTACTTCCTTTGAGATTTTGTCCGACAATTTAACATGATCATGAAATACTATGAAATGCAGCACTGCTAATACTGAAAGACACTTCCAGCGGTATGTTTTCCTTTGAGACAAGCTTAAAACCTCAAATCTCATAACTCATTGTCCCTGATACTCTGCAAAAGATGTTCTGCAAATGAGGGGTGTTTTTCTCTCCTTCGAGAGAATTATTGGCACTAGCTTTATTTTGCGTTTGGATTTTAGTTTCATTTCACAGATATTTTTAAATGATATTCCTATCAAAAATGATAGCAAACTTTGCATATAATGTAGTTTTAGTATTTCATTAATGGCAAAAAAATAGGTTTGCCGTCTGTAATTCTGGTAAGTTTAGTCATTTCAATGCATTGCAGCATTAAACACTTGTACAGGATATCCCCTGACTGGTGTCTTCATGTTCCTCCTATATAGGTGGAAGACAATGTTTAAAGTGTAGTTTAAATTAAGAATTATGAGGAAAAGATGTTCTCCGGTGAATAGATGGATCTGGGTAGCAATCTTTGGCAGATTTGCATAGTCTCCGGTTCTGACCCAAAGACTAATTGAACTTTATTTTTACTATAAATTGGCCAATATTATGTCCATCTGGTGCCTGCAGGAACATTTCAAATATAGTACTCCTTTGTCTCATTTATCACCCTGCCTTAATTCCACAATATGCGAGACCACCAGCATTATGGTATGGGATTTGTTTACTACCAGTATTTAACCATCTAGTTTCCTACAGTTTCATAGTTTTGCTCGAGATAACAATAACTGAAGTTACTGAGACTGAAGCAGAGTTGGCCACTTAACTGGTGCTTATCCCCACAGCAGCTTGTGACATCATATACCTGGAAACATGATTAAGCATGAAATAAGTAACCAGGAAACATGCAGTCAGGATATAACAAAACCATAAAAACCCAACTTGTTCATCAACGTTCTTCAGGGAATGAGCCTGCCGTCCCTACCTAGTGTGATCAACATGTGGCCAGCATCCGCACAATAGAGTTTATTTTTAACATTCTGGAACCATGGTGGGAAGCTAGTTAGCTGCATAAATATCCAAGAAACTGTTGGGCCACTATCATTCTTAGAGAATGCCTACACATCGATAATATATACGCACAATCATAATGTCCTGAGTATAAAAAAAAAATCATGTGTTTGCAATCCAATAAGCAACTTAATTTAAAGAAATCTATCTGAAATCTTTTTCCATCCATCCAAACTGCAGATTGGCCTTTTGAAAAAGTATGTAACTTACCAAAAAAATGTTCATGCATTGTCCTGATTAATAATCGATGAAGCTCGCTGTGGTGGATAGACAACAAAAATGGAATGCCTTGGGCCAGAGGTGGCAAGGCAGGCAGGTGATGGGCAAGAAGTTCAGAATGGTGCATAGCAGCTGAAAGAAAAGCCTTAGCGAAGGGGAAGGGAATAAGGGATTGCACAGTGGGGGAGCTGAGTAAGGGAAATACCTTTTATCTACACAGAGAAGGGATAGTTCAGCTGTGAGATTGGGAAATGGAGGGATGGAAAAAGTAAGTGTGCAAAAATGCACATTTTCAGATCTGATTCTAGCATCAGTTTCCACTCAAATTCCTTTATGTTAGAGGCCATCCTCAGGTAACGAACAATTCAATTTTTACAGAAGTCCTTAAGTCGATTTTGTCCATGTGGGAAAATGCACAAAATCACTGGATAGGGTATGCCATACCTTCACACTGTTGTAAAAATTGGCATCAAAAGAAGATGAAAGAGTTAATGTTCTAGGTGGAAGACACTTTGCCAGATATTCAATATTGCCTGACCTGTCGAGTGTTTCCAGGTGTTTACTGTTTTTGTTTGAGAAACTTAGTGCAGATAAGTGCAAGGTGTTGTAGTTTAATGCAGATCATAAACATAAGACATAGGAACAGAATTACGCATTCAACCCATCGAGTCTGCTCCAACATGAGATTATGGCTGATCTACTTTTCCCTTTCAACCTCATTCTCCTGCCTTATCAAGGTAACCTTTGACACCATTTCCAATCAAGAACCTATTCATCTCCACCTTAAAAATACCCAATGACTCAGCCTCCACATCATGCATAAGTTTTAGCACTTGATGGGTGTAAGGGAAGAGGTTGGTGATGTTTCAAAATCTGTCACAGTTTTACACAGAACATTATGTCAGATGCTCATTTCAGAAAATAAAGGGGTGCAAGAAAAGGAAAAAAATGGAGTTGGTATAGGAATCAGTAGCTTAAGGGAAGAATTTACAGTGAGGGTCAAAATACATTGTTCAGCATTTCCAACGTTTAGCTGCACATAGTTAACATCTATCTAAAAGTGGAGTTTGGGCAAGCACAAAGACAGCACAAAGGAGGGGGGTCATCAAGACTGAACAGCTGAGGTATAACTTGACACAGAGAAACAAAACCAGCATTCATTACCCTGGTAAATGAGAAGGTTTATATAAAAGTGCATTCAGGTTTAGACATTATATTTTAGAATGGTGTTCGATGAAATATTAGGCCATTAAAACTCTTTTGCAGGTATTGTGAAACTAAACATTTGATTCGTCTCATGTAGTCATATTTTGAAAAGCATAACCTGTCTAGAGCACTTTTGAATTTGGTGAAAAGAAAGTTTTGTTTCTTTAAAATGTTTTAAGGATATGATATTAACCTCAGCAATTTTTATTCCAACCCATTTACTTTGATAAAAAATTGACAAAGTAACTCTTAAGTAATCCATTTGGAAAACTGATCAAACAGTGAGAGAACTAAGTATAAGCAGTTGGAAACGAAGACATCACAATGGTGTTCAGCTATAATAGGGGAGTATAGATCGTGTCTTAACTCTTAAACTGATGGGCTGTGCAACTCACCTCCCAGCCATCTCTTCCACCACTTATTACTGAAATAAAGGATCAAGAAATGGGACACGGAAAATCTCTGCACTAAACTAGTCAAAAGTCATAAAATGGATGGCTCGAAGCAACGCTTCAATTGTACATCTCATCCTGCATCTTCAATAAGTTTGTCTTTGCTGGCTTATTGGGTTACTTAATCATCTCCAAAATCTGTAGGTGTCCTGCGTATAATGAGATTGTTCTGTTCATTCTCTGTAAAACAGGTGCAATTCTAAGAGTCTAGATTTACTACTATTTTTTATAAATTGCTTCCAGGACAACTCACATCAATTTGAAACAATAGCGACAACCTCCATTAATAGATTGCCCTTAGATAACACATATGTATTTTCCAAGATAATGGGATCTATATTCCTCAAGGAAAGGAATCCATAGTACTTTGCATTGAAAATTAACTGAAAACAAAGTCTGTAAACATATTTATGGGAAACTAGTTATGCATTGTATACATGGAGGAGCACATGAGGTAGATAGGTCCTTATACTTGGGATGTATGAATCATGCACACATGTACATGATTATTTCATAGCACTAGGAAGTACAGAAAATGACAATGTATATAAACGCACTACATTATTAACATAACAAATAATTACCAATGGCAGTGCATCCCATAAAACGACATAATTTTAATTGCTGTACTAGCATTATTTATGGAGTTATAGCCTTCTGTGCAACATTTTCTCTGCCATGTTGTAGAGTAGATGTTGCCTATGTGTCATTTCTTTCAATGTGGAGAAGAGGTTATATTCCAGCTTTCATACAAGTTTACAGGGCAAGGTCTTGATCCTGTGACAAGGGAGTCAAGGCAACTAAGACCAGGTTCTGAAAGCATAATTTTAAGAATGGCACAATTGACCTTTCCAATGGATAAGATTTAACTGCAGGCAAAAGTATAAATTATACAATACTAAATATTTATCCACACAAATGTGTTTTCAATAAATGGAATTGTTACTCAAATGTACTCAGCAGAACCCAAAAACTACGATACTTTTTTAACCAAACCGAAATCTCTTCACTGTGCAAACTAAAATATCCACAAAAAGTGGTGCAATACATGACTTGAGGCCTGAGCCACATGGAGAGGTTGGGCAGGTAGCCCTTATTCCTTTGTGCACAGGAGGCCGAGGATAATTTTACAGAGAGGTATAAAATAATGAGAGAAAGTGAAAGGGTGAATGCACAAAATATTTTCCCTTGAGGTATGGGAATCAAGAACTAGTGGGCATAGACCAGAGGTGAAAAGGCAAGATTTTATAGGAACCTGGGGGTGAGGGGGACACTTTTCCATACAAATGTGGAGGATTTATGGAACGAGCTGCCAGAGGAAGTAGTTGAGGCAGATACAATAACAACATTTAAAAGACATTTGTGAGGGTACATGTACAGAAAAGGTTATAGGGATACGTTCCAAATGTGGGCAATGGGACTCCCTTAGGTGAGCAGCTTGGTCGGCATGGATGGATTTAGGCCTGTTTCCATGCTCTATGACACTAATTCCTTCATTATTCTTGCATCTGATGTATTGCACCATGTTTGCTGTGCATTTACACCATTACTTGTTTACTGCTCGTTTATATTTCCCCTCTATTATTCCACTCCATAAATTGTGTGGTTGCATTTTCAACCTTCCAATCCACTGGAACAGTTCCTGAATGCAGAAACTTTGGTAAATAAATGGGAAAAAAGGTGGTCTTGTACATATCAAGACAACATAACTCATCTACTTCAATCTACAACTTGTTTTATGAAGAAAACAAAAGAGGAATAGTTTTAGGCATTACTGAATTTAAATCTTGCCCTGAGATTTTTTTTAACAAAAGCTTGCATTTTGCCAAAAAATAAAATTAAGCATTCGTTTGCAAGGATCAATGGATGAAATAAAAATGTATATTTGCATCATTAATTCTGCAAAATACTTATTTTCAACCAGCCAGGAATGGTATAGCGTACAGAGAATAAATCACACATAGACAAATGCACAAGTTTTATTTGCAAGTAGTTAAGATTTTGCTTAGTGGCTAAGTTAGATGAGAAAATTAATTAATCGATACAAGAAGTAAAAACTACCCTGTAAAAAATGTTTTGACAGAGAAATTAAGCAAAGTATTTCATTAAAGGCCTGCAAAATGGACCAAAGGGAGGATTTTAAAAACAAGTAAAAGATGATCAAGTAATCATTGAAAATTTCATTCATAAATGCTGCCTGACCTTTTGAATAACTGTCACATTCCATATTTTATTTGAGGGAGGGTAAACCACAAACCTGCAAAGAAAACTGGGAAAGTCCGGAGAAAATATTGCAGGGAAATAAGGAAATACCAAAATATATCCGACTGAGGTCTTAGTTGGGGAGCATTTTAGGACCAGTGATCATAATTCTATTGGTTTAAATCAAAGGGAGACACAAAATGCTCAGTGGGATTTGCAGCAACTATGGAGAGAAGGAATGGGTGGCGTTTTGACCCGAAACGAAGAGATTCCATTGGAATCTGTTTATTTTTCTCACATTTATCGAGATACAGTGAAAATAGTAGGAATAAAGGCATATATTATTTTGTAAATTGGGAGAAGTTTCCGAAAGCAAGGAAAGCAAATGTAATGTTAGCATTTATTTCAAGAGGACTAGAAAATCAAAAAAGGGATGTAATGCTGAGGGTTTATAAGACACTGGTCGGTCTGCATTTAGAATATTATGAGCAATTTCGGGCCATGTATGTGAGGAAGGATGTACTGGCATTTGAGAGGCTCCAGTGGTGGATTACAAGAATGATCCAAGGGATGATTGTGTATGATAAGTGTTTGACGGCACTGAGCCTGTACTTGCTGGAGTTTAAAAGGATGAGGGGGACCTCATTGAAACTTACCCAAATAATAAAAGGCCTGACTAGAATGGATGTGGAGAGGATGTTTCCACTAGTGGGAGAGACTACTACCAGAAGGCATAACCTCAGAATAAAAGGACAAATCTTTAGCAAGGATATGATGAGGAATTTCTTCAGTTGGAAGGTGGTGAATCTGTTGGATTCATTGCCACAGATGGCTGTTGAGGCCAAATCATTGCGTATTTTTAAGGTGGAGATTAACAGATACTTGATTGGTAAGGGTGTCAAGGGTTATGGGGAAAAGGCAAGAGGATAGGCATGAGAGGGAAATATCGATCAGCCATTAATGAATGGTGAAGTAGACTCAGTGGGCCAAATGACTTAAGAACTTATGAATAACAAGCTCCTTCAACTTGCTGACATTGAGGGAAAGATTGTTGTATTGACACCATGTTATTATGTGCTTGATCTCCTTCCTGTACTCTGTCTCGTCATTGTTCGAGATCCGGCCTACTACTGTGGTGCCATCTGCAGACTTAGGAATGCCAGTTAGATCATAAATTTGCCTGTACAGTCATAAGTGTACAGGAAATATAGTACGGATCTGAGAATACATTCTTGCGATGCACCGTTGTGGAAGATATTTTGGTACCTATACTCACTGTTTGTGGTCTGTCGGACAGCTAGTCGATGATTCAGTGGCAAATAGGGATGCTGACTCATAGGTCCAAGAGTTTGGTTAAGATTATGATGTTGAAGGTGGAGCTATAGTTAATAAACAGGAATGTAACAAAGGTAGTCTTTGTTATCCAGATGTTCCAGCAATGAGTATAGAACTAGGGAAATGACATTTGAAGTGGAACTAGTGTTATGGTAGTCAAATCGCAGTGGATCAGGCTTTCTGGTAGGTTCTGGAAGTTAATGTATGACATGACAAGTTTCTTGAAGCACTTTATGACAACTTTATGTAGGAAATATTAATTAGATTAAAAGCTCCCAAAAGACCGGATAGCCTAAATGCTAGTTTTAAAAAGAGGAGGAACAGAAATAGAATTTGCTGGTTTCAAGAACTGTTCCAATAAATGAAAAGGTAGCAAATGAAAGAATGGATTCAAACAGAACTAGAGGAATGCAAGGAAAACCAAGCTTGCCAAGCTATTTTTATTTAAGAAAGTGCAAGTAACCAGACAGTTAAGTAGTATATTTTATAAAAAGCTTTCCATGTAGTACAAAAGGTTATTGCATAAAATTAGGAATTCGGCAATTAAGGAATTATGTACATCAACGTGAAGTGAGTTTTGGTTAACAGGTAAAGAGGCATAGTGTACTGTGACAATTTGGGCTTAAACTGTTTACAATCTGTAACAATGATTTGGTGAGGAAATCTGCAGCATTTCCATATCTTCTTCCGGGGGCTGAGGGATGGGAGGAGACAGCCCGAGGGCTGAGGAAGGGGTGGAGACAGCAAGGGCTAACAAAATTGGGAGAATTCAATGTTCATGCCCGCAGGATGCAGACTCCCCAAGCGGAATATGAGATGCTGTTCCTCCAATTTCCGGTATTGCTCACTCTGGCCGTGGAGGAGACCCAGGACAGAGAGGTCGGACGATGAGTGGGAGGGGGAGTTGAAGTGCTGAGCAACCGGGAGGTCAGGTAGGTTCTTGCGGACCGAGCGGAGGTGTTCGGCGAAACGATCGCCCAACTTCCGCTTGGTCTCACCGATTGCCTTTTCCCGCAACATCCATACACAGCAGTGTCAACCCAGCCACACCTGGCAGGAAATTGTATCAGGCATGAAAGGATAAAATACTTTGTGAAGTGCCTAGTTAAGTTTCCAGAAATATATTGAACCACCCAGCAATGGTCATTATTAGATTGAACTTTCTGCTGAAGTCAATTTCCAATCGCCTAACTCTGGAGGGAAAAGCCAAAAGTGACTGTATTTCTAGATCTATCCTCATTAGTCATTATAGTTACTAACAGAATATTTTCCCCATCATTTGCATAATCAAACAGTTAGGCATTAGATCATCCCTAACTTTGATTATGTCCCATGTGTGGTTACAGGCTTGAGAAAGGACAAGTAAACCTCTTTTCTCAGATAGATAAAGCAGTCTATTTTGCATAGTGCTTGTGCTTTGAAGTTACTCCTGCAGTTTCAGCTGGATGTCTGGAAAGTTAATGTGACTGTTTGACTAAGAGCTTTATCTTTAAAGGAAGTTTAATAAAGAATTGGTTTTCCTAACTTATCTTGTAATATTTTAATTATAATCAAGCAGTAGCTTTTCAAACGCAATGTGTTATTCTGAAGTACTTACATTTTTGGACTATTCATTGCCAACTATTAATGTGGGTGGATTATATGAAGTAAATCCCAGGATCACTGACAAGCAGTGAGATCTTTGTCCAAGCAATGAGAACAGGAATCCTCAGGACCAATACCTTTCTTGTCATCAAAATCTCAGTGCAATTTTTGTGCTTTTCTTTCCAAGAAATGACCATCATTTTCAAAATCTTATCAAGCTGCCCAGACATTGGTATTGGTAGACATACCTGACTTTACACTGACTATCTAGAGCATCAGTAACTGTACCCATTTGTTTACCTCTGTCCATCGCCAATAAGGAGACCCTTCTGTGCTAAATGGCAACATTGCAGCAAGGTAATAATCTGCCAGGTAAGAGTCTTTACTTTTTTATTGCAACTGTTAACAGCTGCACACCTAGAGACCATCCAATATCTTTAGATATTCACTGGAAAAAGATTTGTGCTAGCTTCTAGGTCTTCTTTATGGTGACCTTTAGTTTATATCAGTATTACATTAGGTATTCAAATCTGTTGAGTGAAAAATGGTATTTATATTACAGCTTATTGTTCTTACACCAAATGCAATATCAGCATTCCCCACAAAACTATAATTCTCTTGCCCGGTATGGAGGTCTGTCTAAATGTGCTTGCATACATTTGTAGAATGATAATAGCAATTTAAATGTAAACGTTTGCTGGCGCAGGCTGCAGCCTCCATATTCCTCCTGAAAGGCTATGACTAACAAAGCATCCACCACTCTCTATGGCAAGAGTTTCCAACCTGGGGTAAATTTACCCCCAGGGGGTAAATTTCACCTACCCAGAGGGTAAATTTATTGATTCTGGATTTGTTATAAACAGTATTTTAAAATTTCCCCTTTGTCGGTGGCTTTATTATGGTACAAGTGTAAACTCAAATTACTGAACAAAACAGGGTGGAGGTAAATTTACTTTTGAAAAGTTGCCGGGGGGTAAACGGGACGAAAAAGGTTGGGAACCACTGCTCTATGGCAAGACACAACAACATCTGTGTCATCAAGATTCTCTTGATCTCCACACTTTCACAGACATTCCCTTCATCCTTTTCACTCCTCTCCCTACTCTACAACTATGAACTTGCTTGTTTTCTCATTTTCCAGTTCCGATGATAGATCATCAACTTGAGATGTTAACTCTGTTACTCTCTCCATGGATGCTGCCTAACCTGCTAAGCATCTCCATCATTCAGGTTTCCAGTATCCACAGCTTTTTAATTCAGGAAAGTTGGTTTGGCAATAGAAATAATTTATGCCACTCCATGTGAAAATCAGGTAATGTACAACATGATAGGGTCACGGGTTTGAAAGGACCACGTCAGCTCCTAAAAGACAACCTTCAAGGTGTTAATATTGCTTCCTTCCAGTTTAAATTTCAATTCTAGATTATCGTTGTAACCTCACTTCTGTTTTAAGGGGAAATTGATGTAAACACAGGGTGAACATTTTCAATTGAAACATAATCAAAGTTTAAAAAAATATTCAGATCCATTCTAAAGGACATATCACACCTAAGTGGGTGAGATTAGATTGTTTGATTTGAAACCTATTCATGGGAAAAATCAACATGTTAATGAAGCTGAAAACATGTCTGCAGTATTCTCTTGTTGATTATTTCCTACATTTTCTATGTTTAACTCCGATATGCTGCATTTACAGTATTTAGTTTTTGATTCAACATCATTATGCTGATGTCATACTTAATTACTAGGACTGAATTTGGGGTAAGTCCAAAAAAAAACATTACACAATTTTGATTCATTCTGAGCTCCAGTAAAATTTGTTTTAAAGCCAAATATTACTAGAAAGAAGTCATAATCATGGACAGCAATACACAAAAACCCCCCATAAACCACACTAGGTATATGGTTGGAAACTTCATATTCCTTATAAATTACCCAAATTACCCAATTCCATTTTGGTGGCTCAGTGGGCGAACCATGCAATTCAGACACTCAGCTCAGCACTATCTGGTGTAAGGGAGCCAGCAATGGCGTTTAAAATATCATTAGGAGCCATAAGGACCAGGGATCAATACACATTAAGTGTGAGCTTGTGATGGTCACAAATTAACCAATCAGATCTCCTACGTTCATATCCAACAGGCACGGAAATCACTATTAAAACATGGGGGGGGGACACAATTTCTTGGCAGCCGCATGCGCGCATGCACAGACGCGAGGCTTCGGCCGTGGGCCCTTTGGACGGTAACATCGGAAGCTGACCTGGTTGGTGACCGACTGCGAACTCCAGCAACAGCAGCTTCGACTGTGGAGGGCTCGGGAGGCCTGTTATTTATCTTGAGGCCTGGTCCAGTTTAATATATTTATGTAAAAATACAAGCAACATCTATTCGCAACGTACTTCACACTGTTTAGTATCTGTACACAACATAAATCATCACTAATCGGCAAGAGTTGTTAATTAGAAAGACCTTTCATGCAAAAAGTAAAATTAATTTCTTCAGTAAAATGATTCAGTAAAATGAGTCAGATGAGTTCATCATCAGACAAGAGAAGCAAATAAACTTTTCAAATGTCATAATTAAAACCCCTACCAGTAAACTCAACTGCATTATTCTTTTAATATAAATACTACCTTCATCTCTGCACTTTTTTAAACATTTACTCTCATAAATAATAATGTTCAAAAGAAATGTTCAATGTTTTTTCACAAACTACCATGTAATTTAACCAATAAGTAATAATGCTATAGACAAGCAGACTGTGCATTTAGAAAATAAATAGCAGTTACTCATAATATTGAGTATAATGCTGTCTAATTTCAATAGACAATAGATGCAGGAGTAGGCTATTCGGCCCTTCGAGCCAGCACCGCCATTCACTGTGATCACTTTCATCATTTTTTCATAAAATTAACATTGAGAGAGGGCTCATGGAAGACCAGGCAATCATATTTAGAACTCTTCAGTGAGACAAATTGCCCCAAGAACATGCATTTGGAATGTTTTAAAGATCAAATAAACATAGTGGTTCAATCAGACAATATAAATTTTTAAAAAGTGATGGCTGTATGTTTACACAGCGAATTGAAGTTCAAATGTCCTATGACAAATAATTTTCCAGCAACGATACATCCCTGTAATTTCTCTGTTATAGGGAAGGTATTGAACAATGTTAGGCTCAGCTTAGCAAGGAGGAAGGTTTTGAAAGAGTCAGCTCGATAAATATAGACTTGGATTGGCATCGTGTTTTGAAAACTCAATTCGAAAACATCCACTGAAATGAATGATCTAACCTTCTGCAGGACCCATGAGCAGATATCCCCCTGCAAATGCTGAAGAGGTTTTCCCACCACCAGTGAATCCTATATCCCTAGCAGAAAGTACCATCATCCTTGCTAGCTGGAAATTGCCAGTAGTGCCTAATCTGTTGGCATTCACATGGTTAACAGCATTGCCCCGCGCGGCTTTAATGGCCACGGGACTTGCCATCGCCTGCCGGGGGATCCAACATTAAGACCCAGAGCGGGGCCTTACATCGCCCCGCGCGGCCTTAACGACCGCGGGACTTGCCATCGCCCGCCGTGGGCTTTAACATAGGGAGAAGAATGCAACACAGGGGAGAGACAAGACTTTGCCTTCCATCACAGTGAGAAGGAGATTCACTGTGATGGATGTTTGTGTAAATTGTATTGTTTGTGTGTCTTGGTTCTTTTCTTGTTGTATGACTGCAGAAACCAAATTTCGTTTGAACTTCTTTTGAGGTTCAAATGACAATAAATTTGTATTGTATTGTATCGTTAAATGGTAGGATATCACCACAAAACTGCAGACATTACCCAGCAAATTTCACCGTATGAGAAGTCTGTGCTTTAACATCTTCCATTTCAGCATTTGGCCAACTAAAGCATTCATAACGTCTTGAAAGGAAATAATATGGCAATCAAGAATACATTCTATTTTTATTACTTAACTGTATAGTTGCCAAAACATATGTCAGATAGCAATTTATGTAATAAAATCTTTGGATTCAGAATGTATCTGAAAACGATTTGACCATTAGCCTCATTATTCGTGAAGCCATTGATTAATGTTCACAACAAAAAATTCCTGCTGGCTGAACCTAGAGCAAGACAGCAACAGCAACAGCCCTTCAACCCACAATATCTGTGCCAAACATGATGCCAGGTGAAACTAATCTCCTCTGCCTGCAAGTGATTGATATTCTTCCATAACCATGTGCCCCCTAAACATAAAAGCCATAACCATATGGTTAAACATAACCATAAAAGTCTCTTAAATGCCATTATCATATATTCTTCTACTACCATCCCTGGCCTCACCACTCTCTGGGTAAGAGAGTTGCCCCGCACATTTCCTTTAGACTTTCCTTCTCTAACGTTAAAGCTTTCCCTCTCTGACATTTCGTCCTTGGGAAAAAGGTTCTGACCTTTAACCCTATCTACGCTTCTGCTAATTTTATATACTACTTTCATTCTTCCCTGAACCTCCAATACCCCAAAGAAAACAATCCCAGTTTGTCCAACCTTTCTGTGTAGCTAATACTCCTCAATCAAGGGGGTGTTAACCTCTTCTGCACCCTCTCCCTTGCTCATTTCTAATAATGTTGTCATCTGCTTTACCGCACTTTCGTACTTACCCCCACCCCCCCCCCCCCCCCCCAAAGGCCCATATTTTTCCTTATTGATAACTAACTTAAAACTTGTGTAGTTATAATCAATGTTCCCAAAATGCCCTTCCACGGCAGGCTTGTTTCACAATATAAGGCGCAGTATGGTCCCTTCTTCAGTTGGACTATCCACATTCTGTTTCAAGAATCCTTCCCAGATACACCTAACAAATTCTGCCCCATCTAAGCCTTTTGCACTAAGATGATATGCTTAACATCCAAAAAAACTGCAGTTGTTAACATTACAAGATCTTTTACAAGATTATTACGGATTAAATTTTGAACTTACCATAATGCAAAATCAATGCTAACAGTTGGGCACCTGCTACTGAATCCACTCAATGTTCTTTTTTAATGGATATAAAGTACTGGGCAGCTCCAATAATGATGATGTGATCATAATCACCCGTTTAATGGACCAGCAGTTGATTGAGACAAAATATTCACAACTTCATTCTGCTGAAACTGATGCAAATTTAAACTTTGCATTTCAAAACCATCCTAGCCTAACCCCGAACACTTAATAAAGCGCCCCAATATTGTTTTAATTTTCCATTAAAGTTTCCCTTACTGCTTTAATGTTTTGACCAAAAATGAACCTCAATTTTTCCTCTCAATGCATGCTGAAAATTCCCACTCTTAATCAAAGAAACTCTGCCATTTTATTTTCAATGATTATTGTTTAGTTTGTCAACTATAATATTAATATGATTAATTATTAATATTATAGTGAACTATAAACTTAATAAGGCTCCAAGGTCCCAAAATATAAAATATTCTGAATTTAAAAGATTTCAAAAGATTCAGTCTTACTTTTTCAATGACTCTTCTCCATCTCGACCTTGAAATACTTCTGGTACAAACTACCTCTTCATCCCTGAAAGAAATTTACATGTTTTTCTGTTACAAGAATTATTCACAAGAGTTTGAGGAACATGTTTGAACCTTTGACATTCAAGACTCTGACAATGAGCATTCAATATATAAATGGGTTAGTAAACAAATTAATCACCTTATTAAGGATGACATGGTGACTCAGCAGGTAATGATTCTGCTTCACAGGTCACCTTACATGCTCTTCATTGCTGTCAGTATGGAGTTTACAGGTTCTCCCTGTGACAGCATAGATTACCCCCAAGGCCTCTTGGATCCTGGTTTATAGGCTTATTGGGTAGTGTAAATTATCCCAGGTATAGGTAGGTGGAAGGAGAGTCAAGGAGTAAATGGGAATGTGTGAGAGAATAGGCTTCTGGGATAGGTTTGTGGGTATTGTTCGAACAGTTAGCATTGCTCTAAATTGTTCATTGGGCTGCATGGCTTCCTTTAATGTTATAAAATAAAATAACAAGATCTTGCAATGTTCTGGTGATAAAATTGCTAAAGTTGAAAACATCTATAAAAAACACATTAAAAACTTTCAAAAATGTTAAGATATATATATATTTTTTAATTTGAGAAACTCAAATACATCAACTTTTTCCCTCCCATCTGAATAGTACAAAACTAAGTAATTGAGTCATACAGACGAAAACAGGCCCGTCAGCCCAGTTTGTGCACCCCAACCAATATGTCTCAGCTTAGCTCAACCTATTTGCCCATTTGGCCCATTACACTCTATGCCTTTCCTATCATGTGCCTGTCCAAGTGTCTTTTACATGCTGTAATAGTACACACCTCAACTACCTCCTCCGGCAGCTGATTCCATATACCCACCATAATATGAGTTCCTAATTAAATCTTGCTCCTCTTACCTTAAACCTATGCCCTCTAGTTCTTGATTCACCAAACTTAGGAAAAAGACTGTGCTTTCACCCCATCTGTTTCACTCATGATTTTATACACCTCTTTAAAATCCCCCCCTCAGCCTCTTGCATTGAGGAATGAACTCCTAGCCTGCCCAACCTTTCCCTATAGATCCCTTGAGTCCTGGCAACATCCTCATAAATCTTCTCTGCACTCTTTCCAATTGATAGAATGAATGAGCGATATGCATGATCTACATACCCAAACCTATAAGATGATGGGACTGATATGTAGCAGTAATTTCTGTCTGATAGTCACCAGATCCAGAATGAAACAAAATTAAAGGAAGAGATTTAGAAGGGGAGAAATAATTTCACAGGGGCTTGTAAATCTTAAGCAGAACGGGCAGAGGATGGAATTACTTCAACATTCAATATTGGATTGCTTGTTGAAGGAAATATAAAGATGAAGGGGTGTGTGAGCTGTGAGAATCAGATTTACACTCTTTGTAGCACTGAGAGAAAACATTGATGCTGTCTGGATGGGAAATGCTGTAAATTTCATCTATTTCTACGCAGTTTAAATCAGAATAATAAAATTGAGTTTTGTTCAACGCATATATACATCTGGGAGCAAGTTAAAATCGAGGCAAGTATGAGTAATATTAACCCATGATTATTATTTTCCCAATAAAAAAACAGAACCATGAGGTACTAACATCTCCCATATTACAGATGCTCCCCGACTTACGTAAGGGTCACATCCCGTGGACCCTCACATCAATCAGATGTTACGCAAGTCAGAAACGGAAGTGCTACTACATACCTGTAAATTTACTATTCGACGCAGAGACCACATAGGAACTCCCACAAGAACAGCTGACTAGCTTGCGAGAATGGCCACATGCAACGGCAGTAGCGGACTGCTACTGAGACATGCAACTCTGAAGTAAAGCAGTTAGCTTAAAGAATTGCTAACGTAAGTGCGAGTTTACATAGGTTGCCTGTTGCATAAGTCAGGGAGTGCCGGTATGTTATTCCCTTCTTATCAGGGCACTGTCTGTACTCTCCTACCATTGATTGACATATTACAGATCAAATAAGTACTACTCCAATTATTTATTTATCAACAAAACACATTTCCCACCTTTGGTCAACAGTGAAAATGTGCCACTAAAATATAATGAGAACGCAATGATGCAGGTAATACATCACAGATACCACAGGAAAGCTATTTGGAACAAAGGTGCAAAGACTAATCAGGCTGTGAACAATGCGGGTAGCTGCTCCCAAAAGGTAGAATGCTCAGTGACTGAAAGGGCAGTTACGACCACAAATCACAAACTAGGGAACATACTGCATCATGCTTGACATTAGAATCTGTTGCAGAAAGCACTTCACTTCTCCATTCAGTATCTAAAGAGCACATGATTTTTGTTCTTTCTTTTACGGCTCTTTTTCTTAAAATGGAAAGATGTTCAAGGAAGTGGAGCATGCCCAAGTAAACAGAGATGGCTGTCCCAGCACTCAAATTATTATCTAGATGATTGAAAAGACATGACCGTTTAAATGAATCAATACCTTTCTAAGGTGAAAAATACCACATATTGAGCTGTCTTTTTGAGAATGCTGCTTCTGAGATCAAAGTGTTGTTGCTGAGATCAAAGTGCAGTCAGCAGTGGAATGCTCCTGTGAGATGTGGGGAAAAGTTTCCTCGACAACCATGTCCAGCTGCAGCTCTTTTCAGATCCCACAGATTGGTTGGAGCAGCAGTTGGACATATTGAGGAGCACATTGGAGACAGAAAGTGTTACAGATAAATAAGAGCTTTGTTACACTGCAGTATTAGCTGGATAGTAGATGGGTGACCACCAGGAGGGCAGCCAGGTGGTGCAGCAGTTCCTCTCCCTACCTGGTATATTATTTTGGATACGGTTGGTAAGAATAGCCTTTCAGGGGAAAGCAGCTGCAGCCAATAGGTGGCCCTACGACTGGCTCTGCTGTACAGCAGGGAAGAACGAAGTCCAAAATACAGCAGTGATAAGGGGCTCAATAAACAAGGGAACTGACAGGTGTATCTGTGGCCGTGAGTGAGACGCCAAGATGATGTATTGCTTCTTAGGTCCCAGGGTCAAGAATATTATTGACCCTAGCATCTGAGAGCTGATACAAAACATTCCACAAGAGGTCATAGTACATTTAGTCCTAACAACATAGGTAAGAACAGAGATGCAGGCCAGCAAAGGGAATTCAGGATGTTAGACAAAAGTTACATAGTGGTGATGTTATCTCAGGATAAATTTATGCCACGTGTAATAGATAGGTTATAGAAATAGGAAGATAGGTCAGATGAATGTATGAATAAAGAGCTCGTGCAAGGGGAAGGGCTTCACATTTTTAGATCACTGGCATCTCTTCTGAGGTAGACCTGTACAAGAATAGCTGGTTGTACCTGAACTAGAGGGGGACCTATACCTTTGCAGGAAGGTTTGCTGGTACTCCCCAGGAAGGTTTAAACAAATAAGATGGGGGAGCAGGATCCAGAATGTCAAGACACCAAGATTGATGGTATAGTGGTCAATAAAGAAGGTCATCTAAGATTACAACATGATCCAGATCAACTGGGAAAGTGGCCCAAAGATTGACAGATAGATTTTAACTTGGATCAGCGCAAATTATTACGTTTTGGGAAGTTAAACCAGGGCAGGTGGATGCAGGCCCCTACAGTGTACCATAGAACAGAGAGACCTGGAGGAACAAGTAAATAATTCCCTGGCAGTGCCGACACAGGTACACAGAGTGCAGAATAAGGATCTTGGCAGACTGACCTCCATGGGTTAGGGCATTGAGTATAAGGGGTGAGATGTTGTGTTACAATTGTACAAGGCATTGGTAACACCATGAATGAGTACCGTGTGCAGCTTGGTCACCCAGCTTTAAGAAGGATGACATGAAGTTGGAGAACATGAACAAAAGATTCAAACGGGGGATTTGAGTTTTCAAGAGTCTGGATAAGCTAGGACTTTTCCACCAGAGAGTAGAAGGCTGAAAAGTAAGTTTATAAAGTAGATATCATTATGAGGGTCATAGATATGGTCACAGTAGGATGGGGAACTTGAAACGTGGATGTATAGGTTGAAAAGGAGAGGACAAGGATTTAAAGGAAACCTAGGGCTAGGTTTTTTCACATAGAAGATAGTGGTTAAGCAGAAGCTGCCAAAGGAAGTGGTGCATACAATTACATCAATTCAAAGACATTTTGACAGGTACTGGGAGAGAAAAGGTTTTATGGAATATGGGCTAAATGCAGGCAAATGGGACAAACTCAGGTGGGCAACCTGGACAGTATTAAAAGTTGGACCAAATTGTCCACTTCTATAATAAACAACTCCATGACTTTATGACTCTCGGGCTGACTATATGTAGAACAATTTACAGGCAGGCCAATGAGAAAACAGAGACAGGAAGGAAAGCATGAGTGTCAGTTTAATGGTATTTACAACAATGTAAGGAGTCTCACAGGAAAGATGAATGAGCTGAAGGTGTGGATCAATGCCTATGTCATGATATTGGTGCAATTTCACAAATGTTGTTGATGGTATGATTGACTGGTTCACTTATTTGGTTCTGGTTTATTTTGTCATGTGTACCAATATACAGTGGAAATCTTGGTGTGCATGCGATCCTGTCAAACCGTATGATACACAAGTACAATGCAGCCACATACAAATTCAGAAGGTAATTCAAAGAGAAAAATACCAGACTGCAAAATATAATGTTACAGCGTTATGATGTACACCCTTAGATTGTAAAAGGTCCGTTCAGTAGGCTGATGAGAGAATAGAAGAAGCTCTTCCTGGAACTGGTGGCACGTGCTTTCAAGTTTTTGCCCATAATTCCACAACTCTTTGTACTTTCTTAGGTTCTTGGGCAGAGCAGATGCATCCCGATGGAGCACAGTGTATCTTTAGAGGTTGGTAAGCATCATTTGGGACATGCAGGAGACTGAGGAAATAGAGACCTTGGTGTGCTTTGTTCTCTGCAGCTTCAATGTGCTTCATCCAGATCAAATGATTGGTGATATTTATGCCTAGAAGCATCCCCACTTCAGAACCATTGATGTTCACTGAATTGTGTACACCATCATGATTCCTGAAGTTAATAACAAGCTCCTTCATCTTGCTGAGGGAGAGGTTGTTTGGCTTGACACTATGTTATTAAGAGCTCTATCTTCTTCCTGTATTCAGTATCCTGTCATTATTCGTGATCCGGCCAACTACAGTGGTGACATCTACAAACTTGTTAATGAAGTTACTACAAAGTTTGGCGAAAGTCATGAGTGTATAAGGTACAGTAAGGGGCTGAGAACACACCCTTATAGACAATAGGTGCGGCCCTTTGAGCCAGCACCACCATTCAATGTGATCATGGCTGATCATCCACAATCAGTACCCTGGTCCTGCCTTCTCCCCATATCCCCTGACTCCGCTATCCTTAAGAGACCTATCTAGCTCTCTCTTGAAAGTATCCAGAGAACCCGCCTCCACCGCCCTCTGAGGCAGAGAATTTCAGACTCACAACTCTCTGTGTGAAAAAGTGTTTCCTCGTCTCCGTTCTAAATGGCTTACCCCTTATTCTTAAACTGTGGCCCCTGGTTCTGGACTCCCCCAACATCGGGAACATGTTTCCTCTCTCTAGCGTGTCCAAACACTTAATAATCCTATATGTTTCAATAAGATGCCCTCTCATCCTTCTAAATTTCAGAGTATACAAGTCCAGCCGCTCCATTCTCTCAGCAATTAACAGTCCCGCCGTCCTGGGAATTAACCTTGTCCCCATTGGCTAAGCTGCACTCCCTCAATAGCAAGAATGTCCTTCCTCAAACTCGGAGACAAAAACTGCACACAATATTCCAGGTGTGGTCTCACGAGGGCTCTGTACAACGGCAGAAGGACCTCTTTGCTCCTATTCTCAACTCCTCTTGCTATGAAGGCCAACATGCCATTCGCTTTCTTCACTGCCTGCTGTACCTGCATGCTTACTTTCATTGACTGATGAATAAGGACCCCCAGATCCCATTGTACTTCCCCTTTTCCCAACTTGACACCATGTAGATAATAATCTGCCTTCCTGTTTTTGCTACCAAAGAGGATAAGCTCACATTTATCCACATTAAACTGCATCTGCCACGCATCTGCCCATTCACCCAACCTGTCCAAGTCACCCTGCATTCTCATAGCATCCTTCTCACAGTTCACACCGCCACCCAGCTTTGTGTCATCTGAAAATTTGCTAATGTTATCTAATCCCTTCATCTAAATCATTAATATATATTGTAAATAGCTGCGGTCTCAGCACCGGGCCTTGAGGTACCCCACTAGTCTCTGCCTGCCATTCCGAAAGGGACCCGTTTATCCCTACTCTTTGTTTCCTGTCTGCCAATCAATTTTCTATCCATGTCAGCGCTCTATCCCCAATACCATGTGCCTTAATTTTGCCCACTAATCTCCTATGTGGGATCTTGTCAAATGCTTTCTGAAAATCTAGGTACACTACATCCACTGGTTCTCCCTTGTCCATTTTCCTAGTTACATGCTCAAAAAATTCCAAAAGATTAGTCAAGCACCCTTGCCTAGCTTCAGAGTTGTAACATCAACACCATACCAGACTGATTGCAGTAAGGTGAATGCTTTTTCATACAGTAGACAATAATGTTTTCTGAGAAGGTTTCCAATAGTTTCAGCGCCATGAATCACATCAACTAAACTAGATTCTAACTGGTTTGGATTGAAAGAGAATTTCTGTAAATCTCACTCTCCTATTCCAGCAGAAGTTACAATTATTTTGCCTTGGTTAACTGATTTTCTGAAGAGGTTGTGGGGCTGATGGCAGAAATGTGTGGAGTTTTCCAAGACTTTGGCAAGATTTTATCATTACAGAGTGAAGCAGAATGCAAACCATAAACATGTCGTAATCAACCGAAGAATTTACATGTTCAACCTTCAATACAATTTTCCAGCGCATGAAATCTTCTGTGAAAGCAGAAGAAAATATCTACACTTGCTCAACCTCCAAAGGAACTGCATATGCATACTGCTACAAGAATATTAAATGTTTGATATCAATTCTACTCATGTATTATGCTGACTCCAGCTAGTTTCTTTGAATATATATATGATCCTATGATTATTAATAATCAATGAGTGCCAGCATTATTCAAAAATAGCTGGGATGACAGTTTGGTAGTGGTTGGGAGATGAAGTGCACACATTAAAATGATCTCATGGCACCTATATTGACCTCTTAAAATGAACTCAAGCAAAATTACCACCATAAACATCAAATGGCAAAATTATTGAATGCGTATTTGGATTATACAAGCAATGATAAACCAATAAAGGACAGGAAAATATTTGTATTCACTATATATTTCACAGACTTCAAACACATTGGCACTTCAAGTAAATATTAATCTAAACAGTGTGTATCACAGAAAGATAGAGGTATTGTTCTAGGAACAATACCCTGATACTGAGATGTACAACCAACTGGCAAAGTATTTTAGGTTAGCATTCTAATAAAAATTCACAACATTAATTGGAACAGCATTAAGGTTATGCTTGTAAAAATACACAGAAAAATAATCAACCCAATATTTACCTAAAATAATCCAATTTATCAACATTAAAAAAAAAAAACAATACAATATCCTATCCTTCCACAAACAGAAACCCCTACTGGTGTCTCAAGAATGCACTGGCATGCTACAATTGACAACGGACACTCATCTGCATGTTAGCACAGGTCTCCAACCAAGGACAGGCAAGACCTCAACCACAATGGTCGTAGCCGCATTGAAAACAAGACAATGTGATTTCCAAAGCATGGACAAAAATTGTTGAAATATTTTATTGAAACAATGCTGAGTTCATATTATTAAAAAAGTTGGATCTATACAATAGTTATTGTGATGTTGTTCATCCACAATGTAAATGCTTGGAATGCACACCAGCCTTTTACACAGAAGCAAGTAGTTTTTTCAGTTACCATCTGGCTAAATCAACTTTCCATGAAAAGAGAGTGCCTTTTGCACAAGTGTTTTTGAATAAAGCAAACTGAAGGTTACTAATTTACTTTTATACAATTTAGTATATTTAGTGTCATGCAGCACAGAAGCAGGCCATTCGGCCCACACAGACCAAAATGCCCCATCTACGCTAGTCCTACCTGCCTGCATTTGGCCCATATATTCCTCTAAGCTCTTCCCATCCATGTACCAGTCCAAATGTCTTTTAAATGTTGTTACAGTATAGTACCTGCCTCAACTACCTCCTCTGGCAGCTCATTCTGTACATCCACCACCCTCTGTGAAAATGTTGCCCCTCAAGTTCTTATTAAATATTTCCCCTCTCACCTTACCTATGATTTCTGGTTCTTGATTTACCTACCCTGGGTAAAAGACCCTATGCATTTACCCCATCTACTCCCCTCATGATCTGATGCACCTCTATAAGATAACCCCTCAACTTCCTGTGCTTCAACAAGGAATAAAGTCCTAGACTGCCCAGTCTTTCGGTCTAGCACACGCCCTCAAGTCCTGGCAAAATCCTCCACATAAATCTTCTCTACATACTTTCCAGCTTAACAACATCTTCCCTATAATGACCAAAACTGAACACAATACTCCAAATGCAGCCTCACAAATATCTTGTACAACTGTAACTTAACATCGCAACATACGTACTCAATACTTTAAATATTTCAGTAGCATGTCAAACTGTGATCATTTTAAGATGATTTGTGTCATGTTTAAAGTTTGTTTCATGAGTTCTTCTTTGAAATGCTCTAGATACAAATGGTAGATAAAATCATAGAATTGGTACAGCATTCACTTCATCAGGTTCATGCCAGCTCCTGGTAAAATAAATATGCTATTTTCATTCCCCATTGAATAATAATTGTATCAATTTTATAGATTTATTGAGTGTGTGCTGTTGTTCAGTGCAGACACAGTCAATAAGCAAACCCAAGCTTACTCACCAATGCTAGATAGTTGCTGAGGAGAAGTAATACAAACCCCCAGATGGATTGAACAAATGGAAAACAGACATAAAAATGGATACAATTTTATATTTTATAGAATCTTTCCAGTCACACCAAAGAAATGTAATATCAGGCAGCTTCTGGAACCAACATTGATTCTCCCCATTAGATCCACTCCCAACTTCACCTGACCACCAAGATAATTTGATAGTTGAGGATACAGACAAGAATCCATCCCAAACTAAAGTGGTTCAAAAGCTAAGACTCAGTGAGTCAGGCAGCATCTCTGGAGAACATGGATAGGTGACATTTCGGGTTTTGATTTTAGTTTATTTTAGAGATACAGCGTGGAAACAGGCCCTTTGGCCCACCAAGCATGCACTGCCCAGCGATCCCCGCACATTAACACTATACTACACACACAAGGGATCATTTACACATGCACCAAGCCAATTAACCTACATACCTGTACGTCTTTGGAGTGTGGGAGAAAAACAAAAATTTCAGAGAAAACCCACGCGATCACGGGGAGAACGTACAAACACCGTACAGACAGCACCCATGGTCGGAATCGAACCTGGGTCTCCGGCGCAGCAAGCCAGCAACACTACTACAGCACCACCTTGGCAACCCACCATCCCACCACAGGTTGGGACCCTTCTTCAGGCAATGTAATATAATTAACATATTTGATGTCTTGTGCAATGGTACGCATGCGCAGGAGAGGCTCAAGGTGGCGTTTAGAATAAAGAAGCTTGTTAGTTTACTCCCGTGTCCGAGTATTATTTGAAGACCATTCCAAGCAACAAATACACAACAATTGGCGACGAGGATCAAAGAACAGAGAAGAGAAGAACGAGTACTGCCAAGAGAAAATAAAAAAAGTTAAAAAAGAGTTGGTATTTGGTGACATAAATTGGAATGGCACCAAGCAAAAAGTTTTGGCACCAATGGTATTTGAATTGGCACCAAAGAAAAGAAAGGTCGGAACGGGAAGCAAGAGCGCAAGGAAAACAAGCGAGGCAGTAAGTGTCACCGAAGAGCGCAGCTGGAAGCTAGAAGCCTAACCAGCAGGACAGCGATGGTGTCAGCTTACCTGGAACGCTTTCCAGGGCTATGCAGCCAACGGCCAGGCCCAGTAGCTGCCACCGACGTTGGGTGAGTTCCAGGGCTGTGCAGCCCACGGACAGCCCCAGCAGCCTCAACCGATGTCGGGTGAGTTCCAGGGCCGTGCAGCCCACAGCCAGGCCTAGTAGCCGCCACCGACGTCGGGTGAGGGCCAGTACCGTGCAGCCCACAGACAGGTCCGGCAACCACCACCGACGACAGCAGGGTCTCCTGCCGGCCGCAAGAGACGGCCGTGAGCAGAGCCAGCTCGGCCGTGAGAGACGGCCGTGAGCAGAGAAAGCCCGGGCCGCGAGAAGAGCGGGCCCGGCCGTGAGAACAGCGGGACAAAGCCAGCAACAGCCAGGCCGTGAAGCCAGCAACAGGCAAAGCAGCAAAAGCCAGCAACAGCCAGACCAGCCGTGAAGCCAGCAACAGCCAGACCAGCCTTGAAGCCAGCAAATCAGCAAAAGCCAGCAACAGCCCGGTGAAGACAGCAACAGTGAGGACAGCCCGAGAGGTTGCTGAGGCACCGGAGTCCAGAGACAGTCAACATTATAATAGTTTGAGAAAAGCAGTGGTTTGTATTCAGGCCTTCTACCGCGGAATCAAAGCCAGAGAATTGGATGAGAATATCAAGGTAGCACGCCATATTAAGTCATTCTTAATGATGTGCATTACAAGAAAACATTTCTTGATGCAAAAGGCGGCTATAGTCACTTTGCAAGCTTCATTCCGTGGGTACCAATCAAGGGTACGCTACAGAGCTATGCGACAAGCAGTCATTTTGATCCAGAGATGGTACAAAGCATGCAAAATATGGCATGCCCGGTTTGTGCAATATCAGTCAATGAGGTATGCAACCATTACCATTCAGGATGCCTACAAGAGTGGGTTAAGCAAAAGAGGGCTGCTGTAAAAGTTCAGTCTGTACTCCGTATGATTGGGTATAGGAAAGAGTTCTTCAAACTGAAATATACAGCAATTGTAGTGCAGTCTCACTTCCATGCTTTATGAAGCAAGAAAACTATACAGAGCACAAATCAAAGCCACTGGTGTATTGCAAAGACAATATAGATCCTACTTCTTGATGAAGAATCAGAGATGTGACTTAAGAAGACTAACAGATGAACAACAGAAAATGCTTAAACGATACAAAGAATGGTTAAATAAATGTGTGACAATGAGTAAAAAGCTGCTAATAGAAAAGTCTAAACAAGAGAGGCTTGTCAGTCGAGACAAAAGTATGCAGGACCGATTGCGACTAGGACACTTCACTACAGTCCGGCATGTAGCCTCCTTCACTGAGCAATGGACAAATGGTTATGCATTGCAGAATCTTTTTAAACAACAAGAGCGGATAAATACGCAGCAAGAGGAAATTGAGCAAAAGAGAAAGCTGCTAGCAAAACGAAAACCTGCAGCCATGTGTCAAGTGCCACCTACAAATAATAAACAGAAACAGAGAAAAACAAAGCGAATATATGAAGCAGAAAATGAAATGCTAACTTTAGCAGAATATCAGGAACAGGAAATTTTCAAATTAAGATAAGGACATTTAAAAAGGAAGAGGCAGAGATACAGGCAGAGCTAGAGCGATTAGAAAGAGTGCGCAATACACATAAGGGAACGGAAAATGATAACACATAAAGCAAGGGGTAATGTATTTGGTTTAAGGAAGATGGATGGAATGAAACTTATAAGTGCTAGGTTTAGATATGATTATTACAGTTATGAGGATGTATTGTGAGATTACTTTAATAATACAATTTTGCAACAGTGTATTAATCAATTATATGTTAGGTAAATAGCATATACCGTGAAGATGAAATTGAGTTAAAAAGGGAGGAGTGTTGTGTATGTAATAGAAATGGTGTTACCTGCCTCCAAGTTAAAGGGGGAGGAGTGTTAGGTGTGTAATATAATTAACATATTTGATGTCTGGCGCAATGGTACGCATACGCAGGAGAGACTCAAGGTGGCATTGAGAATAAAGAAGCTTGTTAGTTTACTCCCGTGTCCGAGTATTATTTAAAGACCATTCCAAGCAACAAATACACAACAATATCCAACTTAATGTAAGTTTAGAAGTTATCATCAATGAATGCTGAAAACTGTAACACTGAATAAACAGGGATCAGTTGAAACAAAGTTGAGATTTAATGTACAATTATACTACAATTATTTCTGATAATGGTGGACAGATATATAAAAATAAACTTAAAGTGTTAATGGTTTAGAAAACATGGTGCTAAGACAGGAACAGCCAGTTCCTGTCTTGGGAGTCATGGGACCTATTTCCTTTTGTTTTATGCCCTTTAAAAAACTTAAACCTTCAAACTTTTAATTCAGAGATTCTCAAACTTTAAAGCATGGCCTCCTGAATTGCGGTTTTCTTTTGAGTGGGGGGTGGGGGTGTTGAAAATCAGAGTGCCACCCATCCCCAGTGAATGATTGGACTTGGACTGATTGGTTGCCACACTGTCACAATTTTCACAGAAGATATCTTGACCGTCTGTGAAGGTCTCACTGTTGGCTTCACTGACAAAGTGCTAACAGCGGCTTAGATAAGAATTACTTGAATAGGCCTTCACATTCCTCTGTGTATACATCCAATATAACGTTGCAACAGAAATGTCCATCATGCATTGTATTCCATCTGACATCACAGCTCCAGGCACTTTACTTGCTTTGAGGAAGACCATAATATGACTTACCAAAGCAGAGAGAGAAGTGCTGATCACCTTCAACAGTCTCTTTTCTACAAGTAAAACTGTAGATTACATTTTCCAAGTGCAATCTCTGTGGCTACAGTCACAAGAAATATACAGCTAGATCAGTCCTAGTCAGTGTGGAATTGTCCTTTGAGGGATGATACAGAAGAGTCAGCTCTTATCTCAGAATTGGAAAATTGTGGACTATGCTGAGTTAGGTCCAATTTTCAGATTTGCCCACCATCTGCACTTACCTCAGTCTACTACAGGAGAGCCACTGTTCTGGCCCTTTACATCCGGAAATATGTTGACCCACCTCATCACTCCCTCACAACCATTAAATACAGGTAAGGCTGAGAAAAAAGTAATTTAAAAGCCATGAAATTGCTGTGCATAAAGATAACAATTTTTAAAAGAAAAAATATATTTCTTGTTAAATAAAAAAAAGAATGCCTTTTTTCCACCTAATGTTCAGAACAGGAATCCATGCTCAAATAAATGGGTTTCTATTGTAGACACCAGGTCTCACTGATGTAGAAACCAAGACGTAAATTTCCCACGTGGAATTTGGCGATGGATCAAAGTGGCAGAAGCACCAAAATCTGACCAGAAATAACTCGAGTGGAATAAACTAAAACCAACACTTCCCTTTGTAACTATCAGTATGATCTAGCCCCATTGTGCTGCTTCTCCAGTGAGCTACTGTGGAGCCCCCAGACTCACTTTCAAATGTGATGTCAAAATGAGGTCACGTCCATTCTCTCCAATAGCCATAAATGCTTCCAAGAAAAGTGCTTCGTACTTTGCAATTCTGTCCAGGTTTTGTCTCTTAAACAAAACTTGATCTTATCGGTTCATTATCATAGTACCCCATACTGATAAGATCAAGCGTTAACTCTGCTCATCTCTCTACATTAGCTGCAAGACCCGAGTAGCAAATCTAACATGTTCTGCTTTATTTCAGATTACCAGCATATGCAGCAATATCTTTCCATCTGATCTAACTCCTGCTGTGGGATCTTATTGTACATGAAGAGAATACCATAGTTCCTCTGGCAAAGTACAGATTACCTTTCAGTTAGCAATTCAATTACTATTAAGTGCTTTTGAGCATCTCCTGAGAATAAAGCATGCAAAATAAATGTAAGTGTTTTCTCTTTCTTTGACATCCAAGAATCCCATGGAAGAAATGGAACTGGTGATTAACTTTTATTTAAGAAACTAATTTTTCAACTGAACTCTGAAAGTTAGATAATAATTTCCTCATTTACAACAGATTAACAAGACCTAACAATATATTACATTTTATATGTGGATTTAACTTTGTGACATAATTAAACAACAATTGAACACATTTGTACAAAGTCCTCAGTCTGTAATTACTTTAAAGCTTTGGTAGAAAATCAAAACATTTACTCTACATATGACAGTGGGTTCATATTTTATAACTTAGTCCATAGATAAGATGTTCAATTTATTGTAAATAACAAATGACAATACAAAATCTTCGTAAACTCCAAATGCATTCATGATTTATATTCACTACAGCAGCTAAAGCAGCCAAGAATAATTTTATCTTTAATTTTTTTTAAACAAGTGATATTTATAGCATTTTCTGCTTTTATTTCAGATTTTACATTAGGGTGGCACAGTAGTGCAGCAGTAGAGCAGTTGCTTTACAGCGCCAGAGACCTGGGTTCAATCCTGACTACGGGTGCTGTCTGTATGGAGTTTGGACATTCTCCCTGTGACTGCATGAGTTTGCTCCAGTGCTGGTTTGTAGGTTAACTAGTTTCTGTAAAAATTATCCCCAGTGTGTAGGATAGAACTAGTGTATGGGTGATCATGGGTCGGCACGGACATGGTGGGATGAAGGACCTGTTTCCACGCTGTTCATCTAAACTACACTAAACAAATTTCTAGCATCTGCAATTTTTTTAATGTACATCACATAACTAAGAATCAAAAAACCAGAGAATGCCAACCACACATGAAATAGAAACTTCAGATTCAGAATCAGAATCAGAATGCCGTTTATTGTCATTTAAAGACAAGGTTCAAACGAAATTACGTTCCTAATAATAATAATAATAATGGATGGGATTTATATAGCGCCTTTCTAATACTCAAGGCGCTTGACATATAGTCCTGTAGTCATAACAGCAAAATACCAAGACACACAATTAATACAATTCCACACAAACATCCATCACAGTGAATCTCCAAACACCTGCTCACTGTGATGGAAGGCAAAAGTCTTATCTCTTCCCTGTTCTCTGTTATTTATTCTTCTTCCGCAGTCAAGCAGTCAAACTGCTGCGAGCTGATTTAGGCTTTGATGTTAGAGCCCCTGGCGGGCGATGGTAAGTCCCGCGGCCGTTTAAGCCACGCCGGGCGATGTAAGGCGCTGCTCCGGGTCGATTTAAACCCCTCGATTCGGGCGGGAGAAGTTGCCGTTGCGGGAGCTTCGAAAAGCGGTCTCCCACCAGGGACCCGCGAGCTCCCGATGTTACCGTCCACAGAGCCTGCAGCCAGAGCCGCCGAAGCTCCGGTCGGGTCGCAGCCGCGCGCCACCACAGCGCTCCGCGCTCCGAAGTCGGCCAGCTCCGCGATGGTGAGTGCGCAAGCTCTGCAAGTGGAGCCTCAGGTCGATTCCGGTTGGAGGCCACCGGCTCCACGATGTTAGGCCCCAACGACAACGGAGACTCGACAGGGGAAAGGTCGAGTCCCCGTGCAGGGGAGAGATTAAAAAGTTTCCCCCACATATACACTGCTAAAAATAAAATAAAACTAAAACCAAAAACATACACCTAACAGGACAAAAAGAAAGAAAAGACAGACGGACTGCAAACGAGCCGCTGCCACAAGGCGCCGCCAAACTTAGTCAGATAATCAGTCTTGTATTTCTAATTCACTTCAAAGAATCTACAGAAGTCCAATATTTGAAGTGTAATTTTTCAATACAACCGCTGCAAATACGGTGAAGCAGTTTGAAGATACATTATTAGATCTTGATCTTAGTAAAAAGTGATAGGGTGTAAATAACTCAAATGGAAATAAAGATCAATTGCTTATTTCATTATACTGAGAAATGCAGCCTCCTGCAAGTACAATTGTGATCACATGCTGCTATTTATCTCAGCAGTCTTGTACATGGAATAAGCTTACTTGATACCCACATATCAAGCGTGTCAAAATTAAAATGAGCAAAAATAGCTCCTCGTAAGTGTTGCTGGATATGTTAATTGGTCACATCCAGCACAATGACTCTTGCTCCAACAAGGTTTCATGGTCAAAGTTGTACAGTGCACAAAAAACAAGTCTTCAGGGCCAACTTGCCTATGCCAAGTGTGATGCCTATCTATCCAGTTCCTGCATTAGGCCTATATCCCTCTACTTGTTTCCAATCCAAGTGCCTGCCCAAAAATGTTTTGTTGGGGCATAGGGGAAGAGAGAGGGAGAGGGGGGAGAAAGTGGGGGGATTAGAAGTGGGGAACGTTTTGGTAAGTTTCCTAAAATTGGCGAATTCAATGATCATACCGTTGGATTGTAAACTGCTCTTTACTTATCTTTAAGGTCGCCCCTCACCCTACTATGTTCCATTGAGAATAAATCCAGCCTGTCAAATCTCTCCTGATAATCAAGTCCTCCAGTCCACGCAACATTCCAGAGATTCTCTTCTGCACTCTCCCTATTGCCACCACATTACTACTATAGTCTGACGACTAGAAATATGCATAATACTCAATCTGATCTTTTTTTTTTCAATGTTTAACACAACAAAACAAAAACGAGAAAGAAATGAAAGAAACAAAAGACAACAGAAAAAAGCCGCCAGACATTACAGTATTGGTGCAATCTGTATTGGTATAACAGTATTGGTGCTAACAGTATTACTCAATCTGATCTGACCAGTGTTTTGTACAGTTGCAAACATGACATCCCGATTCTTGTACTCAGTGCTTGGACCTATGGTCAGCATATTTTAACCATTAATCAATCTACAAGTACCACACTTTTCAGGGAGCTATGGAGTTGCACCCCAGGATCCCTTTGTATATCAACACTCCTGAGGTTGGTGTAATTTGCTGTATATGCCATTTACATTTACCAAATATTTCATAGTGCAGTGTCAAATGTTCAGTTCTTCAGCACCATATTCCCATTCCCGATCAGTCCTAACCCTCTCAACACCAATTGTCCTGTGCACTCCCCAGATAATTTGAAAGAGCAACATGATGATGCAGCAGGTGGAGCTGCTGCTGAACATCTCCAACAACCAATGTCAATCCTGATCTCTGCTCCTGTCTGTATAGAGTTTGCAACTTTTGCCTGTAATTATGTGCATTCCTTGGTCATCTGGATTCATTTTACTGCAAAGATGTGCTGATATGTCAGCTGGCTAAAATAAAGTCATAGTATCGATGGATAACAGTATAATCAAAGAACATTTATTGGCATAAGAGAGAGGTAAGAATGTTTTGACAGCCACTAGAGACGCGATAGACAGAATAGACTCCTTCAATGCCCTATGGAAATAACAGAAATAGGATAAGCCCTCTCTCCGATTCACCTGCTGGACCCAGGCTCAGTGTCAGGTGCATTGCAGCTCAGGGACGTATGGTATGTCATGCCTCAGATGCTGCTGATGTTTGCCATGATGTTGCGTGACATAAATTCATATTACAACCATAACACCAAGCTGCAATCTATTCGCAATAGTTTTGTTAATTTGCTTTAAATCCTTGGACATACAAGTTAAATTTCCGCATCTTCGCTCTACAGCAATACCAAGCGCACAAAAATCAGTAGGGCTGTGGATATTGAGCGTTATCTTTTGCTACAGAATGGAATGTTGGGCAGCACAATGGTAGATGGAATTTAATCCCCATAAGCTTGAGGTGATGTATTTTGGGAGATCAACAATGTGCGGTTCTGTTTGACACACTATGGGAAAGATGTGATTCTACCAGAGATGCAGAGAAAATAAA